>NC_135821.1:43908853-44252278 GCF_964213995.1 Mustelus asterias
GGATTCACGGACCCCGATATCGAAGAACCATCACAGAGCTCATCCATACTCTCCACCAGCGCAGAGACATAAATCTCGATGGAACTTAATTCTAGAGTAGCCTCGGGATCCACAAGGTGAGCACATCACTCTCTCAGAGCTGCAGCATACGGAGGCAGGGATGTCCCAAGGTGCCGGCACTCGGTCATTAGTTAGATGAGAGAGCAATGCTTACAGAGACAATGTGAAGATAATGGGATGTCCTCTCTAGATGTCTTCATCATCCCCCATGAATCTAATGGCAATGAGTGGGTACCAAGCTCATCTGTCTCGACATCACCATTGCCTCATGGCCTACATTCTCTCTGTCGAGGGCCCCCTGAGCTTCATTCCCTTTGATGTCCTCCAGGGGAGGAAAGGTGCCCTCCTCCATCTCCTCAGGGAGTTTTTCCCCCGTTGCAGCGCTAGATTGTCCAGGGCGCAGTAGGTGATAATGATGCATGGCTTGGATTGCAGGGCTCCACCAGGCCGGCCCAGGCACCTGAACCTCATCTTCAGCATCCCGATTTCTGCTCCACCAAAATGTGAGTTGCAATGTGAGCCTCATGATATCTTGTCTCAGTTGCACTCTGTGGCCTTCACACTGGCATCATTAGGCACCTCCTCAGTGCATAGTGCTTGTCCCCATGGAGCTAACCCTGCAGCCTCTGTGGACCCGAAAAATAGTCAAGGATCTGAGAGTGATTCAGAATGTAGGAGTCATGCACAGTCCCTGGGATTCGAGCATGCATCTAAATCTAGAGCCAATTAAATACAGGTAAAATTGTTCTGGGTTTTTTTTGCACCTAATTTATTCATACATTTATGCAAACAATGTAATGGCAACTTGCCACCTTTTAACAGTAGCAAAATGATGTTCAGCATAGCAAGGGTTAATGTGGGACTGTAGACCAGTATTGCCTGTAGTGTGATTTAAAGGGGTACATGACAAGGGACTGGTGTCAGTAGAATTTGCAGAGACGTGTGTAGCAGTAAGCATGTAGTTAGCTTACATTCTGGGACTATACTTTGTATATCTGCAAACAGTTATGTGTTATCAATTAATCTTACAAGCCTCAAACTCCCGCTGACCAAACCCTTGCCACACTAACCATCTGAATTTAGAAAAGGCTGAACTTTTAACGGCACAAAAATATTGCTGTTTTTCATTATTTTTCATTCTTGGGACATGGGTGTTGCTGGCTGGCCAACAGTTATTACAACTCCAGGTTAAAGTCCAACAGGTTTATTTGGTAGCACAAGCCACAAGCTTTCGGAACGCTGCCCCTTCATCAGGTGCTCCGAAAGCTTGTGGCTTGTGCTACCAAATAAACCTGTTGGACTTTAACCTGGTGTTGTGAGACTTCTTACTGTGCCCACCCCAGTCCAACGCCAGCATCTCCACATCACAACATTTATTGCCCATCCCTAGATGCTCTTGTTCAGAGGGCAACTGAGAGTCAACCACATTGCTGTGGCTCTGGAGTCACATGTATGCCAGACCAGGTAAGAACAGCAGATTTCCCTCCCTGAAGGACATTAGTGAACCAGATGGGTTCAAGTATGGGTTAAAGCAAAGGCAAGGCTAATAGAACCATAGATCTGTAGTTGAATGTGTACAATAGTAGAACCATAGAACCCCTACAGTGCAGAAAGAGGCCATTCGGACCATCGAGTCTGCACCAACAACAATCCCACCCAGGCTCTATCCCCATATCCCTACATATTTACCTGCTAATCCCTCTAACCCTCATATTTACCCGCTAATCCCTCTAATCTACGCATCCCAGGACACTAAGGGGCAATTTGCCTTGGCCAATCAACCTAACCTGCACATCTTTGGACTGTGGGAGGAAACCGGAAACCCACGCAGACACGGGGAGAATGTGCAAACTCCGCACAGACAGTGACCAGAGCCGGGAATCGAACCCAGGTCCCTGGAGCTGTAAAGCAGCAGTGCTAACCACGGTGCTACCGTGCCACCTCTGTTGCACTTGCTGTTATTTATGCGTCAATGCTATAGCAACTTCAGGCAAGGGCGATTAGACACACAAATCCAAACTCAATGTCGGAGATACGCCACTGTTGAGTTTGTGAAAATTGCACCCCTTTGAGTGTCTCCCCATTCAAATACATTGAGCAGCGTGGGGTTGCTGCACTTGCACCTCAGATTCATGGCAGACTTGCTGCAGAAAGTTAAGTCACTTCAAATCTAATTTCCTGTTCGCAATATGCTGAGTGTTGACTTAATTGGTGATGAAGCCGGGTGAGCCTTTGCTATCCTTTTTGGCAACTCGTCCGCTGGAATATTGAAATAATAATATTCCCCTACTTGGGAGTCCGTTGGACTTTCCATGGGGCTGTCTGATGGACAGTTGGGAAGGAGCAAAACTGAATGGTAATAGGAACCTAGTGACTCCAAAGCGAGAGTCAGGCGAAAAATAAAGGAATCTCAGGAACTATTTATCAAGCTGCAGAGGCCACTGTATTGTGTATTTACCCGTAGCTTTTTACTCGAGGTTTTTGCTTCGCCAGTTTTTTTTCTCTTTTCGTTCCCTCCTTAAATGTTGTTTAAAAAAAAATAGAAGCAACGTGACTGATAATTCTTTATGGAGGAGTCAACCCCTGGTACAGCAGTGTCAGCTCAGCTTGAGAAATGGGACTGAGATTTACACTGGGTGACGCCTGCTCGCTGGAAAGAATTCTGGTCCAAGTGAAATGGAATAATAAGAATGAAATATTATAAACTGCTCATCAAGTTGTTATGAGCGTTGCCAGACTTGTAAATTTCAGTTCTCCAAGACTTAAAGGAGCTTTGTGTTTTACTGTATTTTAATTGAGAAAATAGTACATATCATATCCTTATGTCCCCAAGGGTACTTTAAAGAAACACATACATGTGGATAAATACGTATGAATTGTTTGAACATTTTACTACTGTTTTTAAAAAAGTTATTGAACGGCACCCCTCTGATCCAGCCTGCACAGTTACAAAGGGCTGATGAATGAGACTCAGGCTACCATCACTTTTTTCATCCAACCTCGGAAATGGGCGCAAGTTGCAGGTGAGCGGGATTTACTGGCTCACCTTGTGGGACAGTAATCCGGTGATATCCCCATGACATTTCCTCACACCATCCTGTCTCTCCCCCACCCCATCACCATTCGCACATCAAGCTGAGACCTTCACATGAGAGATTCAAAGTCGCCACAGATCCGTATGACCATAGGCTGCTCTCTCCTTCAAGCGGGGAGGGGGGTGAGCTGACTCGGGGTGATTTAACCTGAGGATGACCACACCTCAAGTGAAGGGCAAGGTTGAGCAGGCTTCATGGATAACCTCATATCGTACGGGAATTGAACCCGCGCTGTATCACGTTATTGAAATGCTGGAAGAGTTACCAGTTTGGGGAGTTCTTTTTGGCAGCTCTGCCCACGGTACAGCCAAGAATATTCTACTTTTGAAACCCTATACATTGATACTAATCGATGTCAGAACAGCTTCATTCTACAATTGATGCCATTCCTAAATCCATTCACACTATCAATTTTGCAGTTTTTAATCATAGATTTTGTTGGAAACGTGGAAGTGATTCGTCTATTGTCCGAAGAACCTGAATGGTTAAGAAAATTGACAGGTTGTTGCAATGGCAACAAGACTTCAACGTACATATAATGGCTTACTTTTAATGATTTGCATTTTCAACTAACCTTAACTATCCAGACCAATTCCAAAGGTGTGGCTATATTGAGCGTGGCATTACAGGATAGTGGCGATCTGGGTTGTATTGAGGAGACAAAGCTGTTCATTGTTAATTGGATCCAACGATCCATCAGTCGGTTGGGGAAATCGAAACCAAGACACAGAGCTTTGTTTTATTGGGCGAGTATATTGCCTTTCTTCAGTGTCTCAGGTCTCCTCCCATGCCCAGGGATGCAGTGACATGGTGGTATTGTCGCTTGACTAGTAACCCAGAGGTCCAGGGTAATGTTCTGGGGACCCGGGTTCAAATCCCACCGCGGCGGATGGTGAAATTTGAATTTAATAAAAATCTGAAATTAAGAATCTAATGATGGCTATTAAGCCAATTGTCAGAAAAACCCATCTGGTTCACCAATGTCTTTTAGGGAAGGAAATCTGCCATCCTTACCTGGTCAGGCCTACATGTGACTCCAGATCCACAGCAATGTGGTTAACTCTTAAATGCCCTCACGGATGGGCAATAAATGTTGGCCCAGCCAGTGACACCCACATCCCATGAACAAATTTTTAAAAACTCTCCGGTGTCCCAGCTATGCCCTACTTACATGCAATTTTCTTTATTGGCACTCAAAAGAAACTAGAATCATAGAATCCTGACAGTGCAGAAGGGGCTATTTGGCCTATTTGGTCTGCACCCACTCTTTCACAAAGTATCTTACCCAGGTCCTCTCTTCCGCCTTATCTCTGTAACCCCACACATTTTACTCCACTAATCCCCCTAACCTACATATCCTGGGACTCTAAGGGGCCAATCCATCTAACGTGCAAATCTTTGGACTGTGGAAGGAAACCAGAGCACCCAGATGAAACCCATGCAGACACGGGGAGAATGTGCAGACTCCGCACAGACAGTGAGCCAAGTCTGGAATCAAACCCGGATCCCTGGAGCTGTGAGGCAGCAGTGCTGACCACTGTGCCACAGCGCCACAGTGCCGCCCTTAACTAACCAACACATCAACTAATGAATAAATTAGCAGCCCTTAAAAGTCTGTAACTAAGACTAATGGAAGCTTATCAAATTAAATTACAATAATCTTCCTGGGGCTGATGCACTCCAAGCCCGATGGTGCCCACTGGGCATGGGAGGCCTCTTCAGGGAACCTTGGGTGCGAACATAGCTACAGAATAAGGGAAAGCAGCGATGTCTAACGATTCCCTCTATGGTTGGTAGCCACCCCTCCTCCACCCCTCCTCCACCCCCTCTCCACTCCCTCTCCACCCCTCCTCCACCCCCTCTCCACTCCCTCTCCACCCCTCCTCCACCCCCCCTCCACCCCTCCTCCACCCCCCCTCCACCCCTCCTCCACCCCCCCTCCACCCCCATCTCCACACCCCCTCCATCCCCCCACCCCCCACTCCACTCCCCACCCCCCTCTCCACCCCCCCCCCACCGCCCACTGTGCACCACGCCTCCCCTCAAAAGGTAGAACAGAGGCTTCAACCTTGAGAAACCTCTATACTCATGAAACATGGACTTCTTGAGACTGCGGAAAATACAGGCAGCCCAAGTGTCTATGAACCACCATAACCTTCTATTACACTGGACTGCTACATGCAACCCTCTCCATGCCAAAATCCCCTATTTATATGCTCTTTCGTAAAACCAATAAAATAAGCAAATTAAATTGCCATCCCCTTAAAGGGACATTGTAATTTAAAACAAAACTGTCAAAGAAAACTTGTCAATAAAATGGTGTTACTGGCGTTGGCAAAGCACTGCATCCCCTTTGGTGCCCACTGGTGGCAAAAGGCCTCAAGCATATCAGTGGAATCCCCTATTTAGACTCTCTTGAGAAAAACAAATTAACCCAAATGGAACAAATTAACACAACATATAAAGGGAACAGTCTCTTAAAGGGACACAAAACAAAAAACAAAATGTGAAAGGAATCTTACAAAAATTAAAATTAAAATGTGATTATCACACCCCATTTATGTAAGCATTTAATTAAACTGTCCTTCACCTGTTTACCTTAACAATACAGTTAACATACCATTAACTTTAAATGCCAAATTGCAGATACATTTGGGTAACTTTGTGTCAGCAGGATAGAATTCAGAAGGATGTTGGTGATAAATCTAGTTGTCTCTTTGTAGGTGTAAATGTTAGTTGTATTGACTCGCGAACTGTCAGTCACAGCTATAAAAATTAACCATTTCCTCTATGCTGTCAGCATACGTAGACAACAGTTGACCAAAATCCTGCACGTGGTCATCCTAAAGGTCATGATTATTGGTTGTCTTCAAATCTGACCCATACCAGAGCCTGGCATCGGCCTGGAGTCCACCTGTTCCAAATGCCAGGGAAACAGGAGGGCGCCAGCCCAGCCCTAATCCTCTCACTAACGAGATTCATCCAGGAATGTTTATTGTCTTCTTAGGCAATGCGGGGGTGGAAGTGGAGGCCAGGCTTTTTTGACAGGCCTCAACTCAACTGTTTGGTTGTACAACATGTGCTTTTGTGGATGCCAGTGTCTTTCACCTTGCTCAATATTCCAGCTTCCACTGATCAGGAATGTTCAACTAATAGAATTCCTGTCAGATGTCCATCATCTGCCCTGTCATGGGTCAAGATGTTGCATCTTTTTGAGCGAAAAGCAACAGAGATCTGTCCTAGCTGAGCCTTCCGCAGTTCCTTGCTGTTACCGAGCAGCACGGTGGCACAATGGTTAGCACTGCTGCCTCATAGCGCCAGGGACCCGGGTTCAATTCCCGGCTTGGGTCACTGTCTGTGCAGAGTTTGCACCTTCTCCCTGTGTCTGCATGAGTTTCATCCGGGTGCTCCAGTTTCCTACCACAGTCCAAAGATGTGCGGGTTAGGTGGATTCGCCATGGGAAATTGCTTATCAGGGGGATTAGTAAATACATGGGGTTATGGGGATAGGGCCTGGGTGAGATCGTTGTCGCTTCAGGCTCGATGGACCAAATGGCCTCTTTCTGCACTGTAGGGATTCTATGATTCCGCCAATTACCAACTGAAGTTACAGCAGGAACATGCAAGACAGGCATGGACTTTCTGTGTGGGTTCGGTTGTTTTGATTCCAAATGGAAAAGGTTATTTAGCTTTCAAACTGTGAACTCCAAACTCCGAGTGAAACTTGAGACTGGGAGTTAGAAGAAAATACCCCCTTTCCCCAGGCGGAATGATTGATATCTGGAATAAATTGTCTTCAAAGAAAGTCAACGTTAAAGAGAAGCAGGAGACAAGCTTTTGTATTTGAAATAGATTGGAGGTTGCAAGAGTAAATACTGTCACTGATGGTCCAATACTCCACAGAACACTGTAGGTTCAGCCCTTTTCAAATTTAATTATCTGCAAATGGAGCTGGTCAGTCTTCAGCATCATGAGGGGAGTTTGATAGAGTGAACAGGGAAAGACGGTTTTGCCTGGTGAGTCAGCAATAAGGGTTCATAGATGGCAATTGAGGTAGAGGCAGAGGTGAGGGTGAACGCCTTTGCACAGAATGTTTGAGGAGTACAGGATCCTTTGCTGGAAGGCATGATTCAGGCAGTGACCATTGCGGAATCAGAATTGGGCAAATACTTGAAACAGAGAACGGTGTGAGGCCAGTGTGGGGTGAGCAGGTTCTTTTTGGTTATCTCGAGCAAATTGTTGGGAGTGATCCCGCTCTGTACCGAATTCTTCTGTGCTTCTGAAGAATAAAGCTCACCTGAGCTGCTCACGGTGTTTCATTTCTGCCGCTTACATTTGTAGGGGGCGGAGGGGTGGCAAAATTTCAGATTCATTTTGTGAAAGCCTTACTTGTGATTCTTCGCCTCCCAACATAAAGTGAATGGATTAGGGAGAACATGCTTTCTTACCAAATACACTCTTATATTCAAGTTAAAGTTTATTTATCAGTCACAGGTAGGCTTATATTAGCACTGCAATGAAGTTACAGTGAAAATCCCCCAGTCACCACACTCCAGTGCCTGTTCGGTTACACAGAGGGAGAATTTAGCATGGTCGATACACCTAACCAGTGCTTCTTTCGGACTATGGGAGGAAACCAGAGCACCCGGAGGAAACCCACGCAGACACGAGGAGAACGTGCAAACTCCGCACAGACAGTGACCCAGGCCGAGAATTGAACTTGAGTCCCTGCCGCTGTGAGGCAGCAGTGCCACCCTGTTCCCCTGTGTACTGTGAAGAGGCACACAGAACTGGATGAACTCAATAATAATAAAAATTTAGAGAAAGAATGGGAGTCATTACGTGATATCATACTTACAGTATTAGTCCTGACTGCAAAGCACAGTAGCACCAATATCAGAAGTATGTTTGCCCACTTGCGACTATGAGTTTAGAGATGTTTCACAAAATTGGTGATTAATGCCTACACTTTAGTTACATAAGTTGTTATGGCACATTGCTGTGGGTTCATTCCGGCCCCACAAAGATTTGGTATTCGAGCAGGCACAAAGCCATTTCTGGCTTATAACTAAACGCTTTTATTTATCATTTCAGAAGAATTTTTGAAATGGCTGTTTCTTGGGTGGTCTGTCTGTTCATCATAACTAACAATGAGTTTGTCTTCATTGCCTGGCTCTTGAATTAAATGGCACGTGTGTGGCAGCTATGAATCATATATTTGTTTGTTGTTCCTCTGATTTTAGAATTTGTTTTACATCATGCTATGTATCTCGGAGGTGAGTGGTATCTCTTATAAGCGAGACTAAGAGGACGGCGGCTTGACAGAGCTGAACCAGCTGGTGATCTTGTCACCTTAGTGCTGCCTCAATATTTTTTTATTTATTCATGGGACTTGGACATCGCTGGATGGCCAGCATTTATTGCCCATCCCTAGTCACCCTTGTTCAGAGGGCAGTTGAGAATCAACCACATTACTGTGGCTCTGGAGTCACATGTAGAGCAGACCAGATAAGGACAGCAAATTTCCTTCCCTAAAAGACATCAGTGAACCAAATGGGTTTTTTCCAACGATCAACAACTGGTTAGTTCATTCAGGGCCACTGACTAAATTGCTGGGCATATTAACAGTATTGGACAAGTCAGGATCCTATGGTTCATCCAACTTGCCTCAAAGAATAACATTCACCTACTCTGGTGTTTCATTTTTGCTTGCTTGTCTATGTGGGCGAGGGTTACGTGTCAAGGACATGGGGAGAACATGCAGACTCCGCACAGACAGTGATCCAAGCCTGGTTCAAACCCGGGTCCATGACGCTGTGAGGCAGCAGTGCTGACCACTGTGCTACCCTGCCGCCCCAAGTGTATTAAACGCAGGAAATTCTGAAGCAATAATTTTAACAGATTTAATTTTTAATAGATGCCTTTTGATTTGCAGCTTGTCGCCATAATTTTCAGGTGGTCTTGCGGCAGAGTGGGTAGTTTCCCTGCCTCTGAGCCAAAAGTTCTGGGTTTGTGTCTCACACTGAGGCCTGGTGGCAGGTGCGTTGATAACATGGCCTTACAGGTGGATTATCAACCTGCAAACACTTCCAGCATGGCTATGGCAGGTGTTTAGTCAGAACCTGCAGAAGGCAGTGGCAAACCACTGTACTACCTTGCCAAGCATAATCATGGACTGGCACATGGAAGTACATGGTCCCCAATGCATTGGGGATCTGGGTTCGAATCCCACCACGGCAGATGGTGAAATTTGAATTCAATAAAAATCTGGAATTAAAAGTCTAATGATGATGACAAAACCATTGTCAATTGTCATAAAAACCCATCTGGTTCCCTTCAGGGAAGTAAATCTGCCGTACTTATCTGGTCTGGCTTACATGTGACTCCAGATCCACAGCAATGTGGTTGAATTTTAATGGCCCTCAGGGATGGGCAATAAATGCTGGTCCAGCCGGCAACACCCACATCCCATGAACAAATAAAAAGCATGGTGCTTGAAGAGAGAGAAAGAGCCATAATTTTCAATATAAATTCCCCCTCATTCTCTTTGGCTAAATTACTAGTATTAATTTCTGCCTTTTTAAAAAATTGGTCGCAATCACGCTTACTAGCTGATCAGTATATCATCTTTCCAAAACTTCCATATCACTTTCCTGTTGAGCTATTGCTCCATTTCTTTACTCCGACGGGAGATTTATTAGCGAAACTTCACTTTCTTGGATCCGAAAAGGAAGGATCGCAGGCCATGTTACGAAATGAGTTGTACGCCCTCATCTGGGAAGATGAGCTTTTGCTTTCAGCAGTGCTACATCTACTGAGACAAAAAAATGACAGCAAGATCATATCTGTTGCGCACAAGTTGAAACAGTCTTAAAAAAAGTAACAGAATAGAGTCAACATATTGTCTTACCCCTGTTCCGTGGGGTTTCCTATCTATGAACTGACTTGGAATGAAAATTGAACTATATTCAAAAATTGACAGAGGTACATGATACGTTGGCTGAAAATCTTTGTTTTCCAATCCTTGGCTAATGTCATTGGGCTCACCGTCAATCTCAAAATTGAATCATTGACTCCTCAGGTTTCTGCAAACAGCCTCATATTACAGGAGCTCTTCAATTAGCATTGGCAGCTAGCCACTGATATGAGCAAGGTTATTGCTGAGGAAGAGAATGCTTTTTTTTATCTGTGACAGCATTAAATGCTCCCAAATAAGGCCTATTACAGGCAGATCCAGAGAAGCGTTTGCTCTACTGGACCCTCATCAAAACTTGGAGGATCATCCCTATTGTATCATAGAATCCCAACAGTGCAGAAGGAGACCGTTCGGCCCATCAACTCTACACTGACTCTTATCCAGGTCCTATCCCTGTAATTATCCACGTATTTACCCTGCCAATCCCTCTAACCTATATATCTTGGGACATTAAGGGGCAATTTCCCAAGCCAATCAACCTAACTTGCACATCTTTGGACTGTGTATCACGCAAACTTGACTTCCACTTCTTATTCAGTCAGTCTGTCAGCCTGCTGCTAAGCTACGTCAAATTTTGGGCAGCCTTTTTGTGATGTCTGGCTTGAGGCAATCTGAACTCATTCTGTATGAAATCTTTACAGCTCGTAATGGATTTTATCTCATCAATCTGGGCAGGGTTTAAAAATGGTTCCAGGCGGTAGGAGTGGTTGATACACTGAGTTCATCATCTCGTCCAGATTAAGTCTTTAATCAAACTCTGTGTGCCTTCATGACCTGTATTAAACTTCTTACAATCAGTTGGTGGAGGAGGAGACCAGAAGTAAATCTTTACTCTGTTGTAGATTTATTCACAAAGTGAGGCGTTACAAATGTATAGCTAATAATTCTCCATCAGTGTCATTACATGCCTCTTTATGCTCCTTTGAAATCAAATACATTAATAAACAGCCCACTAACGGGGCTTTGAGGTTATTGATAAGTTTCAATGGAAACTTAACAAATCAAGAGTTTGTTACACTTGGTGATGATGCACTTGGTGGTGATATCCACTGGTTGTAGAAGGCCTCAACCATACCAGTGGATGCTCCAGGGACAACGGAGCTTGAAATTAACCATGGAAGAGGGGCAGGGAGTCAGGTGGAATGACCCCCCTCAACCGCCCACTGCCTGGGCCTTTACTGGCTATTTTAGCCAGGTCCAGAAGCAGGCTAACAAAGGCGTCCTCTGATCTGCCTGTCTCCCTCTCTACTGGGTAACCAAAGATCCGAAAAGTGGGGCTGAGTAGCAAATCATGATAAAGGGGCTGCAACCTGACACGACCTATGTAAACGTGGAACACAGACTCCTCAAGGCCACAGAAATGACGGGCGGTCAGGGCGTCTGTGAATTGATTTAACTTATGATTTCACGGGATTGCTGCATGCAAAACACTCTACGTTAAATCCCTGAGGGAGAAAGGGAGGATTCTCGGATACAGAGCAAAATTGTTCTCTTCTTCAACTGCTAACCAGTTAGACGGCCACTTCTCCCCATCAGGAATTTAAATTCCTGTCTGCCGTGTGACAGGCACTGATACCAACTACTTTACTAATGAGGAACTACCCAAGTGTCTCTGCCCCAATGATTATCCCACAAGTGCCCTCCACCTGTAGACTTTTAACCTTCAGATGCAAGAAGGATGTTCCCGATGGTGGGGGTGTCCAGAACCAGGGGGTCACAGGCTGATGATACAGGGTCGACCATTTAGACCAGAGATGAGGAGAAATTCTTTCACCCAGAGAGCGGTCAGCCAATGGATAAAAGCAAATTACTGCGGATGCTGGAATCTGAAACCAAAAGAGAAAATGCTGGAAAATTTCAGCAGGTCTGGCAGCATCTGTAAGGAGAGAAAAGAGCTGACGTTTCAAATCCAGACGACCCTTTGTCAAAGCTAAAGGCATAGAAAGTGAGAGATATTTATACTGTAGGGTGAGGGAATGAAGTTTTGTTTTCATTCCCTCACTCTACAGTATAAATATCTCCCACTTTCTGTGCCTTTAGCTTTGACAAAGAGACTCAAAAAGTCAGCTCTTTCCTGTCCTTACAGATGCTGACGGACCTGATGAGGTCAGCCAATGGAATTCGCTACCATAGAAAGTAAGTCAAAACATTGAATGTTTTGAAGGAGCAGTTAGATACAGCACTTGAGGCAAAGGGGATCAAAGGATATGGGGGGAAGGCGGGATCAGGCTATTGAGTTGGATGATCAGCCATGATCATAATGAATGCTGGAGCAGGATCGAAGGACTCCTCCTCCCTATGTTAATTTTTACAATTAACAACTTGTAGCCCAGGATCCTGTGTTGCTGTGGATGAAATGTTTCAAAACTGAAAGCTCTTGTTATTGCCAATATGAATAAAACATTGGAGTAGAAATTGATCTTTGGTGGGTAACTCAAAATCATGATAACAAATCTGCCTCTCATGTTACACCCCAAACAATTTTATTTTCTAATGTCAAAGGACGGCATGGTGGCACAGCAGTTAGCATTGCTGCCTCACAGCGCCAGGGACCCGGGTTCAATTCCGGACTTGGATGACTGTCTGTGTGGAGTTTGCACATTCTCCTCCTGTCTGTGGGGATTTCCCCCTGGTGCTCCGGTTTCCTTCCACAGTCCAAAGATGTGTGGGTTAGGTGGATTGGCCATGGTAAATTGCCCCTTATTATCAGGGGTATTAGCAATTTAAATACATGGGATAACCGGGACAGGGCCTGGGTGGGTTGTAGTCAGTGCAGGCTCTCCTTCTGCACTGTTGGGAGTCTATGGGTGAGAGATTATGCCCTCACTCATCCCGAAACTGTAAAGTCCCGCCGAGGTCAACAGGTCTTTCCATTGTCTGCCTCTCACCCACTCCGATTTCCGTGGTGGGTGAAACAGTAAAATTCCAGCCTATGAGTCTGTGAAAGTAGGTCGGTTATTAATCTGCCACCAATCCTGTGTTACCCATTTTGTGTCACCAGCCCAGGACCAATTGTGCACCTGTTACTTTTAAGTTCCACTACCTTAATACGATCACTGGACATTGTGGGCATGCTGCTTCAGTGTAAGTGCCAGGGTGCATTGAACAGGAGGTTCCCCTCCTGAATCTCTCCAGCGAGGCTCCTCAGTTTCAATTTGGCTAGTGGGCATTTCATTACAAGGACTCATCTTAAGCATCTGCCACAATTCTTGTTAGGGTTTTAAAGTCGGTGTGGGGCGAAAGGAATCATAGATTACCTACAGCGCAGAAGGAGGCCATTTGGCCCATTGAGTCTGCACTGACCACAATCCCACCCAGGCCCTATTCCTATAGCCCCACATATTTACCCTGCCAATCCCTCTGACATTAGGGTTAATTCATCATGGCCAATCAACCTAACCCATATATCTTTGGACTGTCCTCCAGAGCACCCGGAGGAAATCCACGCAGACACGTGGAGAATGTGCAAACGCCACACAGACAGTGACCCGAGGCCGGAATTGAACCCGGGTCCCTGGTGAGGCAGCAGTGCTAACCACTGTGCCACCATGCCACCCAAAAAAAGAACTTGGAAGTTGGCAACTAAAAGCTGCAAAAATAAAATCAGGAGTAGAACATACGGCCCTTCAAACTCACTCTATCAATCTTTTGCCTACCATCCATTTTCTCATCTCCTCCTCGATTCCTTAAATGACCAAAAATCTATCCATCTCCTCTCTCTTATAGCTGTCACCATCGATTTATTTCACCATCTTGAAATTTAGTTTTTCAGGGTGAGATATTCACCAAGGAGTCGTTCAAAAATTTGCTGTTTTGATATATTTTAATTTATGTTTTGATTCAATAGAAAGTATAACATTGGTTGCAATTATACACAAATCCTTGTTAAGAGCTGGCAGGAGCTCTGGCGGGAGCTGTGCCTTGGTATCAATAGACTGTTCAGGAGATTGACATGTTTGTAGATTATTTAAAAAAACCTTTCATAAACAGTCATACTGTGCCTAAACTCTTTTTATCTTGTTTATTTTATGTTTCACCCATGCAATTTATCAATGGTATAGGGAGTTAAATAAAATGACGTTCCATTTTGAATAAAGACCTAACATTTCGACCTTTGTCTTATCCATCTTACAATCCTCATTTAAAGAGTGAGTGTTGCCTGAAAAGAAGCCTTTAAAATTAGCAATATGGTTAAAGATGATGATTAATTTTAACATTATTTTTTGCTTATTTCTGTCTGGCAGTTGCTTTTTTTCACCCTGTGATTTCTTTTTGTTTCAAAAGGGAATGATGACACGCATTGCGTGTCACATATCCACAGTTTGCTTGCCAGACCACTTAGTTCACTTTTCCCTTTGTTGGCAGAGTTAAGCTCTCAAATGTTTGGTCTCTTTCAGCTAACTAAAACAATTTAGCCATTTGCAAGGGATAGCAAGTGAGGTGTTGGAATATGCAATCAAAGAGGCCTATGGACAGGCAGGGCTGAAACTGCTACTTTTTGCCAAGCAGTTGAGGTTGTGGGTGGTATCTGGATCAGTTTAACACATTGTAGTACCATGATCATGCTCTGCACCAGTTTAGGTGTTGTGGTACTTGTTATAGTTTTTTTTTTAAGTTTTTTGTTTATTAGTGTCACAAGTAGGCTTACATTAATTATCATCATAGAATCCTTACAGTGCAGAAAGAGGCCATTTGGCCCATCAAGTCTGCACTGACAACAATCCCACCCAAGCCCTATCCCCATAACCCTACTTTTTACCCTACTAACCCCTTGACATTAAGGGGCAATTTAGCACAGCCAATCAACCTAACCCGTACATCTTTGGAGTATGGGAGGAAACCGGAGCACCCGGAGGAAACCCACGCAGACACAGGGAGAACATGGAAACACCGCACAGACAGTGACCCAACCAGGAATCGAACCCAGGTCCCTGGCGCTGTGAGGCAGCAGTGCTAACCATTTGCCACCATAGGCTGTCAGCACTATCGCTGCTCTGCAATCAGGAGTGTTGGTAGTAAAGGTGGGGGGAGCACAGGGGAAATGAGGAATGTGTCCAATGGATGGTGGTTTCAAGTTGGGTAATGGTTTGTTACTTCTCCAAGTCCAGTGTTAAGACCCCTTTATAATATAAGCATCCTGTATAATATTTTTGGATGTACAGGGTGTGCACAGAAACTCGAAAGTGTTTTAAGAAGATAGCCTAGACCCTAATTTTTTTACATTTGAATTTGGCACGGGTGAGCATAAGATGCTTCATTCCAGGTATGATTCAAGTGACCCACTAGGAAGCTTTTATCAAACAAAGCTTATTTAAGAACACAGTTAAAATATAATAAAATATAATTAGTATAACTTTTACCAATTACAAGATTCAAACATGATACACTATAAACTTTAACAGCTAGCTATCTCTGTTGTTCCAAGTCAAACACCATCCCATAAACAGACACCCCTTTCTAGACTTGGCACAGAAACGAGTATGCTCACATGATGTTGGGTTTTCAGCTTTTTTACACTTGCTGAGAATTGGTCCTTTAAATGTTGGGTTAAAACTCAGGTTTCCCAGTCCTGGAACTTTCCAAAAAGCCTTTGGAAAGACAGAGAGAGAGAGAGACAGAGGTATTGCCTGCCTTCACCAGCTTCTAACAGCAACTAAACCAAAACTAAGAACTTGAATTTTTCAGTGGTGAAAAGAAACTGTTCCTAGGTATCACCTGACCTGTCAATCACCCCCACATCAAGCTCCACCAGCAATCCCCAAAGGATCATGAAACCCCAGAACACTGCATTAGCTCAGATTAAAAATAAACAACAACAAAACATCTCAGCAGGTCATGATGTCTGTTATATTGCTTCAGTAACAATTAGCAACACTGCCTGAAGACAAAACAGTGCCGACAATCTCCAGAGCCTGTGAAAACATCCTACAAAAGAATATGATTAAAATACATTTCTTAAAGGTACAGTATTGTCACACCAGGAACGGCAGACACATCACCCCATTCAGATTATATCATCCTTAATCATATCTCTGTAATTAAGTTTGCACGATGCAGGAAGAGGGAAACTGCTCCATTCATGTGGTGCCTCTCTAAGACAGAGCTCCATAAGCATCCTTTATAATATTTTTTGGATATACAGGAGTGGGTACAGGCATGTGGTGTACACGTTTGGTGATGTAAGCCTGGTATGGAGGGTCTTAGCTATGAGGAGAGATTGGGTAAACTGGGGTTGTTCTCCTTGGAGAGACAGAGAATGAGGGGAGATCTAATAGAGGTATACAAGATTATGAAGGGTATAGATAGGGTGAACAGTGGGAAGCTTTTTCCCAGGTCGGAGGTGACGATCACGAGGGGTCACGGGCTCAAGCTGAGAGGGGTGAAGTATAACTCAGACATCAGAGGGACGTTTTTTACACAGAGGGTGGTGGGGAATGCGCTGCCAAGTAGGGTGGTGGAGGCAGGCACGCTGACATCGTTTAAGACTTACCTGGATAGTCACATGAGCAGCCTGGGAATGGAGGGATACAAACGATTGGTCTAGTTGGACCAAGGAGCGGCACAGGCTTGGAGGGCCGAAGGGCCTGTTTCCTGTGCTGTACTGTTCTTTGTTCTTTGTTTCTTTAACCCTTTTTTTTAATTGATTCATGGGACATGGGCGTCGCTGGTTGGCCAGCATTTATTGTCCTCCCTAGTTGCCCGAGTCAGTTGACAATCAACCACGTTGCTGTGGCTCTGGAGTCACGTGTAGGCCAGACCAGGTAAGGACGGCAGATTTCCTTCCCTAAAGGACATTAGTGAACCAGATGAGTTTTTCTGACAATCGACAATGGTTTCATGGTCATCAGTAGATTTTAAATTCCAGATTTTTTAAAAGTTCAAATTCTACCAACTGCCATGGTGGGATTCAAACCTGGGTCCCCAGAACATTAGCTGAGTTTCTGGATTAATAGTCTGGTGCCAATACCACTAGGCCATCGCCTCGCTTAGATGGGGCTAGCAAGGTAGGAAATCAGAGAACAGGAGTAGGTCAGTCAGCCTCCAGAGCCTGTTATACCATTCAACAAGATTATGGCCAATCATCTACCTCAAAGCCATGAACTCTATATCCCATGACGACTTTATAATTGGTATTGGAGATTGGGTTGGAATCAATTGGCCAAATCACGACCACAAATTGTGCCATCTCTATTAGGTCCATAGCAGACAAAGCAGTTGCTCAGTACAAACTTATCTGTTGCATGCCAATATAAGGGCGGCACAGTGGTTAGCACTGCTGCCTCACAAAACCAGGGACCTGGGTTTGATTCCCAGCTTGGGTAAACCTGGGTGGAGTTTGCACCTTCACCACATGTCTGCGTGGGTTTCCTCCGGGTACTCTGACTTCCTCCCAGAAGCCAAAAATATGCAAGTTAGTTGGATTGGCCATGATAAATTGCCCCTTAGTGTCCAAAGATGTGTACATTAGGTGGATAAGCTATAGTAAAATGTGCAGGGTTACAGGGATAGGGTGGGGGCCTGG
Source organism: Mustelus asterias (assembly GCF_964213995.1). Taxonomy (NCBI): domain Eukaryota; kingdom Metazoa; phylum Chordata; class Chondrichthyes; order Carcharhiniformes; family Triakidae; genus Mustelus; species Mustelus asterias. The sequence goes on from NC_135821.1 coordinate 43,926,507, forward strand.
GTAAGATGCTCTTCGCAGAGTCAGTGCAGACTCGATGGGCTGAATGACCTCCTTCTGCACAGAGAGATTCTTTGATAAAGTGGAACAAAGCATGCTGGATATGAGCAGACCAGGATATTTTGTGAACAGTGATTAAATGCCCTTATAATGGATATACAATGGTAACACAGACAAAGACAATGTGTAAAAGTTTAAACTTTATTTATTAATATCACAAGTAGGCTTACAGTTACACTGCAATGAAGTTACTGTGAAAATCCGCAAGTCGCCACACTCCGGCGCCTGTTCGGGTATACTGAAGGAGAATTTAGCATGGCCAATGCACCCAACCAGCACGCCTTTCGGACTGTGGGAGGAAACCGGAGCACCCGGAGGAAACCCACACAGACACGGGGAGAACATGCAGACTCCGCACAGTGACCCAAGCCAGAAATCAAACCCGAGTCCCTGGCGCTGTGAGGCAGCAGTGCTAACCACTGTGCCACCGTGCCGCCCAAAACAAGGGTTTCCAAGGCAAATCTGTTGGAACATTCACCCAGCTCTAGCTCTGGACTCCCATGCAGCCAACAGAGGTCAACTCATTGGCAGTCAGAGCACTGGCTGGCACTTGGAGGATGATTTTCAATAGATTTATTTGTCTGGTTGCTGTAAAGCAAGAGGCAAACTGGTCCAGACATCTAAATCCTGGCGCTGTGCTTGGTAACATGGCCACTAAATTAGATTCAACAATGTGATAAATGGTAACTTCTAAAAGCTTTTGTTTTGAAAGAGATTGGGCACGTCCCAAATCCAGTAAGGTGGAATTTAATCTCATCCAGATGTCCAGTTGCATCCTTGTAGAGAAGAACGGTAGTCAGGGTCTAATGCTGGTTCACATGGCACCAAATAATAACTGGGAGTCGATGGAAGTTTAAGTGACTGAAGGAGCCTTGAGTTTTTAAAAATCTAATGTAAGGTCCTCAATTTTCAGCGTGCATTATTCCTATTCAGGTGAAATCCTAAATAAGAGGGAAGCCTTGACCAGAATCAAGGATGAAAGGAAGGAACATCTCACACTAAAACTTCACAAGTCTACTCACCTCTTCGTGGATGCCCACAACTAGAAGGACAGTGAGCCTCAGAGAGCAGGTTATCTTTCAGCGCAAGAAATAGTATAGAGGATTGATAGGCTGTGGTTTCCCTCAAATGAAGGAAAGTTAAAATGGAAATGAGGGACTGACTTAAGAAGACACAGAATGTTCAGTTGAATTTCAGTGGACATGCCCAGGTATGTTGCCCCCATTCTCAGTATCACACAATTTGCAAAAGTACGCAAGAACAAAATGAACACCAAGGAATTTCTAAAAATCTTGTTTAAATGATAACATACTGTTCTTAAATGGCAGATCATGCAGCCCAGAGATGTGGCATCAACTCAGTACATCTAGGTGAGCAGTGTGGCATCTATCGCAGACGAAGAGTCACCTCACGATGGTTAAAAATGCTCTAAAATGTCTCATATGCCAGCAATTTGGTCACAGCCAAAAGGGCCTCATATCCAGGAGACTTGGCCGCTATCCATCACCGGGACAACAAGGGAAAACCCAAGTGGATTCTGTACACGGTGGCACAGTGGTCAGCACTGCTGTCTCACAGCGCCAAGGACCTGGATTCAATTCCGGCCTTGGGTGACTGTCATTCTCCCCATGTCTGCGTGAGTTTCCTCTGGGTGCTCCAGTTTCCGCCCACAGTCCAGGTTGATTGGCCATGCTAAACTGCCTCTTAGTGTCAAGGAAATGAGCAGGGTAAATATATGGGGTTACAGATTTAAGGCCTCGTGGGGATTGTTGTCGTGGCAGGGTCGATAGATAAGAATGGCCTCATTCTGCACTGTCGGGATTCTATGATATGTACCCATTCCCAGAAAATTACAGCCAGGAGGCAAAAAGGGGAACTTATTTTTGTTGAGAAGCCTGTGTAAAACGATGTTCGACTGGTGAACTCTGAAGTTCAAAAGACTTTGCAGAAAGCAAAGTGTAAATATTAGGCCCTACCCAGCTTGGGTATTAAAAAATTCAACGATTGTGGGAGAAAAGACAAAGCAGAAGTGTAAAAGCATCTGTGGAACCCGCTGCTAATTACTTCCGGATTTATCCTAGGCTCGGGATAGGCTGATGTGACAACCACAGTCAAATTAATTCCATTAGTTGCACTACTTGGGTCAATTTTATTGGGGTACATTTGAACAACGCCAGACTGCCGACATGATGAGTATGCGGAATGATCCCTGAGCCCCCGATCAAAATTGGGCCTCATTTAAGTTAGGCTGGCGAGTTGCTGATGCCAGCCACCAGGCAACTGGTTGGCAAAACAGGCATTACCACTTGACTGCAGCAGCAGTTCTGAGAGGTTTCTTTTTATTCATTCATGGGTCATGGGCATAGCTGGCTGGCCAGCATTTATTGCCCATCTCTAGTTGCTCTTGTTCAGAGGGCGGTTGAGAGTCAATCACATTGCTGTCGCTCTGGAGTCACATGTAGGCCAAACCAAGTAAGGATGGCAAATTTCCCTCCCTAAAAGACATTCGGGGCGGCATGGTGGCACAGTGGTTAGCACTGCTGCCTCACAGTGCCAGGGATCCGGGTTCAATTCCAGCCTCGGGTCACTGTCCGTGTGGAATTTGTACATTCTCCCTGTGTCTGTGTGGGTTTCCTCGGTGCTCCAGTTTCCTCCCACACTCCAAAGATGTGTGGGCTAGGTTGATTGGCCATGCTAAATTACCCCTTAGTGTCAGGAGGACTAGCAAGGTTGATGTGGTGTTCGGGGATAGGATCAGGGTGGGATTGTGGTCGGTGCAGGCTCGATGGGTCCTTCTGTACTGTAGGGATTCTAGTGAACCAGATAGGTTTTTCCGACAATCAACAATGGCTTCACAGTCATTGGTGTATTCTTAATTCAAGATTGATTTTATTGAATTCAAATTCCACCACCTGCCGTGACGGGATTCAAACCCAGGTCCCCAGAACATTAGCTGAGTTTCTGGATTAACAGTCCAGCGACAATACTACTAGGCCATAGCCTCCCCTAGGCCATTGGATGGGTTATATGGTGAGAAGTGATTGCGTGGCCTGTCGAGTCAATGGATCACCCCTGACTGATCCTCTTCCCTTTCGAAGAGGGGTTTCACATTTTCTTGGAATAATTTTCCTGTTGTTGGCAGCCGTTGGGGTAACGGAAGAATTCCGAGTGAGGCAAGCTCAACCCATACCCTGCTCATTACTGATTACATGTGAGAAAGGGTTCTTCAACAGGTGGTAGGTTTCTAATGTATATATTCAAGGTATCTCATGCCTATTTTACGCAAATGTCCATAAAATCTAAAACAATGGCCCTCAGACTTAGAAATCATAGAAACCCTACAGTACAGAAAGAGGACATTCAGCCCATCGAGTCTGCACCGACCACAATCGCACCCAGGCCCTACCCCCATATCCCTACATATTTCCCACTAATCCCTCAAACCTACACATCTCAGGACACTGAGGGCAATTTTTAGCATGGCCAATCAACCTAACCCGCACATCTTTGGACTGTGGGAGGAAACCGGAGCACCCGGAGGAAACCCACGCAGACACGAGGAGAATGTGCAAACTCCACACAGACAGTGACCCAAGCCGGGAATCGAACCCAGGTCCCTGGAGCTGTGAAGCAGCAGTGCTAACCACTGTGCTACCGTGCTGCCCTAAAAACTTGTTTGTTTTTTGTATGCCACTGTGGCCTAAGGGGCATAAAGAATCACAAGGTCAGCTTGAATACTTCAATACTGGGAGCTGTTTATTGAATGTGTGCACTCATTCACAGTCAGGTCTAAGACTGCCCAACAGGGCCCCATACTGGGCGGAGCTAATAGCCCAGGGGTCATCTAACCCGTACTCATAAAGGGGCAGTCCACAGCCCAAACCCCAACATACAATATATACATACATACATTACAATCATATACAGTGAGGTGGAATGACTTGTCTCAATTGTAAGCCTGAGAAACTTATACCAATTACTTTCTACTCTCATCCCTTAACATCCCTCTTTTGGATCAACACAACATTGTTAATGTTGAAGTAATAAATACCACAAAACAAACATCTAAAAGTCCATACAAGTGTCAGTGGCTGGAATTGTATGCAATCACGCCCTCAACTCCACTCTCCCATCTGATCCCCAAACCTTTTGATTCCCTTACTGACTAAAAATCTCTCAATCTCACCTAGAACATATCCAGCCTCTATTGTCCTCTGCAGAAAAGAATTCCATAGTTTCACTACCCTCTGAGAAAAGAAATTCTTCTTCATCTTTGTCTTAAATGGGCGTCCCCTTACTCTGAGATTTGGTCCTAGACTCTCCCACATCCTGAGATTTGGTCCTAGACTCTCCCACATCCTGGGATTTGGTCCTAGACTCTCCCACATCCTGAGATTTGGTCCTAGGCTCTCTCAGCCTCTACCCTGTCAAGCCTATTGCCAAAATTCTACCACCCCACCAGGTACGGAATCGGAGCGGGCGAGGAGTGGACAATGGAAATGTCTGTTGACCTCTGGTGGGATTTTTCAGTCTTGCTCGCGCAAGGCTGCAAAATCCCACCCTGTATGTCTCAATGAGGTCACCTTTCATTTTTACTCCTCCATCATTACCTGGCCAGGTTGTAGTTCTCAAGCATCTGAAAGGAGAACGGGATAAGGATGGGGGTTGGAGTGAGGGGAGTGGGAAAAGTAAAAGATAAATGATTGTACGCAGCTTGTAAAGCAGAAGATCATGAGGTGGTAAGGAAGTGAGACAGAGAATCAGATATGAGGAGACCATTATCTTCAATGGTTTCAGTCCCACTGGTCATAGTGGGGCTGGTCATAGCCTTGGTGGTTGTCAGTCCAATGAAAGCAAACACTGTCTTCTCCGTGGGGATAATGACAGGAATCCGTGACCATCACCCACCGGTTAGGCGCTGCTGTTTGTGGCTTTGTGTCACCTTGTCCTGCAAGAGAAAGGAAAGTGTGCCAGTGAGTGTGGTGCCACCTTGTCCAGCACGCGAGTGGGCAGGATGTCAATGATTGTGTGTGTTTGGGTGATGTGCCTGCTAGAGCTGAATAGCTAGAGATAAGTGAGGATATTAAGACTTTGATGTGAGCATCGGTAGTTGTGTGAGGGCGAGGTGAAATATCTGAATATTAGGCATGAGGTCTGAGTAGCAGGAAATGCTGATGGCTGAGCGATGGGGGTGCGGTGCACTACGCAGCAGGCAAGGCTGGTGTTGTGATGAGTAAGTGATGCTGTGTAAAAATGTTACCATGGACTTTGTTGAGGTCATTGCGGTTGGATTGCTCAGTTTGTTCTCTCACTAACCTTTACCCACATGAGATTTATTGTAGCACCTGCTGTCAGATATTCAGGGTCAGGTTCCAGGAATTGACCAACTCCCATCCCCTTCTGCGGGTGGCCCTTGAGGGTCTCTTGCCCTTTACAGAACCTTGTTATCTCAGCTCCAGCCCACCTCCAGCACTCAGCCTCTAGTGCTGCACCCTGCAAACCTGGAACTCTCTCTTGGCCTTGCTGCTCCATTATCTCTGTTTAGAATTGCAATTAACCAGCAGCCTACTCTAATTCAGTTCAACTTCGCTTTCAGAGGGACAGCCTTCCTTTAAGAACAGAAGGCCAGCTGCACCGCATGCTCTCTGCGAACGCTACTCGGCTCCCTACTGGTCAGCCACCAACAGGCCAGACCCCCAACCCTACCCTATAATCATGCAGACAAGATGGGATGCATGGAATTTAAGTGCTGCCAACCTTGCACTGGGACTGTTGGGGCAGGTTGCAAATTGCAACCCCCACAGCTGAATAGCAGTGCAAAAACAATTTCTAGCCCAATGATGAAACAAGTGAGTGGAATAGTTTGATAATCTTACATGTTTTGTTGTGTATCCTGATTTCGTAAAAAAAATGACAAAGTGAATAAAATCACAAGAAGATTCCTTTCTGGGATAAGTTGGATCTCTCCTTGTTACACTGCCTGATGTAGTTTACGGTTCCTCTGTCTGGCGTAACTTGTCAACGTATTTGGGTTGCAGTTTCTTGTTAAGGCTACATTTTCAACTCCACTTGAGTTTCAAACCATTGAAAGTTTAAGTTGTTACTGTATTGTGGGTTGATTCCTTGGCGAAGATGAATTATCACTGTTTTTAGGTTGGTGCATTACGAGTTACAGCCTTGGCTCTGTTGCCATGTGTAAAATTCTCTGTTGTTTCTCTTCATGGGGGCAGAGTGTATTTTGTTCTTGAAATAACTCCTCCGAGGCCGATGTCCCTTCTCTAGATTCCCTTTATTTACAAACTCAATTCCACTCCTAAGAGTGCTTCAGGTACAAAGTTTAGAATCCAGAGAGTCAGTAGCCTCAATACTCCTCAATATATACACGAGTGAAACCCTCTGATTGGGCAGGCAATTATCTCAATCATACTCCATGGAGCTCATACTCCAAGAGGCCAACCTCATGGACCTTGTTGAGGTCATTACCATTCTGTCACTCAGTTTGTCCACCTAAGAGGTTTTTGCATTTTCTTCCGAAAGGAAATCAGTATTTTTGATTCTTCCATCGGATGCTGAAAATAACAAGGCAAAAAAGAAAGAAAGCAACCCACAGTGTGTTGTCTGCAAGCCAAGTGGCTCCCACTGAGCCGACTTTAACTCAGTCTGGGTGCTATTTAATCTCAATAATGTCAACTTCTCCATCTGTGGGATGGTAACCAGGAATTCTCAGAGGAGGGATGCAGCATCCTCCCTTGCTCTGGTCACCCTGAGCATAAGTAATCAAACACTGCTGCCACATTCTCATGACATATGGAGATGAACAATTTTTTCAGCCCATTTCTCCTTGCTCTGCTCAACACATGTGTCAATTATTGTGCAACTAACTATTTAAAGCATGGCTTTCTCTTGAGTGTTGAACAAAGATTGTACCCATATTAGAATTTCAAAACACTTGGCTCTCCGTTTTGGCTTTGTTGTAAAGTCCAAATCAGATCAACAATTTTTTCACCAATGTTTTGAAATGCGTTTGCCCATAAATGTCAGATGATTAAATGTTTAGTACTCCTGGGCAGTTTGTGTTTACTGTAATGCTGGAGGAACGTTTGCTACTGTTCCTGTTTTCAGCGGCTGGCATGAAGAAACAATATTTTCCCTGAACAACAGCAGACAATAGACTAAACAAGTAGACAAGATAAAGTCATTTGTACTCATAATGTCTTTGCTTGGTGTCAGGCACTTGAGGGTTTTGCTCTGTGGGTTACTGAGGTTCAGGACTGTCACCTTCATGGGAATAGATGGGTTTTGTTTTCATTTGAAAACATGGTTCCGTTGCAGGTTAGTTTTCCCCCGGCATTGCACCAGGGGAATGCTCGGATCCCAGGCACAGACGAAAGGAAAAAGAACTGGACATTTTGCTCGACTTGCCCTGGGATTATTTTCGGATTCTCTTATCAGAGGTTTTTTTTAAACGTTTATTTATTAGTGTGATAAATAGGCTTACATTAACACTGCAATGGAGTTACTGTGAAAATCACCTAGTCACGACACTCCGCCGCCTGTTCGGGTACACTGAGGGAGAATTTAGCATGGCAAATTCACCTAACTGTGGGAGGAAACCGGAACACCCGGAGGAGAACATGCAGACTCTGCACAATGAAAGTGACCCAAGTCGGAAATCGAACCTTAGTCCTTGGCGCTGTGAGGAACGATGCTAACCACTGTGCGACCATGCTGACAGGTGATGTCTGTGTTTACAATCGATGCAGGCAAAAGGTAGCCATGTGGAGTGATAGTGGGGTCTTTCTCTTTAAGACAGCACAGCAGAAGACGGTCACCTGGCTTGATGGACCAATCATTCCAGAGGGTGGAGTCCTCTCTGGTGCAGAATCATGGAGCAGCCATGTAGTAAACATGGAAGAACTAGGGCTCTGCCTCAAGGCAGCCTAGGTCTGCAATCCCCTGTACCTGATTTCTCTCTATCATGGAGTCATAGAATCCATACAGTGCAGAAGGAAGCCATTCAGCCCATCGAGCCTGCACTGACAACAATCCCACCCAGACCCTATGCCCATAACCCCATGTATGTAACATACTAATCCCCCTGACTAGGGGGCAATTTAGCATGGCCAGACAACCTAACCCACGCATCCTTGGAGTGTGGGAGGAAACCAGAATACCTGAAGGAAACCCACGCAGACATGGGGAGAACATGCAGACTCCACACAGACAGTCACCCAAGGCTGGAATTGAACCTGGGCCCCTGGCGCTGGGAGGTGGCCATGCTAACCACTGTGCCACCCATATCAAAAAATCCCTTTTGTTTCTAACAAGGCCTGAAGTGTCTTGGTGCCGTCCGAGGGATGCCATGCTATTTATTACACCTTGGTTCTGAGGCAGGGAAGGTAACTTCTGATCTTCCAGCCTTCCCCCTTCTCGCAACATGGGAAAGGCACTTGCTTTGTGGGTATTCCTGTCCACATTTTCAAGCCCAAATCTTGGTCGATGGGTGGCCCTGGCTTTGAGGACATTAGTTTTAAGTCACTGTGTTCTGCCTGCCTGGAGCCCTGGTGCAGGGGCCCCAGTACAAATTCACTGCGAACCAATTAACACACAAGCCTTTTTGCTTCTTCCCCATCCTCAGTCAAAAAATCAGATTTGACAGACGTCTGTTCTGGGACATTAGATGGGGGTGAAGTCAGTGACTCCGTGCAACGGACCGACAGCTAAGGATCTGACGGGATGAACCTGAGAAATCACAGTACATGATTTTAACAAATTGCCCATGTAACAAATGTAAGCAGTTCTTATCAAGCATGGAGGGATTATGTCAATGCTCAAGGGCGTTCCTGAAAAGGGAAAGCTTGATTTGCCCGTTCCATTAAGTTTTTATCCTGTGTCAGATAAGAGAGGTCTGCTTTTCAAATAAAGAATTGCATTTTTCCACACCTTTGTCTGTAGCTTATGACAACAATGAAGGTCAAATTGCCAGTGAGATCTTCATCCTCTAAGTACGGGGTCTGGTTATGTTTGTTTTTGCAATAGCTTTTAGAATGCTAGTTCGCTTGGAAAGTTTCTTCACGTGATTTTGAAGCAATGTGTTCCTTAGGGTCAGTTGGCAACCAGAGAAAGAGGAATGAATTCCTGGTGAAAAGTAATTCTGAAAATAATGGAGCTTTTTCTTAACAAACTGAGCTTAAGCCTGCACAGGACGGGCCGTATATGTAATTCTAACTCAAGGGGCAGTATTTTCGCTCCGGAGGTCAATAGCTTGAAGCCGGAAATTTGACCTCAGTTTAGATCCAACCCGGGAGCAGATCCTAAATGGCCTCAGGGACAGGTGAGTGCCAAAACGGCAGGTTAGAAGGCCTGCCTTGGTTCTCTTGGACTCCCTCCCAGTTGTTTTAGATAATGTTAGGCACTCTAGCCCTTTCCCTCACATACTTTCACCCCCCCCATCCAAACTCATAACCCCTCATACCTCTCATGCCACCTCCATGCCAACTCAAGCTCCCCACCCAACTCCCATGACCTCACTTACCTTCCATGCCACCACAATAGCCACTCATCCATTATCCCAAGATGGACAGAGCTCGGGAGCCATGTGGAGATGAAACAATGAATTAAAAATTAACAACTCTAACCTGCACCAGATGGCCTGTCAATGAAAGCAGCTGAGCAGAGAGTTTCTTCTTAACTCTCACTGACAGCTGAAGCCTTTTTTCATGTTTAAAGAGTTGAGGATCTTAAACAGACCTTCCCGAGCCTTTAAACGTATTTCGGTCTACTCCATCAATTTCTGATTCCTATTGGGGTTAAGGCCCTTGTACCAGCCAAAGTCAGTTCTGTTTGAACTAAATATTTAATTCAATTGGATACAATCTAATACTGTTCTCATTCATACATGCATCATGCACCCGGGTTCGATTCCTGGCTTGGGTCATTGCCTGTGTGGAATTTGTATTCTCCTTGTGTCTGCGTGGGTTTCCTCCGGGTGCTCCAGTTTCCTGCCACAGTCCAAAGATGTGCAGGTTAGGTGGATTGGCCATGCTAAAATTGCCCCTTAGTGTCAGGGGGATTAGCTAAGGTAAATGCATGGAGTTGTGGGGATAGGGCCTGGGTGGGATTGAGGAGGCCATTCGATAGTCCGAATGGCCTCCTTCTGCAATGTAGGATTTCATAATGAAAACAAAACTCCCATTCAAGTTTTTTGTTGTTTCCTAAGGAACTAAATTTCTCTGTCCTGAATTCTGCCACCAGCAATGCTGTTTCACCTGGTAAAACACTTTTTCCTTGTAAAAAATTAAAAGATTATCTTCTAAAAATATATTTTGTATTACCCTTCAAAAGTTTCAAATCTTCTCAAGTGGTTAATCTCTTATAAAAACAAACTTCTATTTGAATCCCAAACCAAAGACAGTTAATCCTCTCATTGACTTTTTATTCTATCAATCAAGTTGCCAACTCTGAACCCCTCACTGGAATAATAAATAAGCTTTTGAACCTCATCCAAGAATTTATAATACCATAATAATATTTCTTTGGGAAATGTAAACAAAGACCTCTTGTTGTGGGGCAATTTTTAAAGGTGGCCAATTGTGTCTTAAACTAAGACAATTGAAAACTCGCAAGGCAAATACCTCTGTGCAAAGACGTAACAAAATTTATTTGACAAATAAGACATAGAACAAACAAACAAATGTACAGCTGAGGGGAGACTCATGAAGGGTTAAATAGCTCTGGGAATAGGGCGACAGAACCTCTCTGAAATATCTGAAGTACATTGTTAGATACATATCAATTAGAGTTTTTTCTAATCAATAATTCCGCCTTTCACTAGCTTAAATTCAATTTCATTTAACAGTTGCAGATCAATACAAATCTCTGTCAAGTACCCCAGCCAACCATATGATACTTAATAGCACGATCTTATTCGTCCAACTTAGCCCAGACGTGTCTCCTTTTTTGGCTCTGAATATTTGCCTGGTAATGGCAAATGCTACCATGAGGTCAAAGTGGATGTTCCCACCGGTTCACTGCCAAGTTGAATACACATGTGTTCCTGTGTCCAGGGGCATATCTATCCTTGTGTCTGGGCAGTGAATGCATCTATTCATTAATGTTGCAACATACTTTCCCTTATAAGAATCCTTCCGATAAGACTGCGGCTGACTAACAGGTTCCCAGACCTCTGGTTTTAAACTAATGGTATTTATCACCATACCTTTCAGTAACTTTGGCTAAAGTGAACATTACTTTTAAAATACCATAGAATATCAGCATATATGTTTTGAAATCATAACCACTTGTATTGATTGTCTTACTGCATTCACTTATGTGGAAACTGTTTGTGTTAGCTGTCTTAAGAATCATTTAACTCCTTACTGATCTCTTGTCCTCTAAAAGACTGCATTCTGCCTATAGATTTTATTAGCCGGTTAGGAATCCCCTTCTGCACCTCTATTGAACCAAATGTTGTGCTTTTTTTCTAAATTAACAACTCTAACCTGCACCAGATGGCCTGTTAATGAAAGCAGCTGAGCAGAGAGTTTTTTCTTAACTCTCAGTAACATGCCTTTTTTCATGTTTAATGAGTTGAGGATCTTAAACAGACCTTCCCGAGCCTTTAAATGTATTTCGGTCTACTCCATCAATTTCTGATTCCTATTGGGGTTAAGGCCCTTGTACCAGCCAAAGTCTGTTTGAACTCAATATTTAATTCAATTGGATACAAAATTGGCTTACTGGTAGGAGACAGAGGGTGGTGGGAGAGGGCTGTTTTTCATACTGAAGGCCCATGGTCAGCGGTGTGCCACAGGGATCGGTGTTGGGTCCACTGTTGTTTGTCATTTATATAAATAATTTGGATGAGAATATAGGAGGCATGTGTAGTAAGTTTGCGGGTGACACTAAAACTGGTGGTGCAGTGGACAATGAAGAAGCTTATCTAAGACGACAATAGGATCTTGATCAACTGGGTCAGTGGCCAAGATATGGCAGATTGAATTTAATTCAGATAAATGTGAAGTGTTGCATTTTGGTAAGGCAAACCAGGGCAGAACTTACACAGTTAATGGTAGGGCCCTGGGGAGTGTTGTCGACCAGAGAGACCTAGGGGTGCAGGTACATAGTTCCTTGAAAGTGGCGTCACAGGTAGATAGGGTGGTGAAGAAGGCATTTGGCACACTTGCCTTCATCGGTCAGAGCACTGAGTACAGGAGTTGGGACATTGTATTACAGCTATACAACACATTGGTGAGGCCACATTTGGAATACTGCATACAATTCTGGTTGCTGGGACGACTTCATATTGTAGTGTCTCTCTTGTGGGTGGGTGTGGGTCCTGTCATGTCCTTCCTGCATGATGTGGGGGAGGGGGGGGCGACCTGCTCTTGTAATGTGGGGGGGGGTGGGGAGTATGCCCCTCTGTGCTAAGGGTTTGGGGGTGCTCCCCATGTCTGTGGGGGTCACCATGTCTGTAGTGGGGGGAAGGGTGCCTGTATCTAAATGCCGAGATTGGGACACCCTTTTACTGTGAAGCCGGGCTGGCTGGCACATTTTATGTTCTGCTTTGGAAAGGTGGCTAAATTCCATCTGCCAGGCACTGCCAAGGCTAATGAGAAACATTCCGGTTTTCCTGCTTGCAGCAGCAGTTGGGGCACGATTCTCCCGTTTTTGTTCTGTGTGTTGACGATCAGGATCGAGATTCTCAGGCCTTCCAGCCACGTATTCCCCAGCGGTGGAAGGCAGGATGCTGTTCGCTAGCGGCTGGATTCTCTGGTCCTGACGCTGTCAGTGGAATTGGTCTTTGATGTCACCCCACGCCGACATGAACCCGCGGGTGGGTGGGGGGGGAATCTGCTGCTGGGAGCGGAGAATCCTGCTGGTGTGAACAGCCGGGGAATTCCAGCCCAGATCTGAAAAAAAGCAGAACAAAATTACAATGTGTTTGAAATGACGTGAATTAAGATGGTGTGATGGCTGGACGAACAGAAGGATACTTGTTGGTGCAAAGTACAATTTCTCAGCACTGAATGAGTGATGTGGATGGGAGCGTAGATTTGCATCTCTCTATATTTGTGTATCCCTATTTTGTTAAAGGTCAAGCAAATGCACATCCCATGGCCGGAATTTTACCATTCCGCCTGCCAACAGGAATCGCATGAGGGGCGGACCATGGAAAGGTCATTGACCTCGGGCGGGATTTTACGGCTTCAGATTGAGTGAGACCGCAAAATCCCGCCTCATAGTCATTACTCTGACATCCTGTTTTCACAATCCATTTACACACTTAGTGCTCCCACTGCAGCCATTTTGTTACAAGTTGTAAGTACTGGCATAAAGATAAGTGTAAACAATGGTTTTCGATCAACCAGAAGAGAATGACATGCATTTCTCTAAGGTAGCCGTTTAAAGACACCAACATTTGTTGTTTATAACGGGTTTATACATTTAGTTCATGACAATGCAGGTAAATCTCCCGATTCTTTGAAGAGTTCTCCCTGTTCCTGGATTGTTACCAAACGGAGTTGCAGAATTTAGTGACAAGAGTTGAATGGTTCATTGTTTGAAGGACTGGATACCTCTGCTTTAAGAATTTTAACAACACCAGGTTAAAGTCCAACAGGTTTATTTGGTAGCAAAAGCCACACAAGCTTTCGGAGCTCCAAGCCCCTTCTTCAGGTGAGTGGGAATTCTGTTCACAAACAGGGCATATAAAGACACAGACTCAATACATTGGTATACAGCACATTCTCCACATCATACCTCTGCTTTGGCATGATGCCTCGATGGTGTCTGCCAGCAGAGATTGAATGACCTCTCTTTGAGTTCTCCATGACTTTCTCCTCGCAGGTAGCCAGACAAAAATCCATTACTGTCATGTTTTTGTGTTGCTGCATCAAACATCAGCAGTACTTGGAGTCCTGGAGAGATTCCAGTCAGTTTCTGACAATTGGGCTCAAAGTCAATATGATTTGACCCATCACTTTCAAATTCTATCGTTATTAGTGAGCTTGGTGATATCACGTACCAGGAATAATAAATTCAGTAACACACCAGATGTGCACTAAACCTTTTGTAGATTGTATAAGTGAGAAGAGATTTGTACCAAACACCCACGCCAGCCTTAAACTTCAATATCTACGCCAAATTTCAGCTCCAAGCAGCAGAAATTTTACTATTCAGCTATTAACTGCGTATTATTTCATAGAATCCCTACAGTGCAGAAGGAGGCCATTCGGCCCATCGATCTGCACCGACTTTCCGACAGGGCATCCCACCCAGGCCCCATCCCCATAGTCCCAAATATTTTCCCGACTAATCCCCCTAACCTACACATTTTAGGCCACTTAGCAATGTGATTAACTCTCAACTACCCTCTGAAATGGCCTAGTAAGCCACTCAGTTTCAAGGGCAACTATAAATGGGCAATAAATGCTGGCCAGCCAGCGACGCCCAAGTCCCAAGTAGAAATTTAAAAAAACTAAGGGGCAAGTCTTTTTTTTTTATATATTGGTATCACAAGTAGGCTTACATTACCACGGCAATGAAGTTGATTTTACCCCGCTAATCCCCTAATCTATAAACTAAGGGAAAATTTAGCATGGTCGATCCACCCAACCTGCACATCTTTGGACTGTGGAAGGAAACTGGAGCACCCGCGCAAACATGAGGAGAACATGCAGACTCCACACAGACAATCACCTAAGGCTGGAATTGAGCCCGGGTCCCTAGCACTGCGAGGCAGCAGTGCTAATCATTGTGCCACTGTGCCGTCCTATGTTCAATTGCAGATAGTGACTATCACTGTAAAAAATACAACTTGGTGCTTCTAGATCGAAATTTCATCTTCACTGACTTGAACACTTTGGTCCTGCAACAGCAACTTGCAATTGCGGAGCGCTGTTCTAACAACGATTTGTATTTGTATAGCACTGAAAATAAAACATCCCAAAACGCTTCATAGGGTTGTTACTAAACAATATTTGACACCAAGCCAAATAAGATGATATATGGCCAGCTGATTAAAAGCTTGGTCAAAGAAATAGATTCTGGGAGTGTCTTAAAGGAGGAAATCGAGATAATAAGACACAAGGTTTAGTGAGAGAATTCCAGAGCTTGGAGCGGAGGCAGCTAAAGGCATTTGCCCTCTGGCTGAGCAATTAACATTGAACTGCTCGAGACACCACTATTAGATGAGTCCAGATATTGCAGAGGGTTGTGGGCTTGGATAGAGAGATAGGGAGGGACAAATCCATGGAGGAATTTTGAAACTAGGATGAGAATTTTAAAATCAAGCCATTGCCTAATCGGGAACCAATGTCGGTCAGTCAGCACAGGAATAATGAGTAAACGAGACATGGTCCAAGTAAGGACATGGCAAGCAGAGATTGTGATGACCTCCAGTTTACAGGGGGTAGAATGTGAAAGGTCAGCCAGGGAGACTATGGAACAGTCATGTCTAAATTTTTAAAAAAGCATGCTTGAGAGTTTCAACAGCAGATGAGTTGTGATACGGTTAGATTTGGCCAATGCTATGGAGATCCAGATAGGCCTTTTTAGCGGTGGCATGGATATTTGGGCAGAAACTCATCCTGAGGTCAAATATAACACCAAGGTCGCGAACAGTCTGGTTAAGAGTCAGACAGTTGCCAGGGAGAAGAATGGAGTCAGTAGTTAGGGAATGAAATTTGTAGCAGGGACCAAAGTCAAAAGCTTCAGTCTTCCCAATGTTTAATCGGAGGAACTTTCTGCTCATCCATTACTGGATGTCGGATAAGCAGCCCAATAATTTAGCAAACGTGGAGGAGCCGGCCGAAGTGATGGAGAAGTAGGGCTTGGTATCATCAGTGTGCATGTGAGAATGAATGTTGTGCTCTCAGTTGATGTCACCAAGGGCTAAATGAGAAATAGGATGAGGCCAAGGATAGAGAGTAGGCGGGTAGGAAGAAAAAGGGGAGGGTGGGTACTATCTTAAGGGGGCTGTCTCCTGAGATGCAAAGGCTCCCTCCCACCAGGTTTGGTGCCCCACACTTCCCTTCCTTCCAACCTTTAAAAAGGATATTTTAAAAGCACTCTGCCCACTCCCACCCACGCCAAGCATATTGTGGCAAGGCAGCATAGTTTTGAGGTCAATCAGATTGTTAATAAGCTCAATTGAACCTTGATTATTTATTTAAATATGGACAGGGGGTTTCAGCACCCTCCACCCTGCTGTACCCGTGCGTGGGTGGAAAGGTGTCTGGCTACTTGTCCTATTTTACATCCCACCCCCACCCCGCCGCTGAAAACGCACCCAGCTGAGGCACGTAAAATGCAACCCGGGTGAAGAGAAAGGTCAGAGTGGAATTTGAAAACAAGAACAATAATTCTAAAATGGATGTCTTACCAAAACAGGGGACAGTCCGAGTCTATGATTGGTAAACAGCACTTGGTGCCAGTTAGGATGTGGACAGCAGCCAAGATTCAAGAAGGTTTGGCTGGGAGGCAGATTCGAATGATCAAATCTGGAGGCAACGAAGACTGGTTGAGGGCTTGATAAACTCACGCAGAGGTGGAAAGGAACAATATTTGTGTGCTGAAAGTAGGCGGTCTTGATGATGGAGAGAGTGTGGGGCTAGGAGCTCAGGTCTAACTCAGATAGGGTAGCAAGGTTGCTAACAATCTGGTTCAACCTCAGGCTGTGGCCATGGACACTAATTGAGTCGGGAAGAGAGTATATAGTGGGGGCTGAAGACAATTACTTTGGTCATGCTAATATTTAATTATGCGTGACTTATACATGGACACTATCCCTTTGAGGCAGCACTGGGCAATACAGATCAACATGTATTGTGCTGGTCTGAGAGAGTGTGTGTGAGGTCCAGGGCTGGATTTTGGCTATGAGATGGGTAGCTTAATTTTGGAAACTTCCCAACTCACAGGACCCACCTCGACAAAAGGTACCCCAAAATGCCCATTTTTTGCTCTGAAATTGGTGAGGGTGGTTAATGTTGAGGGAGTGGCGTTGGGGGAGAGGTGTGGGATGGAGTTGGGCCAACCTATGTCTCATGGACCAAACTCAAAATCCAGATGGGCCACATGTGGCCCTTGAGCAGCAGGTTGCCCCTCACTGAGCCACAAAATTCTGAGCCTCCCTGCATTCCCTTCTTGCTTTCAAGCTTCTCCTCCTTCTTTTGATCATTCTTTCCTTCTCACTGGAGGTTGTGTCTCCAACTGAGACCACAATCTCCTCCCACATCCTCACACTCTCTCCTTTCATCCCCTCACACTTTCTCTTGCCCTCATGCCTTCACACTCTCTCTTTCAGAGCCACTCAGGCTGCCTTGCCTGGGCCACTAGTGAGCCTATGAGCAGCAAACGAGAGAGCTTCACGTTTCTAGGTGTTCAGACCATCAACAATTTGTCCTGGTGCCTCCACACCGACACTATAGTTGAGAAAGCCCACCAACACCTCCACTTTCTCAGAAGGCTAAGAAAATTCAGCATGTCCACTATGATTCTTACCATTTTTACAGGTACACCATAGAAAGCATTCTTTCTGGATGCATCACAGCTTGGTATGGCTCCTGCTCTACCAAGATCGCAAGAAACTACAAAGGGTTGTGAATGAAGCCCAATCCATTACGCAAACCAACCTCCATTGAATCTGTCTACACTTCCTGCTGCCTCAGAAAAGCAGCCAACATAATCAAGGACTCCGTTCACCCTGGACATACCTTCTTCCATCAGGTAAAGGATACAAATGTCTGAGATCACGGACCAACCGACTCAAAAACATCTTCTTCCCTGCTGCCACCAGACTTTTGAATCGACCTATCACATATTAAGCTGATCTTTCTCTTCACCCTAACTGTAACTGCAACACTACATTCTGCACCCTCTCCTTTCCTTCTCCCTCATGTGCTCTATGAACGGAATGCTTTGTCCGTAAAGCACGCAAGAAACTATGGGGCGATTCTCCCAAAAGTGCTGAATTGGCGGGAAAACTAAATCCCGACTGTTTTATCAGTTCAGCTTCTCACCTGAATCTCCGCACTCTGTGCACTGCTGAGGTCCCAATTGTGAATATCATTAAAAACCCAGGGGGGTGGGGGGCAGGGGCGGCCTATTCGCGCCAGAGTCTGACAGTTCTGGAACTCTGCGCATGTGCAGTGGTCCCAATCTGTCAGACTCCCTGCTTGCTGGCGAGCTCGATCACTGGCCAGCCCGTGACCCCTGCAGTGCTGCCCCTCCAGCCCCCCCATGGCCCGATCAGCAATTCCCAGGCCAGTGCTGACCCCGCCCACCCCCCCTTCCCCCCCATCCTGAAACACCCTGATACACAGCCCACCTCCCCCCAGCAGTGGTGATCCTCCCACCCACCTCACCCCAGCAGAACCCCCCCCCCCGCCGCTGATCTCCCCCACTCTCCCCCAGGGTCAGATCCCCCTCCCCCCCACCCCGGAGGTAGGCACCCCGGAGGTAGGCACCCCCCCTCCCCGGCAGATCACCTCCCCCCCCCCCCCCGCCCCGACCAGCCTGCCCCAATCACTGCCCACCCTCCATTCCAGACCGATCCTGTCTTCAGAGTGGCAGCGGGACCCCCTATCCCCACCGATCACACTAGGCCCTGCCCTCTTTGCACTGCCTGATGCCTGATGGGCAGTGCCAAGGTGCCCCCGGGCATGGGCACTTTGCCCCTTGGGTAATGCCAGGGTGCCCATGCCCAGGCGGCACCAGCCCCTATCACCCAACTCCCTGGGGGGCCCCGATTGCACCCCCCTTCATTCCGGCAGGGTCTCCCGCTATTTCCCAGAATGAATTACTCCTGGCGGGGTGGGAGATTCAATTGGGACCTGCAAGTTCCCGATAATGAACTGATAAACATATTTAAAATACATTTTTAAAAGACTTAAATTACTTACCTGCCTTTCCGCCTGTTTCCAGCGTGGTCTGACTGGCGACTGTTCGCCGGCTCTGGGAGATCCGCATGCATTCCCAGCGCAAGCGCAATTCCCGGTTCAAGGCTGGCAACACGTCCCCCCCCGTCAACCCGACAGAAAAGTTGCGGGTCGCGAGGGGAGAATCGCGGCCAATATTTCTCACTGTATCCCAATACATGTGACAATAACAACTCAAATCAGATCAAATCAGGGAGGAACCAGCCTGTGATTGGATTAGTTGCAATGTTGTTGCACTTCTCAAATATCAGCCACTTGAATGTCCAGGGTACAAGTCTTCTTTGAACCTAAGGTGCCGGAGTGGTGTCCATCGTTGTTCAACAGCACGATACCATTGAATGTAACATACGCTGATATGCTCTAATAGTGGTGTCAGGTTAACATTCGCATCTTCATCTGAATAATATAATCACTGTTCTTTGTGAGTACCCATTTTGCAGATCATTTGTTATTGAAGCTTCCTAATTAGTTTTATTGTTGCTGTGGAATTGTTTGCTCATTTTAGTTTATGTAAAGCAGCCTCTGGTATCTCTGTATCTTTGCACCGTTCTGTACCTGAAGTTTTCTCGTTAGGAGTTGCATCAGAAAAAACAATTGACTTCTGAATCTTACAGAAATAGAACAAAGAACAAAGAAAATTACAGCACAGGAACAGGCCCTTCGGCCCTCCAAGCCTGCACCAACCATGCTGCCCGACTTAACTAAAACCCCCTAGCCTTCCGGGGACCATATCCCTCTATTCCCATCTCATTCATGTACTTGTCAAGACGCCCCTTAAAAGTCACTACCGTATCCACTTCCACTACCTCCCCCAGCAACGAGTTCCAGGCACCCACCACTCTCTGTGTAAAAAATCTGTCTCGTGCATCTCTTTTAAAACGTGCCCCTCGCACCTTAAACCTATGCCCTCTAGTAATTGACTCTTCCACCCTGGGAAAAAGCTTCTGACTATCCACTCTGTCCATGCCTCTCATAATCTTGTAGACTTCTATCAGGTCTCCCTTCAACCTCCGTCGCTCCAGTGAGAACAAACCAAGTTTCTCCAACCTCTCCTCATAGCTAATGCCCTCCGTACCAGGCAACATTCTGGTAAATCTTTTCTGTACCCTCTCCAAAGCCTCCACATCCTTCTGGTAGTGTGGCGACCAGAATTGAACACTATATTCCAAGTGCAGCCTCACTAAGGTTCTATAAAGCGTCACCATGACTTGCCAATTTTTAAACTCAATACCCCGGCCGATGAAGGCAAGCATGCCGTATGCCTTCTTGACTACCTTCTCCATCTACATTGCCACTTTCAGTGACCTGTGTACCTGTGCACCCAGATCCCTTTGCCTATCAATACTCCTAAGGGTTCTGCCATTTACTGTATATTTCCTATCTGTATTAGACCTTTCAAAATGCACTATCTCACATTTGTCCGGATTAAACTCCATCTGCCATCTCTCCGCCCAAGTCTCCAGCTGATCTATATCCTGCTGTATCCTCTGATGGTCCTCATCGCTATCCGCAAATCCACCAACCTTTGTGTCGTCCGCAAACTTACTAATCAATCCAGTTACATTTTCCTCCAAATCATTTATATATATTACAAACAGCAAAGGTCCCAGCACTGATCCCTGAGGAACACCACTTGTCACAGCCCTCCATTCAGAAACGCACCCTTCCACTCCTACCCTCTGTCTTCTTTGACAGAGTAAGAAGTTTAACAACACCAGGTTAAAGTCCAACAGGTTTATTTGGTAGCAAAAGCCACATAAGCTTTCGGAGCTCCAAGCCCCTTCTTCAGGTGAGTGCCCTTCTTTGACCGAGTCAATTTTGTAACCACCTTGCCAGCTCACCTCTGATCCCATGCGACTTCACCTTCTGCACCAGTCTGCCATGAGTGACCTTGTCAAAGGCCTTACTGAAGTCCATGTAAACAACATCCACTGCCCTACCCTCATCAATCATCTTCGTCACTTCCTCAAAAAACTCGATCAAGTTTGTGAGACATGACCTCCTCTTCACAAAACCATGTTGCCTCTCACTAATCCGTCCACTTATTTACAAGTGGGAATAAATCCTGTCTCGAAGAATCCTTTCCAATAATTTCCCTACTACTGATGTAAGGCTCACCGGCCTGTAATTACCTGGATTATTCTTGCTACCCTTCTTAAAGAAAGGAACAACATTGGCTATTCTCCAATCCTCTGGGACCTCCCCTGTAGCCAGTGAGGATACAAAGGTTTCTCTCAAGGCCCCAGCAATTTCCTCTCTTGCCTCTCTCAGTATTCTGGGGTATATCCCATCAGGCCCTGGAGACTTGTCTACCTTGATGTTTATCAAGAACCCCAATACCTCCTCCTTTTTGATCTCAACATGACTCAATCTATAGAACCATAGAAACATAGAAAATTACAGCTCAGAAACAGGCCTTTTGGCCCTTCTTGTCTGTGCCGAACCATTTTATGCCTAGTCCCACTGACCTGCACTTGGACCATATCCCTCCACACCCCTCTCATCCATGAACCCGTCCAAGTTTTTCTTAAATGTTAAAAGTGACATCTACACATCCTTTCCCAGACTCATCATCCACCAAGTCCTTCTCTTTGGTGAATACTGACGCAAAGTACTCATTTAATACCTCACCCATTTCCTCTGGCTCCACACATAGATTCCCTCCCTTGTCCTTGAGTGGGCCAACCCTCTCCCTGGCTACCCTCTTGCTCTTTATATATGAATAAAAAGCCTTGGGATTTTCCTTAGTCCTGCTGGCCAATGCCTTTTCATGACCCCTTTTAGCCCTTCTTACTCCTTGCTTAAGTTTCTTTCTACTTGTATTCCACACTTGCTTCGTGTGTTCCCAGCCTCCGAGCTTTGACAAATGCTTCCTTTTTCTCTTTGACTAGGCTCACAATATCTCTCGTTATCCAAGGTTCCCAAAACTTGCCATATTTATCCTTAATGTGCTGGTCCTGAATCCCTATCAACTTACACTTGAAAGCCTCCCACATGCTAGATGTTGATTTGCCCTCAAACATCTGCCCCCAATCTACATTCTTCAGTTCCTGCCTAATATTGTGGTAATTAGCCTTCCCCCAATTTAGCACCTTAACTTGAGGACTACACTTATCTTTATCCATCAGTACCTTAAAGTTTACTGAATTGTGGTCACTGTTCCCGAACTGCTCCCCTACTGAAACATCGACCACCTGGCCGGGCTCATTCCCCAATACCAGGTCCAGTATGGCCCCTTCCCCGGTTGGACTATCTACATAATGGTTCAGGAAGCCCTCCTGGATGCTCCTTATAAACTCTGCCCCATCCACGCCCCTAGCACTAAGTGAGTCCCAGTCAATATAGGGGAAATTAAAATCTCCCACCACAACAACACTGTTACTTTTACACTTTGCCAAAATCTGCCTACATATCTGTTCCTCAATCTCCCGCTGGCAGTTGGGTGGCCTATAGTAAACCCCCAACATTGTGACTGCACCTTTCCTATTCCTGAGCTCTACCCATATTGCCTCGTTGTATGAGCCCTCCGAGGTGTCCTCCCGAGTACAGCTGTGATATTCTCCTTCACCAGTAGTGCAACTCCCCCACCCCTTTTACATCCCACTCTATCACGCCTGAAACATCTATATCCTGGAATGTTAAGCTGCCAATCCTGTCCTTCCCTTAACCAAGTCTCTGTAATGACAACTACATCATAGTTTCTAGTACTAATCCAAGCTCTAAGTTCATCTGCCTTACCTGTTACACTTCTCGCATTGAAACAAATGCACTTCAGTCCACCAGACCCTCTCTGATTAGCAATCCCACCCTGCCTGCTGTTTCTCTGAGTCTTACTGGCCCTACTCTCTCATTTCCCTTCAGCTAATTCACCTTTGCTTTGGGTCCTACCCCCTGCCAAACTAGTTTAAATCCTCCCGTGTGACACTAGCAAACCGCCCGGCCAGAATATTTGTGCCCCTCCAGTTTAGATGCAACCCGTCCTTCTTGTACAGGTCCCATCTGCCCTGGAAGAGACCCCAAGGGTCCAGATATCTGAAACCCTCCCTCCTACACCAGCTGTTTAGCCACGTGTTGAGCTGCACTATCTGCCTATTCTTAGTCTCACTAGCACGTGGCACAGGGAGTAATCCTGAGATTACAACCCTAGAAGTCCTGCTTTTTAACTTTCTACCTAACTCCCTAAATTGCTGCTGCAGGATCTCATCACTCTTCCTGCCTATGTCGTTCGTACCAATATGTACCACGACCTCTGGCTGCTCACCCTCTCTCGTCAGAATGCTTTCTGTCTGTTCAGATATCCTGGACCCTGGCACCAGGGAGGCAACATACCATCCTGGAGTCTCTTTCACATCCACAGAAATGCCTATCTGCACCCCTAACTATGGAGTCCCCTATAACTATTGCTCTAGTCCTCTTTGTCCCTCCCTGCTTAACAACAAAGCCAGCCGTGGTATCACTGCTTTGGCTGCTGCTGCTGGTATCCCCTGATAGCCCATCTCCCCCAACAGTATCCAAAATGATATACTTGTTCGAGAGAAGGATGACCACAGGGGATTCCTGCACTGACTGCCTACCCCTTCTGGCGGTCACCCATCTATCTGCCTGCACCTTCGGTGTGACCACGTCTCTAAAGCTCCTATCTATGACGCTTTCTGCCTCCTTCATGCTCCTAAGTGCATCCAACTGTTGCTCCAACCTATCCATGCATTCTGTAAGGAGCTGCAATTGGGTGCACTTCCTGCAGACATAGTTGTCCGAGACCCTGGAAGTGTCACGGATCTCCCACATCTCACAAGTGCAACACTTAACCCCACTGACTGACATCTCGAGCACGAATGAAATTATTTGAAAAAATTTCTAAAACTCTTACCTTCACTTTTCCCTTCTCACAGTGGCCTTTTTTTTTGGTTAGAGGAGGAGGGAGGGAGGGAAACACTGATGTAGTGTTTCGGGTTTACCGCTCCTTGACACCCAGATCTTCTGCTTCCCACTTCTTGGTAAATGTTGCTGGTCCGACTTCTCCCAGAATGCACCAGTGAAGTCCCTCAGCCACCTCTACCGGATCAGAAATCGTGAAATTATCAGGGTAAAACCTTTCTGGCAAAGGCTGCACATCCAAACTTGACCTGTCTTTTCTCCTGATTGTACAGAACCTGTTAAATGTTTCCAACATGCCCTGGCTTTATTTAAGGTTAGACTCAGGATCTCAGCTATCCACTGTCTGTAGAATCATAGAACATAGAACAGTACAGCACAGAACAGGCCCTTCGGCCCACGATGTTGTGCCGAGCTTTATCTGAAACCAAGATCAAGCTATCCCACTCCCTATCATCCTGGTGTGCTCCATGTGCCTATCCAATAACCGCTTAAATGTTCTTAAAGTGTCTGACTCCACTATCACTGCAGGCAGTCCATTCCACACCCCAACCACTCTCTGCGTAAAGAACCTACCTCTGATATCCTTCCTATATCTCCCACCATGAACCCTATAGTTATGCCCCCTTGTAATAGCTCCATCCACCCGAGGAAATAGTCTTTGAAAGTTCACTCTATCTATCCCCTTCATCATTTTATAAACCTCTATTAAGTCTCCCCTCAGTCTCATAGAATCATAGAATCCCTACAGTGCAGAAGGAGGCCATTTGGCCCATCGAGCCTGCACCGATCATAATCCTACCCAGGTCCTACCCCTGTAACCCCATGTATTTACCCCACTAATCCCCCTGACACTAAAGGGCAATTTATCACGGCCAATGCACCTAGCCGGCACGTTTCTCAGACTGTGGGAAAAACCGGAGCACCCGGAGGAAACCCACGCAGACACGGGGAGAAAGTGCAGACTCCACACAGACAGTGACCAAAGCTGGGAATCGAACCCAGGTCCCTGACGCTGTGAGGCAGCAGTGCTAATCACTGTTCCAAGAATATTCTCCACAGTCAGACCTTTTGCCCAATTAGGATTTTGTGCTCAGAAATGGGTTTCTTTCCCAGATTGGAGTTGGATAGCTCTCAGATAGCAGCACATTCCTTACTTCAGCGTGTACATCTCAGTTTGGAACCTGTTTCCTCAGGTGGACTGTTCCCTCTCAAGCTCCAACTTCATTCTCCCAATAAACACATTTTGTCACTTTGGAGTCTCTTTGTCCTCCTCAGATCAGGGTATATTTGCCAGTTTTAGAACATAGAACATAGAAAAAAATACAGCACAAACAGGCCCTTCAGCCCACAAGTTGCGCCGGTCATGTCCCTACCTACCTAGGCTTATATATAGGCATACCTATAACCCTCAATCCTATTAAGTTCCATGTACTCATCCAGAAGACTCTTAAAAGACCCTATCGAGTTTGCCTCCACCACCACTGACGGCAGCCGATTTCACTCACCCACCACCCTCTGAGTGAGCGCGTTCATAGATTAGGACTCATTTCCCAACTACATTTATGTCTACCGCTGGTTTGGAATGTAACCAACAGATACCTACTGGTGGGAAACCAGATATAATACCGTTAGAGCAGTGGAATGTTGGCCTTGTTGTCTGTTCAAACTATTCACTGTAGTAATTTAGTTTTAAAGTTTATTTATTAGTTTCACAAGTCAGCTTACATATATTGTCATGCTACTATCTCGTTTAGTGCAGCATTACACTACAGAATGAGATAGTGTAGAAATTCGGGGGCAGGGGGTGAAACTGGTTTACATCAGCAGAGTGAAACAGGCTCGTTAGTGAACTGAGAGCTACCTCGCACTAAGTTGATCTTTCTCTACATCCTAGCTATGACTTTAACACTACATTCTGCACTCTCTCCTTTTCTTATTTATGAACGGTATGCTTTGTCTGTATAGCGTGCAAGAAACAATACTTTTCACTGAATACTAATACATGTGACAATAATAAATCAAATCAAATCAAAGTTACTATGAAAATCCCCTAGTCGCCACACTCCGGTGCCTGTTCGGGTACACTGAGGGAGAATTTAGCACGGCCAATCCACCTAACCAGCATGTCTTTTGGACTGTGGGAGGAAACTGGAACACCCAGATGAAACCCACGCAGACACGGGGAGCATGTGCAGACTCCACACTGACAGTGACCCATGCTGGGAATTGAACCTGGGTTCTTTGCACTGTGAGGCAGCAGTGTTAACCACTGTGCCACCCTAATTAAGATCCACAACATCTTAGTATGTAGTAATTTTATTTTTTTAATGTGGGGCAGTGTTGCTGGTTTTGCGGGGGGTGGGGGGGAGTGGAAGGAAAAGCTTGTCGTGCGACAGGCACAAGTTTGACTGTATTTGTTAAACCTCTATTGTTCCATCTGCCATGCCCCAACCTCTTGATTTATTCCCATATAAAACCATGAAATGTTTTCCGTCTGGTGCACCAGATGAACTCCCTGCCATAAATATGGTCTAATTAAGGTTCTTTCTAATGGAAAGAATTGTTGGAATGCTAACCCTTAGCATTTTACAGCAGCAGGCTCCATTATTCAGCAATTTAATAAATTATCATTTAATAGGGATACTGTTGTGCTACACTGAATGGATAATAGGATCTCTTAGCTGCTTTGGATTCGGATTTCTAAATGATTATAATTTTCTTAAGTCAATAAAATCTATTTGTTCCAAGGAGTTTCTGCAAATAAAATGTTTGTGAGTGCAGACTGTGTTGGCAGTTCCTGAACGCCAAACTCCAAATATTTTATTGAGGTAGAATGGTTATATTTAGGCAACTGCATTTATTGCCTCAGTATAATTAAATATTGCACAAAAAAAGCAGCCATTCAATGCTATGGGATGTCCCTAGGAACGTCACTGCCAATAATATAGTTTGCAATTGAAACTACTATTGTCATGTGGTTGAAGTCGTCCATGTCCCCGAGGACCATAGGCTGCTCTCCCCCTTTTTTGAGAGAGAGAGTGCGCGCTGACTGGTGGTGATTTAACTTGAGGATCACTACACCTCAGGCGAGCGGCAAGGTTGAGAAGGCAGGGACTTCATGAATAACCTCAGCTGGTACAGGAATTGAACCCGCGCTTGTTGGCGTTGCTCCATTATCATGAACCAGCCATCCATGCCAACTGAGCTAACCAACTTAGCGGCTGTAAATCACTGAGTTTAAATGTTCCCATGCACTTTGATGAGCTAGGTGAGAAGCAAAGTCTGTGAGGTAAGTGGTGATAGAGGAGAGTGGGTCAGGTGGCGGTGAGGGCATTTGGGAGGGAAAGATCACATGGTCATGGGGTAATCAGATAGTCAAGGTGATAGTTGGTGGTGGAGGAGTAAGGGGATGAGGGGTAGTTGGGGATGGGAGTGTAGTTGGTCGGATGTGGGGTAATTGGGGGTTGGGAGTAGGGGTGTAGTCTGGGAGATAGAGGCAGTTGAAGGATCCAATAAGTTTTTTGGGGTAGGTTTGGTGTTGTCAGTGGTATAGTTACCTAGGAGTTAGAATTGGTTTTGATCTTAACTTTCCCTGGATAACTATTATGGTAAGCGAATCAAGACCATCCAACCTCTCAGACTTTAGATCGTATTTTCGGATGATTACAGATGCAGGGTGATTGCCCAACAGAAGTTGAAACGTCCTGGACAATGTTTGCATAGAGGCTTTGATGGGGTTCCCTGGTGCATCTTCCAAGGCTCTCTGAAGTACAACCCTTCGAGTATCAGAAAATCTTGTCAATTATTTTAAAAATATGTTTTACCTTCTCCGCCCCTTCCCCAACCTCCAATTCCCCCCCAATGGTCAGTGGCCAAAAGCAGCACTCAATGCAGTGTGGAATCACTCAGGCTGGGAAAGGCTTATATTTGATCCCTGACCAGAGCTAAGCTAATTGACCTAAGGTGGGATTGCAATTGTAGTATAAAAGCTGGGTTATAACAGAGCTGGGCCAGAGAAGAGAAGAATTCGTCATGGTTTCTGCTCTTTCCCAGCGTAATAGATCCTGAGAGACACCACTGGTGAGAATGCATGTGTTTTTTTATTCGTTCATGGGATGTGGATGTCACTGGCTGGACCAGCATTTATTGCTCATTCTTGAGGGCATTTAAGAGTCAAACACATTGCTGTAGCTCTGGAATCACATGTAGGCCAGACCGGGTAAGGACGGAGATTTCCTTCCCTAAAGGACATTAGTCCACTAGTCCTTAGTGGGTGTTTGCGGCAATGGTTTCATTTTAATTCCAGATTTTTCTTTTGTATTGAATTCAAATTTAACCACCTGCCACAGATTTGAAGCTGGCTCCCCAAAACATTACCCTGGACATGGGTTTCCTCCGGGTGCTCCGGTTTCCTCCCACACTTCAAAAATGTGCGGGTTAGGTTGATTGGCCATGCTAAACTGCCCTTTGTGTCCCGGGATGCATAGATTAGAGGGATTAGCAGGATAAATATGTGGGGTGATGTGGATAGGGTCTGGGTGGGATTGTGGTTGGTGCAGACTTGATGGGCCGAATGGCCTCCTTTTGCACTATAGGGTTTCCATGAGATTTCTATGAGGTTGCTATGAGATCTCCGGATTACTAGTTTAGCGACAATACCACTATGCCACCGCCTCCATATGTGTGTGTGTGTGTCTGTGT
Source organism: Mustelus asterias (assembly GCF_964213995.1). NCBI lineage: Eukaryota > Metazoa > Chordata > Chondrichthyes > Carcharhiniformes > Triakidae > Mustelus > Mustelus asterias. The sequence continues at coordinate 43,955,081 of NC_135821.1, forward strand.
GTGTGTGTGTGTGTGTCTGTGTGTGTGTCTGTGTGTCTGTGTGCGTGTGTGTGTCAGATAAGGATGGAACTCCACCAGGAGCACTTTAAGGAGCAAGGGAGAAAAAATGTAATCATTTAAACAGGCAATTAAGAAGCAAATACTGTGCAGCAAACATACCCCGAACAGCTGCCAGAGTGAGGCGACTAGGGGATTTTCACAGTAACTTCATTGCAGTGTTAATGTAAGCCTACTTGTGACACTAATAAATAAAACAACATGACTCGCTGTGCAATTAGCCATGAGCAAGCCAGAATGGTACAGACACAACAGCAATTCCCAAATCAGGAGAATCCTGATACATGTCTCACTGAAGATCCTCTGACTGAAGTGACAATAATTATTTATTAGAAGGTCTGACCCCATTCATAAATGACCTGGATTTTGCAGAAGATATAACAATGGAGCTATTAGCTCTGGCAATTAATGAGGAGGAAATCGGGCAGGAAATAGGACTGACTGGCACAATTAAATGCAGAAATCAAGAAGTCTGATTTGCCTGCTATGCAGGCCATCACTGAAAAACTCTGCAGTAAAGCACAAGAAATGCTTGAAGTTGTCACAATGACCCATTGGATATGCAGTAAACCCATCAGAAAAAGTTATGTATTGTCCATTCAAATGTAAATGAATTTTAAATCATGGCCCAGGTTTCGATAACCTCCCAGATGCTGAGTATTTTATTTTTCAAGTGTGGGGTGTTCTTCCTTCAGATTTTCATTAGTGTTGGAGGTTTAGAAGATTTTTAAAATTTCTCGTTTTCATCTTTCCCATAATCTCATCTTTCTCTTCTTTTCTGTAAATGATGATCTGACAAACACTTCCTGCTTCGGTCTCTACAGCCTCAATATTTACTCGGACATGGCTTCCAGTTGGGAAACTGTGACTCAACAGTGTTTTGCTTCTTAAAACGGGTTCCCCTGCTGAAGCCAGTCTTGATTGGAGTTGAGGTATGGGGGGACCAACCGTAAGCGATTGTGCAAGTGTCCAATCACAGGGGTGGTCTAGGTGTGGCGGTGATCGGTTATGTCAGAGCGGTTCCATTTGTTGAACGATCTAATGATTGGAGGGGGAAGGGGTTCCAATTGCAAGGGGTGGGGTCCAATCACAGGATGGAGGATAGAGCTACAAGGAGGAAGGAAATGAGATAGTCTTGAGTGGCTGGGGTAAAATGGATGACCAAAGAGAGGTAAGCCCAATTGACTCTTTGGCGTAGTTAGTTCAAACGCCTGTTTAATAAGCCAGGGATCTTGGTTTCAAATCCCAGCACAGCCTTATCCCATTTGAAATTCTCTGTGCAGGGCAAGATCTGTCTTTATTCCAGAATTGCAGGTTAAAATTGTCCGGAAGTAGTGCTGAAAAGGCCCTTGTTCAAAGCACTCCTCGTCTCTCTTTAACTGCTGCGTTTGCCAAGGCTTACAAAAATCCAGCTGGCCAGTGTTAAATTTAAAATGAAGATAAAATTCGAAACACACAGCATTATTGAAATATTTAAGTGACCAACACCTCCTGGGGATGGGCTAGTCCCCCGGCCCCTTGTCTCCTCTCAAGTTAAAACTTAAAGCATGTGGGTTCCAGACAGGATACGTTCGGGCTTGAGATTTTAAAAATGTCTTCACCCCTTCCATTTGTGGGCCTCAGAATTCCATTCTGTGTTTCAGTGAAGATTCTTTCATCTGATGGGTTGACTTGCTGTTGCCTGCCTTAGAAGCATAGAATCCCTACAGTGTAGAAGGAGACAATTCGGCCCATCGAGTCTGCACCTACTTTCCACGAAACAACATGTTATCCAGGCCCACCCTCTGCCCTATCCCCACGAACTCACGCACTTACCATGGCCAATCCACCTAGCCGACACACATTGCGACACTAAGGGGCAATTCAGCATGTCCAATCCACCTAACCTGCACATCTTTGTGACTGTGGGAGGAAACCCACCCAGACATGGGGAGAACTTGCGAACTCAAGGAGTAGCAGTCATCCAAGACCGTAATTGAGCCCGAGTCCTTGGCACTGTGAGGCAGCAGTGCTAACCACTTTGCCGCCCTGTCATCTAGTTCACACTGGTGCTGTAGCTAAGAACATAAGAACTAGGAGCAGGAGTAGGCCATTTGGCGTCTCGAGCTTGCTCCGCCATTCAATAAGATCATGGCTGATCTTTCCACGGACTCAACTCCACTTACCCTAAGCTAAACTGAACCTTAAATTGCCACTCAAAAGTTCAGGAAAGCTTTGTGGGCAGTAATAAGCATAGTGAACAGTTGCTCTTTCACCACTGACTGCAAAATATGAGGCCAGTATCTTTTTTGATAATGAAAATGAAATGTGCGTCCATGACAAACTAAAGATCCTCAAACACATCTGCTTTGCACTTAACTAACACTTGAGGTGCTTATGACAGGAGATTCCTGGCTGATCCCTACTCCGTTTGTCCCATAGGTGCCAGGCCATTTCCTTGCAGTTTATATATGTTAAGCCTTTAAAGAAAACTATAATAAGTCAATTTAGACAAATGAGATAAGAGCCACATTCACTTTAATGATGCCATAAAGTTGGGAAAATCTCTTCGTGGACCCACTCACTGACCTCTCGTACCTTTTTGAGGAAATTCCACAAGTCTTTTAAACAAACCATTTTCAGAAATATGCTGGGTGTTCTTTCGGAGCAGGTTTTCAACCTTCTGCAGTCGGAGCAAATGCTCTGTTTCTGCTCAGGAATGTAGGGCAGCATCGGAGGGAGAGAATAAATAAATCAGGAACATTTCTGAGCGAAGGTGTTTGTCAGTTTTTACAGATAATATAAAAGCTTCACTCGACTTTGAAATAATAGCCTTGCACTTCCAATCAAACTGCACGCATGGAACTCAATTACAACCTCCATTCATGCCACCAGAGTGTTGAACTGTTCACCTTTAATCTTGTACTTGACTGCATTCACTGTCTTGAAGCACTGTTCATGTTACATTTACTTAAAAATACAGTGCCGCAATTCTTTTTCCAACAACACGGTCCACTGTCGCAGTCAAAACCTAAACTGAAGCAAAATATCCCCATACAGCAGTTTTAATTTTTAAATGAGTTTGATGGAGGCTGAAATGACAAACTTGTTGTACCAAATGCTGGCTGGCAAAACAAAAACATCATCATCCAGTGTGGTGTTTTTGCTAAAATATATCCAGTAAGATCATTCATTGAGCTGACTGTTCCTTTTAAATCAAATTTCACTGGCCCAATCACCAATTTGACCCTGGATGTCAGAAGAAATATTTGAATTTATATGTTACCCGAGAAGCAAGTAGGTAATTTTAAAGGGCAAGTAATGTCCTGAGATGTTCTTCTGGAACAGATGAAGAGCTGGAAGCAACCTGTCTTATTTACAACATGATAATGCAATATTTAGATGGCGCAATTTAGGCCAAGTTAGCGGTGGTCGCGTGGCCCTTTAAGAGGGCATTACCTGAGGACCATATGATCGGGCCAGACCCGATGGATTGTCAGCGCGGGAAGCTGAGCCAATTGGGAGCGAGGGCGTGCACCCAGGGTCGAGAAGGTCCTACATTTGGAGCATGGGAGGAGAGCTGTTCAGTCACATGGTTGATTCAGTCTGACATTTTGGCCGGAATTTTGCCATCCCACCCGCCACGGGAATCGGAGCGGACGAGGGGACGGACCATGGAAAGATCCGTTGACCTCGGTCAGGATTTTCCAGTTTCGGAGCGAGCGAGGCCATAAAATCCCGCCGTTTGTATATATACTAATTTATTATTGGCAATAAAACAGTTTTTACCTTGAGCCACATCGAATTGCCCTCGATTTATTGCAATAGCAAATTATTTTTCAAGCTGATCATGGAAACTGTCACTTGGATCATAATGCATTAATTATGGAAAGCCAGCAAAGCTTTGTTAAAGGGGCAGGGGGACATAGTGGCTATGTTATTATCCACAGGTATGAGTTCAAATCCCACCATGGCAGTTGGGGGAATTTAAATTCAAGGAATTATTTAGGTCTGGAATTAAAATTACTCTCAGCAACGATGATTATGAAAATAACCAGACTGTTGTGAAAACCCATCTGGTTCATTAATGAGTTTCAGGAGAGGAAATCGGCCATCTCCACCCAATCTGGCTGTATATGACTCCAAATACACAGCAATGTGGGCTGTCATTTGAAATGGTACAGAAAAAAAGTACTATGGTTGTACCGACATCACATGGACTGCAGTGGTTCAGGAAGATGGCTCACCACCACCTTTTCCAGGACAATTAAGGATGGGCAATAAATGCCTTGCCTTGCCAGAAATGTTCACATCCCAGGAACAAATTTAAAAAGTATGTTCAACTAACTCGGTTGAGATTTCTGATGAAGCAACAGAGAGGATTGGCGAGGGCAATGTAGTCATGAACTTCCAGATAAAATGCCACATAATGGACTTCTCAGCAAAGTTAAGACCTATTGAATATAAAGGACAGGGACAGGGTGGAAATGTTGACCACCGAGGGACAGGAAACAGAGAGTGGTGGGAAACTATTGCTTTACAGACTGGAGGAAGATATGCACTGGGGTTTCCCAGGGGACAGCACTGGGTCCATTGTTTTTCTGGGTATATGTTAATGCCATAAACTTGGGGTATAATTTCAAAATCTTGCTAGTTTCTAAATTAGATTCATTGTTTTAATTTTAGTTTTCAGATTACTCATTTACAATAGTGTGGCTGAGAGTTCTCTTTACTTACAATCGCACTACAGTTGATCAGTCTGTAGTTAGTCAGTTGATTGAGTGACTTCTCCTGTCTTCTATTTGATCTTCTGGCTGGTGACCATAAGGGCTCGGACCTATTATTCCGGTACTTTATGTTTATACCCTCAGAGGACAATGCTGGAATATTCCTTATGAACGGGGAATTTTAATGTCATTTGCCCAGACCTTCTGGTCTCCAGATGGTCTTACCCAGGGTACCCTGGAAGATGCACTGGAAAGCTCTGTTGATTTAGATCTGGAATTAAAATTATTCTCAGCAACGATGATCATGAAAATACCAGACTGATGTGAAAATCCATCTGGCTCACTGATGAAAAATCATAGAAACCCTACAGTGCAGAAGGAGGCCATTCAGCCCATCGAATCTGCACCGACCACAATCCCACCCAGGCCCTACCCCCACATATTTACCCGCTAATCCCTCTAACCTACGCATTTTAGGATTCTAAGGGGCAATTTTTAACCTGGCCAATCAACCTAACCCGCACATCTTTGGACTGTGGGAGGAAACCGGAGCACCCGGAGGAAACCCACGCAGACACGAGGAGAGTTTCAGGAGAGGAAATAATTCATTGAATTTAAATCCCCCCACTGCCATGGTGGGATTTGAACTCTTACCTGTGGATTAAAATTCCAATAACATAGTCCCAATGCAAAGACTCCACCGGAATTGCTTGGGAACTTTTCCATTGGGGAATTTCCCTTCCTCGGGAGCCCCCTGAAACTCCAGAGGGCAGAATTGTCCCATCCACACCCAACACCCCTGCCTCCCCCTGACATCAGAGGGAATTGTGCCAGGCCAAACAATCCCGCAGGAAACATAAGGCCCGATTTTACCATCAAGTTGCGCCTGTTTTCGGGCACGCAAACTTGGTAAAGTCGGCAGTGAGGTGAGTAGTGTGATCTGCGCCCAACTCAGCGCCTGTTCCCCCTTTACCAATCGCTGAAAATGGCCGCCATCTGGACTGCACCTGAAATGGGCGCAACGTCAATTTAAATGCATTTACATGCATTTAAATTGACTTAATGGGCTGCACGCCGAACTTACCGGCACTTCCCCCTTTACCACCGCGTTCGCCTGTCCAGATTTGTCACAAAACAGACATGGTCCGCAAAGGTCTGATTTGGGCACTCCAGCTTCTGAGGAGGTATGTTCAGAGCTTCCAGCGGCTCTCTGACTCAGATCAGTGTTTGGGGAGGTGGGGCGGGGGGCGGGTCAGACGGCTCTTTGGTGGGGGGCGGGTGGTGGTGGGGGGGTGAGGGTGCTGGGTCAGATGGCTCTCTGGTTGGGGGGAGGTGCGGGGGGGGGCGAGGCTGGCAGGTCAGATGGCACTCTGGTGTGTGGGGGGAGGGAGGCGGGTCAGATTGCTCTCCAGTTGGGGGGGAGGAGGGAGGCGGGTCAGATGGCTCTCTGGTGGGCGGGAGGTGGGTCAGATGGCTCTCTGGTGGGGGGGAGGCGGGTCAGATGGCTGTCTGGTAGGGATGGCGGGGGCGTCCGCTGCCACTCTGTGTGCGATCGGCCAGGGGCAAAGGGGGTCCAGTGGCAACCTGCATGCGATCGGTGGGGGGGAAGGGGGGCAGGGGGCCGCGATTGGTCTGAGTAGTGGGGGAGTGGGGGGATAAGGGGGACAGTTATGTTGTGGGTATGGGACAATGTCTGTGGAGGCCGGGGGTGGCATTATCCGGCACGGGAGTGATGTGGCAGGGGAGCGTTTTTCTATTTCTTTTACTGCGCATGCGCAGTTGGAGGCGCCAATCGGAACTGCAGTGTTCTGGGCGCGATAAACCCTGTCCACAGACTTCTGCAGCATGATTCAGAATCGCTGATTATTTTTCAGGCAGAGTGCATATGGGGGCGCTGGAGAACGGGTCCAAACGTCGGATCTGAAACACTCCTCGATTCAGTACTTAGAATCAAAATGGTAAAACTGGGCCCATAAAATCAGATTCCTGATGGTGGGAACTTGTGGTCACGACCATCATGGCAGCAAAATGATGAGTCAACATTCCTGCCCGAGGTCATCAGGAAGCACTTTTACAACCCGCTTTTGGGATGCAAATGAACCCCTGGCTGGAATTTTCCACCACCATCCAATCCTCCCCTGCTGCTGACATGGTTTCACATCAATCCAGAACATGTCTGGATCAACATGACATGCATATGGCGAGACTTACCTGGATGGGGGCCTGTGGCAGTTTGCAGAGGGTGGAAGAGATGGAGGCCTCCAGCAACCGTGGACCCCAGCAGATCACGGGCAGCAATGGGTGGGTGGAGCGTCTACCATATGGATCTTTGAGCTGCAGGTGGTGCCAGGACATGGTCCTCGAGCAGCAGCTCTCCTGGTGCCTGGATATGACAGTGGGGTGCATAAAATCTGCCCACCCCACAGCGTAAAATGTTGGGAAACTCCAGGCTGCATAATTAATTAATTAGCCCAACATCACACGATTGGTGCAATTTCCATCTGGACTCCACTAGAATGGTCTAGTGGGCACATGAGTGGTGCAGGCTTGGAGGGCCGAAGGGCCTGTTCCTGTGCTGTATTGTTCTTTGTTCACAGCAGAAAACACTCTGGAAGCGATCTTTTTGGCTCGTCACGCTGGTCAATCAGCGTGTACACAGTGCACTGACAGATTGGGGCGTCCGTGCAATGGTACCCCACAGCTCAGCAGCTGGCTTCCCAGCAGGAAGAGGCTCCACCCACTCCCCCTACTGGCGAGAATTTCACTTTGCCTCATTTTATTTTCTAAGTGCCATATGATTGCATCTGGGAGTTCACCCAAAACATGGTGTGATTCTCTTCTGTTTTCATGTTCATTCAGCACTTAGAATGTTTTTGGTAGGGTCACCCCCTCTGACCTCCTGACTCTGCCACTGGGGTCAGGCCAGGAGAGGAAAATGTTAGCCGGAGAATCTGGGTGGTTCTGACTTGCTTAGCAGAACAGTTACCCAGGAAAGGTCAGAAGGGTTAAAACCAGTTCTGACTCCTAGGGAACTATGCCACATGCACGCCCTACCCCACCCCCACCACCACCACCAAATTCCCAAGCACTCCCCTGACTTATGATCCATCCCCACAGCCCTGACCACCTCCCATGACTCTTTAACTCCCCCTCCCTGCCCCCCCCCCCTGACTCCACCAACCCAACCTACCCCCTCACCCACTTCCCTGCAACCCTACACCCTCTTCCACTTACCTTACACACTTACCTTCTCTCCTGTCAAAGGGGCTTTGGGACACTTAAACTTGATGTGGAGATGCCGACGTTGGATTGGGGTAAGCATAGGTAGAAGTCTCACAACACCAGGTTAAAGTCCAACAGGTTTATTTGGTAGCACAAGCCACTCGATATGCGCGATATTCTTGGAGATCCTCTCCACTTGGAGCTGGCAGTTTGCGGTGTCGATGGTAGCCATGATGTGGAGATACCGGTGTTGGACTGGGGTGGGCACAGTAAGAAGTCTCACAACACCAGGTTAAAGTCCAACAGGTTTATTTGGTAGCACAAGCTACAATGGCTTGTGCTACCAGATAAACCTGTTACACTTAAACTTACCAGAATATGGCAGCTAGTGCTGTAAAACGCGGGTGTGGCTTGATTTCCCCCAACACTCCTACAAGGTCTCCAGGAGCAGACACGCTCCAGATATATCAGGAAGCCCAGGCCAGAAATCCGGGTGAGAAATGTAGAGCTTCATTTTAAGGTAAGTAAATAGAAGCAGAGTTATTGCCACTCCTTGGAAGATTGGCCCATTCCATATCCTGCTCCCACCTTTAAAATCAGTCGAGCCTCCCGGCTCCCACTGCTGGATGGGCCAATTGGCTGCTTGGCCCTATCTCCACTCGGGGTTCAAAAGCAAATCCAACTTGTCATATTTGAAGTGGATCTCTTTCTTGTCTCTATCTCCCGAGCTTACACAATAAACATAGCCTGAGCGAAGCTATTCAAAACTTTGCTTCACATCATTTGGAAATAACAACTGGTACAAAAGTAACAAAGCGTCAGTAATTGGAGCGAAGCAGCAAATCTAACTGATTGCCAGAGGGAAGCCATCTTATGTTAATCTATCAGAGGCTTTCCACTCTCTTCGGAGCAATGTAAAGTTTTCAGATGCGTGATCGTCCCTTCAGGTTATCTTCAGATGAAGCCAATTGATATGGAAGTCAGGTGGTGGAGCTCGAAGAAACCATTGCAAATACTGAAAGTCTACATTTCACGGAGCACCCACCTAAAAGTCCAAATTGATTAAAAATGCTTTTATGCATTGTAAATTGATTCTTTTGATCTATGACGGTGAAAGGCTGTATGGAGAAGTATTTGTGCTTTAGGCTTTCTGTACCAAAATATTTATTCATATCTTGGGGTTGGGAAATGGGATTCCACTGGACAAAACTTCAAAGGTTTGATATAATGATTCTACAAAGAGCTTTAAGATTTCACTCTGTCAGAGACCTAATGTTCAACAGCCTGTGATAGTTTTTCATTCACATGACCAGATTGGCCCCGTATCCTTTTCCTTAAGCTCCCGATCTGACCTATTCTTAAACGTTGACATGGGGCCGGGATTCTCTGACCTCGATCATGGCTGGGATTCTCCAGTCCCGCTGCAGTGATTGGCGATTTGGCTGAGCGCCCAATTCTCCATTTGCGCTGGCAGCGGCGGCAGGGCGTGAACGGCCAGAGAATCCTGGTCTCTCCTCGGATTAGTCGTTTCACCAGTGCATTCCATTTCCTCACAACCGCTGTGCAAGCTCTGATACATTAACAAGAGCAGAGTCTCATGCTCTCTGAATATATGTTTATAAATAGTTTAATGTATTGTGCAACACAAGGTTGTATTGGCCATTTTGACTGTTCCTCTTTGTTCCCATTGTGTAATTAATAATGGAGTGATTACATTTGATTACTACAGGGTGGCATGCTGGCACAGTGGTTGGCACGGTGGCAAAGTGGTTGGCACTGCTGCCTCACAGCGCCAGGGACCTAGGTTCGATTCCCCATTTAGGTCACTGTGTGTGCAGAGTCTGCATGTTCTCCCCGTGTCTGGGTGGGTTTCCTCCGAGCGCTCCGGTTTCCTCCCACAGTCCGAAAGATGTGCTGGTTAGGTGCATTGGCCATGCTAAATTCTCCCTCAGTGTACCTGAACAGGTGCTGGAGTGTGGCGACTAGGGGATTTTCACAGTAACTTCATTACAGTGTTAATGTAAGCGACTCAAGAATAGCTTCTTCCCTGCAGCTGTCAGACTTTTGAATGGACCTACCTCGCATTAAGTTGATCTTTCTCTACACCCTAGCTATAACTGTAACACTACATTTTGCACTCTCTCATTTCCTTTTCTATGAACGGTATTCTCTGTCTGTATAACACGCAAGAAACAATACTTTCCATTGTATACTAATGCATGTGACAATAATAAATCAAATCAAAAATTGTCACACAAATAAATACATTTTTACTTTTGATTTTGACAATGTAGTCTTTTGAAAGAGACAGGAGCTCATACAGTAAAGAAATTAGTCATTGTTAAATGTGTTTGTCCATATGATTTTTTTAAAACCACCTTATCAGTTATCCTAATTGTTGTGCTCCTATAGCAACTGTGTACAAGTGTATAAATTCAAAACCTTCTTCCTGATTTACATGTTCTCCATGGTCTTGCTTCTTGCTTTTTGCAGTCCTCTGACTCTGGACTTTGGTGCATTCTCTGCTCTTATCACCAGTGGAAGAACTGTCACCTTTTGAGCTTAAGGGTGGGATTTTCCAGCTGTGCTCGCCCCAAGGCCTGGAAATTCCGTGGAGGCCAACGGACCTTTGCATGATCTGTGTCCCGCCCGCTACGGTGGGTGGGACGGGAAAATTCTGCCCCTATTTTCTCGAGTGCTCTCCCCAAATCCAATCATTACCCATTCTCTCTGCCTTTAAGAGCTTCTTCAAGACTTAGTTCTTCTAACTTGCTTCTTTTTTGTCATCCCTCTGAACTCTTGCTTAGTTGCTCAACATCCCTTTGCCCACGGTGACATACTTCAAGTTCTCTATATTCAGGATGGTGTACAAATCCAAATTAGGCTAAGATTTGGATCATTACAGGCACAGATCTCCTTGTGGAAACAGCATTTTCCTACAAAAGTGAGCAAGGAAAGTTGCGTGGGATTTAAACATATATCCTTAAAAGAGCATTTTGACAACAGAAGTGTTGTTGCAGCAATTTTTGACAAAGAAGAAGCAAATTAATCTAATCTTCTCATTTGGATTATATATTTCTTAGCATTCACTATAATAACCCACGCCTTAAATAGATGGATATTTAAGGTCTAGAATGGTTCGCCACATTACATGTGAAGAATTGGTTAATTATGCATTTGTGATCCATGATGATTATTGTAAAAATGACGGCAGCATGCTTCTATAATCTTACAATACAGAAGGAGGCCATTCAGCAGCTCCTGTCACTGTCTGCTTTTTGAAAGAGTTACTTCTTTCTGCTCTTTCCCCATAGTCCTGCAGACGTTCCCATTGGCAGAGGCATTGTCCACTTATCAACTCGGCCGGAGATGATTCATGGCTTGGAGATACAAGCCATGATGTGGAGATGCCGGCGTTGGACTGGGGTAAACACAGTAAGAAGTCTCACAACACCAGGTTAAAGTCCAACAGGTTTATTTGGTAGCACAAGCCACAAGCTTTCGGAGCACTGCCCCTTCGTCAGGTAAGTGGGAGTTCTGTTCACAAACAGGGCATATAAAGACACAAACTCAACTTACAAAATAATGGTTGGAATGCAAGTCTTTACAGGTAATCAAGTCTAAAAGGTACAGACAATGTGAGTGGAGAGAGGGTTAAGCACAGGTTAAAGAGATGCATATTGTCTCCAGCCAGGACAGTTAGTGAGATTTTGCAAGCCTAGACAAGTTGTGGGGGTTACAGATAGTATCTTTATATGCCCTGTTTGTGAACAGAACTCCCACTCACTTGATGAAGGGGCAGCGCTCCGAAAGCTTGTGGCTTGTGCTACCAAATAAACCTGTTAGACTTTAACCTGGTGTTATGAGACTTCTTACTTGGAGATACAAGGGCAGGAAAAATGAGAAAATAGCTCTTTTGGGGCGGCATGGTGGCACAGTGGTTAGTGCTGCTGCCTCACAGTGCCAGGGACACGCATTCGATTCCCGGCTTGGGTCACTGTCTATGTGGAGTTTGCACGTTCTCCCCTGTCTGCGTGGATTTCATCCGGATGCTCTGGTTTCCTCCCACAGTCCGAAAGGCTTTCTGGTTAGGTGCATTGGCCATGCTTAACTCTCCCTCAGTGTACCCGAACAGGCACCACAGTGTGGCGACTAGGGGATTTTCACAGTAACTTCATCGCAGTGTTAATGTAAGCCTACTTGTGACACTAATAAATAAACTTTTAAACTTTGGGGGGAGGAAAGCTCTTATAATTGAAACTAATATTTTATAAGAGAAACCACTTATTAAAACTGACCCAAATGAAGCTCAGACCTTGTTGAGATGAATCTCTAATTAGAAATGCTACTTGCTATTCCTTAAGGATAGGTTAGGATCAGGTGTATAGGAAGAGTTTATTTCAAAGCTGAGTTATCACATACATTTTTAAATCTCACCCATCAAAACTGGAGAGATACGCACCTGCCTATCACACAAAGAAAAGGACACAAACAATGGTGTAGCAAAAAGGAAGCATTGGTTTCTCTCCACCAAGTGTGAAACTCCACAGATGATGAGACCAGGGTAGAATGGTGGCACAGTGGTTAGCACTGCCGCCTCACAGTGCCCGGGACACAGGTTCAATTCCAGCCTTGAGTGACTGTCTGTGTGGAGTCTGCACGTTCTCCCCGTGTCTGTGTGGGTTTCCTCCGGGTGCTCCTGTTTCCACACACAGTCCAAAGATGCGTGAATTAGGTGGATTGGCCAGGCTAAATTGACCCTCAGTGTCTAAAGATGTGTAGGATTAGCATGGTAAATGTTATGGATTAGGGGGCGAAGGAGAGAGCTGGGGTAAGATACCCTGTCAGAGAGTTGGTGCAGATTCGATGGGCAGCATGGCCTCCTTCTACACTGCAGGGATTCTAATCTATGATTAACCGCAGTAGTTGCTTGTCAGCTTCAACTCTGATTCTTCGTATGAATCATAGAATCCCTACAATGCAGAAGGAGGCCATTCTGCACCGACCACAATCTCACCCGGGTCCTATTCCCATAAGCCCACCTATTTATCCTGCTAGTCCCCCAACACAAAAGGGCAATTTAGCATGGCCAATCAAACTAACCCGCACATCTTTGGAGTGTGGGAGGAAGCCAGTGCACCTGGGGGAAACCCATGCAGACATGGAGAGAATGTGCAAACTCCACACAGACATGCCACCCGAGGCCGGAATTGAACCCGGGTCCCTGGCGCTGTGAGGCACCGTGCCGCTTTCTTTCTTTATCGAGTTATTTGTAACATTGTACAAAGCCAAAAAGCATTTGTTCTATTTTTTTAATGAGCTTTTCACAAATACCGCAGGTGTATTTATATTCTTTATTTTCTTGCTAAGGTACAAGAGACCATTTAAAGTAGGTAAAAAGTTAATTATGAAGGGCCAGGCAATAAGAGTTGGACTGTGAAGTTTATTGGTAGCGCTTACAGCAAGCTGGTGACGACATGACGGGCCCTATCACCCCCTACTGTGCTGCCTCTTGAGTGTATTCAAGAGGTGGCGAGATATAGCCCTTGGGGTCGAATGGGATCAAAGGTTATGGGGAGAAAGCAGGATTAGGTTATTGGGTTGGACGATCAGCCATGATCGTGATGATTGGCGGAGCAGGCTCAAAGGGCCAATTGGCCTCCTGCTGTTCCTATCTTCTATGTTTCTATATTCCTATGCATTATTTTATAATTCCTTAGGAGCATTTTGATACTTGCCAAATTACCAATAATATTCTCTGAGGACTGGTTTGTTGAAGTGCGCTTATAAATGCATCAGCAAAGAGACTGCCAAACCATTTGTGTTGAGCAGAGAAGGACAAAGTGATGCCTTTGCTGCGAATGAAGCCCTGTTAATGAAATGGATGAATAGTCGGTGGCACAGTGGTTAGCACTGCTGCCTCACAGCACCCGGGACCTGGGTTCGATTCCCGGCTTGCGTCACTATCTGTGTGGAGTTTGCACATTCTCCCAGTGTCTGCGTGGGTTTCCTCCGGGTGCTCCAGTTTCCTCCCACAGTTCAAAGATGTGCGGGTTAGGTGGATTGGCCATGCTAAATTGCCCCTCAGTGTCGGGGGACTAGCTAGGATAAATACATGGGGATAGGGCCTGGTGGGATTGTGGGGTCGGTGCAGACTTGATGGGCTGAATGGCCTCCTTCTGCACTGTAGAATCCCATGATTCTATTTCGATATCCCTAGTTAGCACCAGATAGATCGAAAACAAAAGGATCAAGCTGCTAAACAAGGATAAAGTATTGCAGAAGCTATTTACATGGTAATTAATTAACTTTAAGCGACCCGAGGGCTCGGATCATCTATCCTGATTCAATTAATTACGATTACAAGAATTATAATCGTTGATCCATTACTTCCTGGCAGCTTCAGATGTGGCACCTAACTGAACTGGTTTTTTGGAAGATACGCAAATAGACCATCGGCTGGGATCAAACGTTCCCAAAACAAATGATTATAATTAGTTTAGTTTGGCTGTGCTGAGTTGAAATTGGTCAACATGTTTTAAACCAGAACAGATGATGGCTCTTTAATAAAAGCTGTGGTTCAGAATCAATGTTTGTTTGTTTCTCAAAGAAGATGCTTAATAGATTGATCACAGCTGAATAATAGATCATCAGGATTGATGCAACACATTCATTTTACTGAAGATTCAAAGGGAAGTACAAGCAATTGACATCATTCATCTCAACCCTTAAATAAGAGTGGCAGAGCACCAGGTACCCAGGTTGAATTCCGACCTCGAGTGACTGTGTGGAGTTTGCATGTTCTCCTCATGTCTGCATGGGTTTTCTTTGGGTGCGTCGATTTCCTCACACAGCGTAAAAATGTGCAGGTTAGGTTGATTGGCCATGCTAAATTGCCCTTTGGTGTCAGGGAATTCGCAGGATAAATATATGGGGTTATGGGGATAGGGCCTGAGTGGGATTGTTGTTGCTGTCGGTTCAATGGCCTAAATGGCCTCCTTCTGCACTGTAGGGATTCTATCATTCTAAGGTTACAAACTTAATGTCAAGGGTGTTTATGGTTTTTCTTTAATTCTCTTGGGGAAAGATTATTAGTCCAACAGTAGATCCTAATACAAATGCTCCAAATTGGTCTGCTCCACCTGACTGACGTTCTGGTCTCCCCTAAAGAAGGATCCTTGGCTCCTTTATTTTATATTACATGCTGCATTCAGTAACATCATCTGAAAGTGCAGCATCAGCTTTCACATTCACGCTGACAACACCCAGCTCTCCCCGTCTTCAGACACCTCCTGTGTTACTGAATTATCAAGCTGCTTATCCGACATCCAGTACCGGATGAGCAGAAAGAACTTTCCTTCAGATCAACACTGGAAAGACTGAAACCATTGCCTCTGGGCCCCGCTCCAAACTCCATTTCCATGCTTCCAGCTCCTTCCCTCTCCCTGACAACCACTTAATACTCAGACACATTGGGCCCGATTTTACCATTGCGAAACGGGCGCGAAAACTCGGTAAAGTCAGGTGTGAGACGATTAGCGCGATCCGCGCCCGCGTCCACGCAGATGCCCACTTTACCAAGGCCCGAAAATGGCCGCTATCCAAATCGCACCCGAAATGGGCGCAACAGTGATTTAAATGCATTTGATTCGGCACGAAACAGACATGCTCGGCAAAGGTCTGTTTCGGGCGCTCCAGCTTCTGAAGAGGTAAGTTCAGAGCTTCCAATGGTGCTCTAACTCAGATCGGTGGTGGAGGGGGGAGGGAGGCGGGCCAGATCATTCTCTGGTGAAGGGGTGGATGGGGGTGGGAGGAGGGAGGCCAGATGGTTCTCTGGTATGGGGGGAGGAGAGAGGCCTGATCATTCTCTGGTGGGGTGGAGGGGGGAGGGAGGCGGGCCAGATCATTCTCTGGTGAAGGGGGAAGGGGGGGGGGAGGGAGACCCAATCGCTCTCTGATGAGGGACGGGGAGGGGGGAGGCGGGCCAGATGGATCTCTGGTGGGTGGGCGGAGGGGCAGGGGGTCCGCTGCCACTCTGCGGGTGAACGGTGGGGGGGAGTTGGGGCAGAGGGTCGCGATTGGTCTGGGTAGCGGGGGGTGGGTGGATAAAGAGGAAGTTATGTTGTGGGGGAGGGGCGATGTCTGTGGGGGCCATCGCTCCCGCTCTTTTTCTCCCAGGCTGCATTATCCGCTTTTTGCGGCCTGGGAGCGATGTGACAGGGACGCGTTTTTCAATTTTTTTCTGGGCGCGATAAGCCCCACCCACAGCTCGATTCAGATTCGCGATTTTTTCTCAGGCTGAGTGCGTATGGGGGTGCCTGAAAGCAGGTTTCCAAGTCGGATCTGAATTGCGCCCAGATTCAGCACTTCGAATCAAAATGGTAAAATCGGGCCCAATCTGCTCTCATTCTTGACTTCAAGATGAGCTTCTGACCATATATCCATACTTAGATCGTCTGTTTCTACCTCCGTAGCCTCGCCCCACATCACCTCTGCTTTAGCTCATCACTTGTTAAAATCTTCACTCATTACTTTGTTACCTTTGGGTTTTTTGATTTGATTTGATTTGATTTATTATTGTCACATGTATTAACATACGGTGAAAAGTATTTTTCTTGCGTGCTCTACAGAAAAAGCATACCATTCATAGAGAAGGAAACGAGAGAGTGCAGAATGTAGTGTTACAGTCATAATTAGGGTGTAGAGAAAGATCAACTTAATACAAGGTAGGTCCATTCAAAAGTCTGATGGCAGCAGGGAAGAAGCTGTTCTTGAGTTAGTTGGTATGTGATCTCCGACTTTTGTATCTTTTTCCTGACGGAAAAAGGTGGAAGAGTATATGTCCGCAGTGCGTGGGGTCCTTGATTATGCTGGCTGCTTTTCTAAGGCAGTGGAAAATGTAGACAAAGTGAATGGATGGGAGACTGGTTTATGTGGTGAATTGGGCTTCATTCATGACCCTTTATAGTTTCTTGTGGTCTTGGATAGAGCAGGAGCCAGACTGAGCTGAGATACAACCAGAAATAATGCTTTCTATGGTGCATCTGTAAAGGCTGGTGAGATATGCCAAATTTTCTTAGCCTCCTGAGAAAGTAGAGACATTGTTGGGTTTTCTTAGCTATAGCATCGGCATGGAGGGACCAGGACAGGTTGTTGGTGATCTGGACACCAAGAAACTTGAAACTCTTGACGATTACAACTTCATCCCCATTGATGTAGACAACAATTCTTTACTTTGGGTAATATTAATTAATTTTTATGGTGAAAATCTGTAAGGGAGTTCCATAGAATTATAGAATCCCTATAGTGCAGACAGAGGCCATTGGACCCACCGAGTCTGCACTGACCATAATCCCACCCAGGCCCTATTCTCGTAACCCCAATATTTATCCTGCTAATCCCCTGACACTAGGGTCAATTTAGCATGGCTAATCAACCTAACCCGCACATCTTTGGACTGTAGAAGGAAACAGGAGCACCCGGAGGAAACCCACGAAGACACGTGGTGAACGTGCAAACTCCACACAGACAGTGACCCGAGGCCAGAATTGAACCCGGGTCCCTGGTGCTGTGAGGCAACAGTGTTAACCACTGTACCACCGTGCCGTCCTACAAAGTTGTTGCTGAGAAGGTAGTTTACTTGCATGTTTCGGCCAAACGCATTTTATAGGGGGGTTGTTCTTTAAGACTGTTTTTAATGTATAACCTTAATCCTACCCGCTTAAATATATTTTTATTCCTAAAGGTGTTGTTGCTCTATGCTTTTGGGGTCAGTGGCTCTTCCTCCTCATTTTCAAAGTACAGCATAAAATGCCTTACGATCAATAGGACAGATTTCCCTTTGATTTCTGGCCTGTTCAGCAAATAACATATACTGTAGGTGTAACACTCTGCAAAAATATATAGTTCTCCTTTCATAAATTCCAATTCCACATACACTGGTGTTCAGCATCATGAAATTGTCTTGAACAACATCTGAAGGATAATATCCATATTACACAATACAGAAAAGAACTACATTAAACAAACAAATGTAAGGAAGATGTTTCAAATGGCAGATGTCGCCCAGAAGTAGTAGTCATAAATGTAAGCTAGTCAGTAATAAATCCAGTAGTGAGTTCAGGAGAAACTTCTTCACACCAGGAGTGACTAGAACATGGAACTCAATACAGAGAGAGTAGTTTAGGTGATGCATTCAAGGAGAAATAAATAATCATATGAGGGAGAAAAGCTGGAAAGATATATTGATGAGGTGTGTGGGAGGAGGCACGTGTGGTACATAATTACCAGCATAGGCCTGTTGGGCCAAATGGCCTGATTCTGTGCTCCACGATGTGCCTTCCAGTGGCGGAGATGGCTACCATTGGCTACTGGTGGGATCTTCCACTTCCATCTATGTCTATGGCATTTTGTGTGTCTCGCCCATCTTGCCGCCAGGGAACCTGCCGCGTGGAGGGTGGTTCACCTTCCACGGGACCAGAAGATCCCACAGGAGGAAAGGGCCAACAAATCCCACCCGACCAATGTTTCTTTGGATGCCTTGGCGTCTACCACTTAAAAGCTGTGCTGAACTAGTAAAAATAAAAAAGCACAATGTTTGATTTGATCTATTATTGTCACATGTAGTGATATACAGTGAAAAGTATTGTTTCTTGCACGCTATACAGACAAAGCATACCATTCATGGAGAAGGAAAGGAGAGGGTGGAGAATGTAGTGTTACAGTCATAGATAGGGTGGAGAGAAAGATCAACTTAATGCGAGGTAGGTCCATTCAAAAGTCTGATGGCAGCAGAGAAGAAGCTGTTCTTAAGTCGGTTGGTGCGTGATCTCAGACTTTTGTATCTTTTTCCCGACGGAAGAAGTACAGTAAGAAGTCTCACAACAGCAGGTTAAAGTCCAACAGGTTTATTTGGAATCATGAGCTTTTGGAGCACTGCTCCTTCATCAGGTAAGTGATGGGATGGAAGAATGTGGAAGAGAGCATATCTGGGGTGCCTGGGGTCTTTGATTATGCTGGCTGCTTTTCCAAGGCAGTGGGAAGTGTAAACAGAGTCAATGGATGGCAGGCTGGTTTGCGTGATGGACTGGGCTTTAATGCGGTCTTGGATAGAGCAGAAGCCATACCAAGCTGTGATACAACCTGAAAGAATGCTTGCTATGGTGCATTTGTAAAATTGGTGAGAGTTGATACGAACATACCAAATTTCCTTCACCGCCTGAGAAAGTAGACTTGGTGCACTTTCTTAACCATAGCGTCAGCGTGGAATGTTTGAGTTTAGCGACAATCTCACTAGATAACTATAAATATATGGAGGAAGTCAACAATGAAAACTATTTGTGACATTGCTGCTTGTAGGTTTTGTGTCAAGTAACTCTGAACCATTTGTCCATTTGTGCACGATTCATCCTGTATATTTCCTGGTGACTCTTGCTCAATTTTCAGATAGTAGCTCCTTGCAGTGCTGATGTCATGTGTTTCTCTCACAGGACGAGGGATAAGCAAGGGAAAAAGAGAGAAACAGAAACCGGGGAAGAAAGGCAAACAACGGAACAAGGAAAATGGCAACAGGCAAAGCAAGAAGGAAAACAAGCCTGGGAATAAGAAAAAGAAAGGGCAACCGGGGAAGACCCTTCCCACAACGATCCCCAGCCCTGTGCCATAGTAGCCTTATCTCAACGCAAACACTTCAATGCTGATACATTATAAGTTGGCTTCTCTGAACTGGAGCGCTGCTACAGAGAGGAATAAATACGAGGCACTTGTTTCCCTAACTGTTTAAGATAAGAAGTGAAGTTATTGTTTTGAGGACTGGAGTGACGGAGATCCATTGCACCTGGCTTCAGTGTATACCTGAAAACAAACGGAACGGGAATTAAATAGTTCAGTGGATCTTTCAGAGGACGGTGTTAGGAACTTTCAGCAAAACGATGACTGAATATTGTAGAGCAGGTCAACTGCAGAACTAATGGAGATGACTGGTTCTGGGGATGGGAGAGTGACTGACAAAAAAAAGGCTTCTGGAAATGTGCAAATATTTCTGCACCAGTTTTGGGCAGTTGGTTCCTGCATTGAATGAAAGATGTAAACTTAATTTCCTGACAGAATGTTAGAATTATGCATCATTAAACTGCTTTAAAGTATATTTCAAATGAAAATAAGGCAATAAAAACGTATAACAATTTGCAAGTGATTAATTATTACAATGGTTACCTTATAATGGATCTTGTTTGTTTTGGTGCATGTTTTTGTGGTATACTTTTTCATTATAACTTTGAAATTCAAAGCTGTAAGTCCGCAGAGTTTGGTAACTGATATAAAGATGTCATCTCTCAGCCACTTACCCCAGACCTCCATATTGAGAAAAATATTAAAACCCTAAAATGATTATTGACTAATCCAATGCTCTCCTGGCTTGCCTTCCATGTCCCAGCCTCTGTAAACTTGAGCCCATCAATTGCTTTGCTGCTGTATCTGAACTCCTAGCCCATCATATTCATCCATCAGCCTCACTCCTACTGACCCATATTCATAGAATCATTGACTCCCTGACGTCAGGAGGTGCTATATAAATGGAAGTCTGCTTCAAAAAAAGATCTATAGAGTGTGGAAGAGAATTCATGGAATCATAGAATTCCTACAGTGCAGAAGGAGGCCATTTGACCCATCGAGTCTGCACTGACAACAATCCAACCCAGGCCCTCTCCCCATAACCCCACATAATTACTCTGCTAGTCTCCCTGACACTAAGGGGCAATTTAGCATGGCCAATCAATCTAAACCGCACATAGAATCACAGATTACTACGGTTCAGAATAGGCCCTTTGGCCCATCGAGTCTGCACCGATGCATGAAAGGCTCTAACCTGCCTACATCTTCGGACATAATTGGTTCCAATATTCCAATTCTGATCTTATTTCCAAATCCCTCCATGGCCTCACCCCTCCCGATCCCGTTCAGCCCCACAACCCTCCAAGATTTCATCCCTTCACCATCGGCCACCAGGGATTCAGCTACTGAGACATTAAGCTCTGGAATTTCCTCCCTGAACCTCTCTATCTCTTAGGCTTTTAAGATACTCTAGCTGTTTAAGCAAATCCTTTCACCTGTCCTTTTATCAACCCATGTGGCTCGGTGTTAAGTTTTATATGTCGTGAGACGTCTGACTACGTTAGAAGTACTATTTAGATGCAAGTTGTTTTTGAGCTGTGTTAGCGAAGATCATTCTAAGACTACTTGTGAATTTCCCTGCACTAAGGTGGGCGTTGTCGATACTGGAAACCAGAACTGTTCCATATTTTGCATCATAAGAATAAACCACCCGCTTGTCACAAAATCTGAGCCAATTGATGCTAAACTTGAGAATTTCTATGCCGCAAACTGAGAAGGTGGAACACAGTTGTAACAACTCAAACTCAAGTCAAGGAATGTTACAACTAGCAAACAATGTGAGTTTCAATTCCACTCATGCCCAGGGGAATGGGCTGACGCACTGTATTCCTCGGTCACCCTTCTCGTTCATATAAAGGAATACTAATAACTGGTGCAGTATGTTTCAAATATTCTATTTCAAATGATTAATTAGTCGTGTCCTTCTCTTCCAATGATAGCATCATTGTGGTACCTACAACCCAGAGCTCTTGACCTCTACATATTTCCTATGTTTACATTATATTTGTGGAATTTGAGATCTGTAAAATTTAGTTAAATTCAGGCAGGATTATCCAGGCCTTCCTGGCACGGTGGCACCGTAATTAGCACTGCTGCCTCACAGCGCCAGGAACCCAGTTTCAATTCCGGCCTCGGGTCACTGTTTGTATGGAGTTTGTACATTCTCCCCGTGTCTGTGTGGGTTTCCTCCGGGTGCTCCGGTTTCCTCCCACACTCCAAAGCTGTGCAGGTTCGGTGCATTGGCCATGCTAAATTGTCCCTTAGTGTCCCAGAATGTGTAGGTTAGGGAGATTAACAGGGTAAATATGTGGGATTATGGGGATAGTGCTTGGCTAAAATGCTCTGTTGGAGAGTTGGTGCAGATTCAATGGGCTGAATGGCCTCCTTCTGCATTGTAGTCATTCTATGATTACTGCCAGCGGGATCATCTGGTCCCACCGAAGGTGACCCCCACAGCTGATGGGCGACATGGTAGCACAGTGGTTAGCACTGCTGCCTCACAGCGCCAGGAACCCGGGTTCAATTCCCGGCATGGGTCACTGTTTGTGTGGAGTCTGCACGTTCTCCCCGTGTCTGCCTGGGTTTCCTCCGGGTGCTCCAGTTTCGTCCCACAGTCCAAAAGACGTGCTGGTTAGGTGTATTGGCCATGCTAAATTCCCTCTCAGTGTATACAAACAGGTACCGGAGTGTGGCGGGTAGGGGATTTTCACAATAACTTAATTGCAGTGTTAATGTAAGCCTATTTGTGACAAATAAGTAAACTTAATTTAACCTAACAGCAGATTTCCAGATTCAGGACAGGCAAGCCATGTAAAATGCCAATGGCAAACCTCCTTTCTGCGAGCGGGAACCACATCGTGGATGGGGAGTGAGGTGGAAATCCTGCCCCTTTTCGTAAGATCCTTAAACAATACTCAGCATATGGTGCTGTTCCTGAAGGATTTGAAGGCATTAGGAATCGTAGAACAGCTTGTTTGACTGCCCAAAACCAATCAGACTGCCTCTAACTAGTTTAGGTCTTAAATGTGGAGAGATCAACAGCTATGTTTCAGGTTGGTGATTTTTTTTTGTCAGATAGGTTCTAACTAAAGGTCACCAACCTGAAATGCTGATTTCTGTTTCTCTCTCTCCAGATGCTGTTTGACCTGCCTCGTGCCCTCCCAGCATTTTCTGTTCTCAGAATTTAAGCTGTTGTGTCACAAGTTTGTTAATTTGCCTTTATGTCATGAACTTTGTCAAAATGTTTCAGAATACCTGTGCGCACATGAAGCTCAGAAACCTGCTTATTTTTTGCCACAAACTTCTGATGATCAGTTAAGTAACCAATGTTTGTGACCTGTTCACACCAGGTAAGCAACTGTGAGCTGTCAACACATTTTAATAACCATTTTTTCGAGAATTTAGCAAGAAATGCTTTTATTGTAATAACTTGGAATCTGATATCTGACTTGCTGTTGATATCGAATGGCTCTTGTGCAAAGCAGCATTGCACAAATAGGGTCAGAGTCCCCAATTCTGAGGTACAAAGTTGTAAATTTTGCTCAAGGTCTACTATTGGATATAATTCTTTCCTTAATATGCAAGATGATCCAAGAGTTGGGAGAGTTTTTAAAATCTCCCTCCAATGGCTGCGACCAGATTTTAAAAATTCATTCGTGGGACATGGGTGTCACTGGCTGGCCTGCATTTATTACTCATCCCCCCCCAGTTGCCTGAGGGCAGTTTAGAGTCAACCACATTGCTGTGGCTCTGGAGTCACATGTAGGCCAGACGAGGTATAGACGGCAGATTTCCTTCCCTAAAGGACATTAGTGAACCAGATGGGTTTTCCCAAAAATTGACAATGGTTTCCTGGCCATCAGTGGATTCTTGATTCCAGATATTTTTTATTGAATTCAAATTCCACCAGCCACCGTGGTGGGATTCAAGCCCAGGTCCCAAGAACATGAGCTGAGTTTCTGGATTAATAGTCCAGCGATAATACCACTAGGCCTTCGCCTTTTCAAATGGATACTGGAGCAAAATTGAATGGGAAATGCTGGTATAACAATATGGGAAGATACACACATGGAACTGAGGAGTGGGAGAAGGCCTTAAAATCCTTCAAAGCTGCCTTGCCATTCAGTAAGATCATGGCTGATCTGGTTGTGGCCACAACTCCGCTTTCCTGTCTGCCCTCCATAACCCTTGATTCCCGAATTATAGAATCCCTACAGTGCAGAAGGAGGTCATTCGGCCCATTGAGTCTGCACCAACCACAATCCAACCCAGGCCCTATTTCCGTAACACCACACATTTACCCTGCTAACCCCTCTGACACTAGGGTCAATTTAGCATGGCCAATCAACCTAACCCGCAGATTTTTTGGACTGTGGAAGGAAACCGGAGCACCTGGAGGAAAGCCACGCAGACATGGGGAGAATGTGCAAACTCCATACAGACAATGACCTGAGGCTAGAATTGAACCCGAGTCCCTGGCGCTGTGAGGCAGCAGTGCTAACCACTGTGCCACCGTGTTTCCACAAGATCACCTTTCATTCTTTTACAATCCAATGGGTATAGGCCCAACATGTTAGACCTAACATCCAGGAATGAACCAAGTGAGCCTTCTGTGATTTCTTCCAGCACAATTATACATTTGTTTCAGGTAAAGAGACCAAAACTGCACATAGTACTCCAGATGTGGTCTCACAGAACTGCAGTAAAACTTCCCTACTTCTATACTCCATTCTCCTCGCAATAAACAGCAACATTCCATCTGCCATCCTAAACACATGCTGGGCACGGGATTGATGTACCAGGACACCCAGATCCCTTCTTACCAGAGTTCTTCAACCCTTCCATGGTGTACTGCTTTCCAATTCTTCCTGCCAAAGTGGACAAGTTCTTAACTTGCTACATTATACTCCATTTGTCAAACATTATAAGAATTGACAGAATAATGGGCGAGATTTCATAGCCTCGCTCGGGTGAGACCAGAAACTCTCGCCCGTGGTCAATGGAGATTTTTGTTGTCGGATCCTCGCCCGCTTCGATTCCCGTAGCAGGTGACAGAGTTCCGGTGAATGTGTCCAACTCTAATGACAACAGGGAAATATGTTTTATGAACAGAAAATGTGTGCCTATTTACAATTTCATTGTTAATCAATCAGGCAGTTCCTTATATGTCTGCGTGGCCATTTGGAACAATGGTCAGGTACTGAGTGGCACATCTATAAGTACGAGTATATGCACTCGAAACAAATAAGCACAACATGGGGGTCAAAAGACGAAGTGGGAATTTCTGTAAAGTTACTGTGGAATATCAAAACTGGTGGTAAATGGTGGAATCTAAGTATTTACTTTGAAAGAACCAAGTGTAACAATCAAACTGAGTTAAAAATCAATAAATCAATTAATTGGGTATATTTTTATTGGTGATAAATTAATTTTTTTTCAATTGACAAAGTAGCAAAGTGCTGGAGCATGAGAGTTTAGTTTGCCTTAATTGGCCTAACAGAAACCAGATTAAACATCGCGACAGAGCTGGACATGGGTCAAGAAAATAAATCAGGGAAAAGATTACTCTGAATGTTTTCAACTGAGGGAATTTAACTTTGGCGTGAGGAGATCCCAGCTGGCCCGGATAAAACTCCCCGACCGAAAGGAAAGTTATGAATTGCTGCAGCGAGGTAAGGGCCAGACAGATGTACGGAAAGGACACACAAAGTCGCCTAGCATTGGTCAGCAATTGGTGCGAAAAGCAATTCGTAGGCTATTACATTGTCCAGAGGTTACGGAGGAGTCCTGAATCCAAGGTCTAGAATTTCACATTGTTTTCGCTATCTCAGCTTTCAATGGAATGAATAATCGGTGGGTTCTCTAACAGGCAGAAATCCCCACATGCCTGTGGTGCTGTCCATGTGGTGAAGATGAGAATTGGTTCCACTGTCTTTTTACAAGCAATCTGCTTGATTGGCCAAATGGCCTTTTCTCTTTTCATGTTTTTCATACGGTTATGTTTGTTTTTTAGGGTGGATTTTGTAAACAATCAAAGCTTTTCATCTATACGTGTAAGATGGGCTAAAATCTAGTCTTTAATCCTTTTAATCTCTACAGTGCAGAAGGAGGCCACTCACCCCATCGGGTCTGCACTGACTCTCTGAAGAGCATTTTACCCAAGGCCCCCATCTCTCCCCATCCCTATCCCTGTAACCCACGTATTTACCATAGCTATTTAGCATTGGCTAATCTGCCTGACCTACACATAATTGGACACCAAGGAACAATTTACCATGGCCAATTCATCAATCCTGCACATCATTGGACACTAAGGGGTAATTTACCATGGCAAATCCACAAAACCTGCACATCTTTGGACTGTGGGAGGAAACCAGAGCACCCGGAGGAAACCCATGTATACATGGGGAGAACATACAGACTCCGCACAGACAGTGACCCAAGGCTGGAATCGATCCCTGGCACTGTGAGGCAGCAATACTAACCACTGTGTCACCATATAGTCCTTCTCCTGCCTGACTGTCCACAGTTCCTCATTCTGGTCAATGCCGAACAACCTACAAGTCCAAATGTAGACTTGGACCAACGTAGGGAGAACTGTAGTGGTGGGAGCAAATTTCCCTCTTTTGCTCCCATTCTGGGACCTCTCTTTTGTCCCTAGGCAAAGGTTTGTTCTGCTAGAATCCTGATTCCTCCTCTTCTTATCTCTCGACTTGACTATTCCAATGTTCTCCTTGCTTATTTCCTGAATTCCACCCTCTATAAACTTGAACTCATCCAAAACATTTTATACTAACTTATACCACCCGTTCACCTGATCCTGTGCATTCACTCCTTGTGCTTTCTGACCTCTAGCCTGCAGCATTTTGACCTTAGAATTCTCAACCTCCTACTCAAATCTCTACCTTTCTGTAACCTCCACCTGTGTACAATTCTGGTCACCCTATTATAGAAAAGAAATTATTAAACTAGAAAGAGTGCAGATAAGATTTACTGGGATGCTACTGGGACTTGATGGTTTGAGTTATAAGGAGAGGCTGGATAGACTGGAACTTTTTTCCCTGGAGCGTAGGTGGGTTAGGGGTGATCTTATAAAGGTCTACAAAATAATGAGGAGCATAGATAAGGTATATAGTCAACATCTTTTCTCAAAGGGAAGGGAGTTTAAAACTAGAGGGCATGGGTTTAAGGTGATAGGGGAGAGATACAAAAGGGTCCAAACAGGCAATTTTTTCACTTAGACCGTGTTGAGTGTCTGAAACCAAGCTGCCAGAGGCAGTACAATTTTGTCTTTTAAAAAGCATTTAGACAGTTACATGGGTAAGATGGGTATAGAGGGATATGGGTCAAAAGCGTGCAATTGCGACTAGCTTAGTGGTAAAAACTGGGTGACATGGACAAGTTGGGCTGAAGGGCCTGTTTCCATGCTGTAAACCTCTATGACTCTATGACTCCACTCTAGAACCCTCCTGGAAGTCTGATTTTCTTCAAATCTGGCATTCTCCACTTTCTTTGCCTCATCATTAATGGATGTACCTTTGACTATCTAGACTGGAAACTCTAGAAACTCCCCTTCCATTTGCCTTTCTACCTCACTCTCCTCCTTTTATAAAACCTACTGCTGACCAATCTTTTAGTCAGCAATTCTAATACCTCCTTCTTAAACTCAGTTTCAACCTTTGTACCATTTGCCCTGTGAAGGGTCTTTGGGTACTTTTCCTCATGAAAGGTGCTGTATGAATGCAGGTTGTTGTTGATGACTGAAAACGACATGAAAATTCAAGGAAAATGCTTACTATGGGAAGAGCAAGATTCTGAAAGCCTTTAGGAAGATTCAAAAGGTATATCTGCTCGTAAGATATAATAAAAACAGACTTATCCAAACTTATTATCCGCAGGCCCCAAGCCTCTATATCCAGCCTGTGGTTAAAAGTACAACAAAGTTCAATGAAGGAGTTTCTCCTCCAATCACAGACCTTTTCTCTTCCATTTTTGCTGCTGATAATTCGTTAATTTGAGAGAGAATCAGTCTGTGATTGGAGGAGCAGTAAACATTGCGAAGGGAGTGGCTTCTATTTTGTTTCCACCGTGTGCACTCTGTCAGCCTTTGGCCGCTCTCTCTCTCTTGCCCTTCTGCACAGGCCAAAAAGGAGCACAGAGCCCAAGATGGCAAAGCAGGCCGGGGAGACGATGAAGATCAGCAGAGCTGCAGAAACAGCGCCCACCCAGGAAAGCTGGAGTCTCCAACAGGAGCAAGTGAGGAAGTACATCTCTTCACAGCATCCAAATATCTCCTCAGTGTAAGATTCCAAACTTCCTGAGTCCTGGTGGGAAGTGAGTCTGTGAGTGAGTAGTCTGTGTGAGTAAGTATGAATCTGCATGAATGGGTGTGTGAGTCTGTGTGAGTGAGTGTGAGGGTGAGTGAGGGTGAGTGTGTGTGAGTGATTGAGGGTGCGTCTGTGTGTGAGTGAGTGTGTGTGAGTGAGGGTGAGTGAGTGTGAGGGTGAGCCGGTGTGAGGGAATCAATGTGAGGGTGAGTCTGTGTGAGTGGATGTGAGGGTGAGTCTGTGTGAGTGGATGTGAGGGTGAGTCTGTGTGAGGGTGAGTGTGTGTGAGTGATTGAGTGTGAGGATGAGTCTGTGTGTGAGTGAGTGTGTCTGAGTGAGGGTGAGTGAGTGTGAGTGTGAGCCGGTGTGAGGGTGAGCCGGTGTGAGTGAATCTATGTGAGGGTGAGTCTGTGTGAGTGAGCGAATCTATGTGAGGGTCAGTCTGTGTGAGTGGAGATGTCCCATGAGTGAATGGGTGACAGTGCAAACTCCTGAGACTGAGTGTAATCTAAAAACACACAGACACACATACACACATCTATCCACAAAGCTGACCAGCAGAAGAGGAAAACTCACAAAACTGAAAGGCAACCTGCGTCTGACTCCCACTTTAGTATGATTTCTGCCCATGCCAGCATGGAGTGTGTGCCACCAGACACCAATGCAAGGCCAGTATTAGCTCAGCTCAGCTCCTTAGCTCCACCCCAATCCCCACCACTTCCCTGATGACCAGGACTTGGGACCTCGCCTGTCTCTCTACCTCTGCTTCTTAAATTAAAAAGTGACAAATTGGACCAAGTATTGCTGCTTCACAGTTTTTAATGACCTATTTAATTAATTATGCTTTTTTGTTTAAATTACCCTTTTATTGCTTTGACATTGATTTTTAAAAACGTTGTGCCAAAATTTATCTTGCTGAAATTTGCTCATCAGCAAGATAATCGAGCAAGATAGCTGGTCCAATCTGAGTGAGAAAAAATTTGAAATGTGGCCCCTCACGTAAAAAGCTTGGACAAGCCTGACAGAGAACCCTATCTGAGATTGAACCTTTGGACTGGCCAGTACTGTCCTGGGCTCAGTCATTCGTCAGGTGAATGTCACCAGCTGCAATCCTTCCAGCAGACAGCATCACTCTACATTTGGTTTCCTAACGGTCACCAATTGTGACAGTCACAATTTGGTGAGGCCAAATTTGGAGTATTGTGTATAGTTTTGGTCACCTAGTTACAGGAAGGATGTAAATAAGGTTGAAAGAGTGCAGAGAAGGTTCACAAGGATGTTGCCGGGACTTGAGAAGCTGAGTTACAGAGAGAGATTGAATGAATAGGTTGGGACTTGATTCCCTGGAGCGTAGAAGATTGAGGGGAGATTTGATAGAGGTGTATAAGATTTTGATGGGTATAGATAGAGTGAATGCAAGCAGGCTTTTTCCGCTGAGGCTAGGGGAGAGAAAAAACCAGAGGGCATGGGTTAAGGGTGAAAGGAGAAAAGTTTAAAGGGAATATTAGGGGGGGCTTCTTCACGCAGAGAGTGGTGGGAGTGTGGAATGAGCTGCCGGATAAAGTGGTAAATGCGGGGTCACTTTTAACATTTAAGAAAAACTTGGATGGGTTCATGGATGAGTGGGGGGTGGAGGGATATGGTCCAAGTGCAGGTCAGTGGGACAAGGCAAAAAATGGTTCGGCACAGACAAGAAGGGCCAAAAGGCCTGTTTCTGAGCTGTAATTTTCTGTGGTTCTACGGTTCAATCCAACCTCTCTGAATGCACTTTTCACAGTTGACAACATGCAACATTTTCCTTAAATATGGGTGGGGATATCTTGGTGAGAGCCGTTTTGTTAGATGATGATTACTTCGGCATTCCTTCTTTCGATACTCTGCCAGTGTTTGTGATTGGGGTACATCTGAAGAATCATTAATCGTAATGGTCAGTTAGGACCTCACTCCCAGGTACACCAGTCACAGATGTACTTTGAGAACTGGAGCCTTATCATCTCCTAAAGTGAGATGTGCACACCTTTGCAAGTATCATCGTGAGCCTATCAGTGAGTGAACATCGGGCCTGCAACAGGCCGCTATCCTTTCCCCACGGGCTATTGATCGAGAGACGCTAGTCTACATCAAGTATGACTGACCAGTAGGTACTCCTACTCTTACTGCCTGCCACGGTGTATTGGAAGGGCAAGCTAGCAAATCCTAGGGTGGCAAGTCCTAGGCTTGGAGGCAGCAACACTACCCACTCCACCAGGAGACCTCCCTGATAACTTAAATTCTGGCCACTGGCCAGAAATGATCACAGAACTAGTCAGTTATTACCCATTCTGGCTCTTGAAGCTAACTTGTATGTGTATCACAGCAGCATGAAGCATTTAGGTGCATTGGTGGCCTAACTTACAGGCTGTAAAAGAAATGGGAGAAATGCGACTGCAAATAATTTATCACGTTATAATAATACTACAACCTGTTTCAACTGGAAGCTTTACTGACACCTCCCCAACCCACCCTCCTACTCACACCCCCAAACCTCCCTCCCACTACCCCCCCAACCCTCCCTCCTACTCACACCCCCAAACCTCCCTCCTACTCCCCCCCAACCCTCCCTCCTACTCACACCCCCAACCCTCCCTCCTACTCCCCCCCAACCCTCCCTCCTACTCCCCCCAACCCTCCCTCCTACTCACACCCCCAATCCTCCCTCCTACTCCCCCCCAACCCTCCCTCCTACTCACACCCCCAAACCTCCCTCCTACTCCCCCCCCAACCCTCCCTCCTACTCACTCCCTCCCCCAAACCTCCCTCTGACCCACTCCCCCCACAACCCTCCCTCCCACCCAACCACCATCCACCATGTCCCCAAAGCCCACTAGAAATGTGCATTTTATGCAAAAGGCATAGAGATGCAACATTGTGGGCCCGATTTTAAACGGGCGCAAAAACATGGTAAGGTCAGGCATGAGGTGGGTAGCGTGATCTGCGCCTACCTCTGTGCCCATTCCCCCTTTACCAATTGTTGAAAATGGCCATCGTCTGGACCATGCCCAAAACGGATGCGACATCAATTTAAATGCATTTGCATGCATTTAAATTGACTTAATAGGCTGGACGCCCAAACTTACCGGCGTTTTCACCTTTACCACCACGTTCGCCCATCCAGATTCGGCGCAAAACAGACATGGACCACAAAGGTCCGATTCGGGCGCTCCAGCTTCTGAGGAGGTATGTTCAGAGCTTCCGGCGGCTCTCTGACTCAGATCAGTGGTGGGTGGCGAGTGGGGGGGAGAGGCGGGTCAGATAGCTCTCTGGTGGGAGGGGGGGGGTTCTGCTGCCACTCTGCGTGCGATCAGTGGGGGGTAAGGGGGGGTCCGTTGCCACTCTGCGTGCGATTGCTGGGGGGGAAGGGGGGTCTGCTGCCATTCTGTGTGCGATCGATAGGGGCTGATGGGGGGGGGTCTGCAGCCACTCTGCTTGTGATTGGTGGGGGGAAAGGGGGGTCCGCTGACACCCTGTGTGCGATCGGTTGGGGGGAAGGGGGCAGGGGGTCGCGATCGGTCTGGGTAGCGGGGGATGGGGGGATAAGGGGGACAGTTATGTTGTGGGGGTGGCGCAATGTCTGTGGGGGCTGGGGGGAGGCATTATCCGGCCCGGGAGCGATGTGGCAGGGGAGCGTTTTTCCATTTATTTTACTGCGCATGCGCAGTTGGAGGTGCCGATCGGAGCAGCAGCGTTTCGGGTGTGTTAAGCCCCGCCCACAGGCTTCTGCAGCACAATTCAGAATCGCTGCTATTTTTTCAGACAGAGTGCGTATGGGGGCGCCTGAGAACGTGTCTAAAAGTCGGATCTGAAACACTCCCAGATTCAGCTCTTAGAATCAAAATGATAAAATCGGGCCCTGTGAGTTTTTATCCCTTTCTCCAACCACTACCAATCCTGCAAACAGGCTCGGGCAAAGTAAAGTTAATTTATTTGTCACAAGTCGGCTTAGATTGACACTGCAATGAAGTTACTGTGAAAATCCCCTAGTTGCCACACTCTGGCACCTGTTCGGGTACACTGAGGGAGAATTTAGCATGGCCAATGCACCTAACCAGCACATCTTTTGGACTGTGGGAGGAAGCCAGAGCTCCCGGAGGAAACCCATGCAGGCACGGGGAGAATGTGCAGACTCCGCACAGACAGTGACCCAAGCCGGGAATCAAACCCGGGGTCTCTGGCGCTGTGAGGCAGCAGTGCTAACCACTGTGCTACCGTGCTGCCCATGTGTGGAATGTTCCTGACTGGAAAATCTTCCCCATGATGTTTCCACAAGGGAAGAAAATCACGTGGTACATCGGAAAAGAACGAGACTACCCAGCCAATTAATTTGATTTGATTTATTGTCCCATGTATTTTTCCTTGCGCGCTATACATGCAAAACCTACCTTTCATAGAGTACATAGGGGAGAAGGAAAAGGATAGAGTGTAGAATATAGCATTGCAGCTACGGGTAGAGTGAAGAGAAAGATCAGCTTAAAATATGATAGGACCATTCAAAAGTCTGATGACAGCAGGGAAGGAGCTGTTCTTGAGTCTGTTGGTACACATTTTGGAGTTTTGTAGCTTTTTCCCAATGGAAGAAGGTGGAAGAGAGAATTGCTGGGGTGCATGGGATCCTTGATTATGCTGGCTGCTTTCCCACGGCATCAGGAAGTGCAGCTGGAATCAATGGATGGGAGGCTGGTTTGCATGAGGGACTGGGCTACATTCACAACCCTTTCAGCCTTCTGAGAAATTTGAGGCATTGGTGAACTTTCTTAACTATAGCGTCAGTGTGGAGAGTCCAGGACAGATTGTTGGTTATCTAAAACACCTCGGAACGTGAACCTCTCGACCATCTCCATTTCATCACTATCGATGTAGACAGGGCATGTCCTCCACTATTGTCCCTGAAGTCGATGACTATTTCCTTCGATTTGTTGACATTGATGGAGAGATTATTGTTGTTGCACCAGTCCAGCAGATTCTCTCTTTCCTGTGCTCCAACTCATCGTTGTTTGAGATCTGACCCACTACGGTGGCGTCATCAGCAAACTTGAAAATGGAGCTGGAGCAGAATTTGGCCACACAGCCATAAGTGTATAAGGCGTATACTAAGGGGCTGTGTTCCCTTCAATTCGATCATGGCTGACCTATGCGGTGATATGCTTAGTGCTGCAATGATGTTACAAAATCATGCATCAAATCCGTCCACGATCCTTTTTAACTTAAGTGACAACTGTGTTCCTGCAAACAAATTGCTTAAATATTTAAACTGCACCATGTTTACCATCCTACCCACTCCTATCAATTCTCAAGAAATTCCTTTGGGACAATCAAGTCCTAGTTGATCCCATCATTTATTTGGTTCATAAAGTATCCTGAAATGTTAATGCTGTCTCTTTAGAATTAAATGTTTTATGTTCAAAGAGCCAAGTATCATGAAAGACCTCCTGTGATCCTGTTCTGTCATCTTTTCCTGAAGACTCTAGTTTTAGCTGCGCAATCATAATTTATTAAAATATGCATAAATTGCAACATTTGTGATCAATTAGTCATGAAGAAATACTAACAGGCTGGTTAATCATCTGCAGTATTCTGCAGTCTCAACTGATGCAAGCATAAAAAAAAGTTGTTCTTTTAAGAAATGTGATCTTATCAAAGGAGAAATTATCGTCAAAGTAATAGATTGTGACATTCAAACAATTGATCTTTTTTTTAAGACCTAATGTCGTAAGACAAGACATAATAAACTTTTCAAGGTTACCTGCAGAACAATTCCAGAAGTGCAAGGCAGCAAATGTTCGATAAAGTTTTGCAGAAGGTCCCCGCTGCAAATCTTCTCACACATCCAACTGCAAATGTTTCCCCTCAACCCTCAGGGCCAGATTATAAAGTCCACCTCCGATATAGCTCTACCTCTTCCTTGTCCAAACCGTGTTTGCATGCACAATTGCACTATTTGTCCTGATGTCCTCTCCACTCTGCTCTCAGTCCTCTCTAACACGTTATTCTCTCATGTTCATTGCTCCCCTGACCTACTTTAGACACTCTCTCATCCATGTTTCCACAGATCCACAATCCATTCCCTCGACATACTACATCTTACATAGAATCTCTACAGTGTTGAAGGAGGCCATTCAGCACATTGAGTCTGCACCGACTATCCAACAGAGCATCTTACCCACACCCAGCCCCCTCCACCTTATCCCCGTAGCTCTGACAAAGGGTTATCCTGAGTCTCAAAGGCTGATGAAGGAGCAACGCTCCGAAAGCTCATGATTCCAAATAAACCTGTTGGACTTTAACCTGATGTTGTGAGACTTCTTACTGACTCTCAAAGTTAGCTCTATTCTCTCTCCACAGATGCTGTCAGACCTGCTGAGATTTTCCAGCCTTTTCTGTTTTTGTTTCAGGTTTCAGCATCCGCAGTTATTTGCTTTCACCATCTTGAATGGGCTGACAATTGGGACAGTCACATACTTGAAGGTGTTTTTCTTCCTTTCAGCTGAACAAGTAATCAGTGGTCACGATGGAGGGAGTGGTAAGCCACTCTGGCAAGAAATTCCTTCAACCCCAGGGAGCTATTTAATTATTTCCGTAAAACTCTGCATTATTGCATATGTGGAAAAATACCAGTGCTCACCGTGTGTGAACATGACATTTGCTGTCATAGAATCATAGAATCCCTACAGTGCAGAAGGAGGCCATTCGGCCCATCAAGTCTGCATCGACCACAATCCCCCCCCCCCCTCCCCGCAGCCCTTTTCCCGTAACCCCACATATTTACCCTGCTAATCCCCTGACATTAGGGTCAATTTAGCATGGCCAATCAACCCAACCCGTACATCTTTAGACTGTGGGAGGAAACCGGAGCACCTGGAAGAAACCCACGCAGACACGGGGAGAACGTGCAGACTCCACACAGGCAGTGACCGTAGGCCGGAATTGAACCTGCATCCCTGGAGCTGTGAGGCAGCAGTGCTAACCACTGTGCCATCATGCCGCCCCAAAGCAAGATTCCACCGAGATTTGAATGCAGATCGCTGGATTCAGAGTCCAGCGTGCTCACCATTACATCACAGAACCCAAACTGTCATTGCTATCATGTAAAGATGTGAAGGGTTAAATCGCAAAGAACACTCATGCCTTTTGCTGAAGGCAGAGTATAGGATTTACGAACTAAAAAAGAAGGTACGCACTCAGTGCTTTGACATGGACACCTCCCACCCAAAGTGGGAACAGATACTGTTTGTACTCAACTTAATAGAGCCTCGAGCTTTGAGGGAGGACCATAGACTTGGTCCTTGTGCGTGGATTCCTTGTTTCAATGGCAGGAGCATTTGTGTTTGCCATTTGTAGTTGATCACCAGGGTATTGTCATCAATGAAAAGTGAATAAGATGTAAAAGGCACCATTTGAATGGTGGCGGATATAAGGAAAATTAAATGTTGAGTTGGAATACCAGCTTTCATTTTATATAGATTCGTGCAGGTGTATTCAGAGAGAGAGGGCCACAGTTGCATGACTTTCTCAAGGCATTCTTTGCCCATTGATGAGGGAGAGTGTTGTTACTCTGTTGTCATTTTGTGTTATTAAGGCGAGGAGAGACCTGTGATAGGTACTGAGTACATATAAATCGGGGACAGCTGGGACACTGGGTTGAGCGAAAGGAGAGCTGTGAGATGAAACAAGTCAATAAACCCTCTCGAGAAAGAAAAACTTTGTGGGCGGGAGTTTCTGACCGCGCTCACCCCAAGGTCGGAAAATCCCGCCTGAGGTCAACGGACCTTTTCATGGTCCATGTCCCGCCCGCTACAATCGCTGTGGTGGGCGGGATGGGAAAATCCCACCCTGTATCTTGGTTTAGGTTTCACTCACTATCCTGCATCCTGTTCGCAAGCGTAAACAGTCTTTTCCATGAACGATTTGCTAAATATATCAAAGATCGTTGTATGGATTGGGAATTTAGTACCAGACATGTGAACACTCCGACAATCGATTTCTAGGAACATAGGATGTAATTTGGGAGTGAACGAATGGGTTGATCCTGCTTCCCAAATGTACAAGCACTTGAAGCGTAGAAATTACTTGCAAAGCAGCAACAATAGCATAGGCCTGGAAAACACATGAGTCTTGGTTGGATACAGTTAGGATTCCATACTCAGATGGAAACACTTTGCATCAATCCACTGGACTGACTACAAACCTCGGGCTTTTCTGTATCATCTGATAGTAATTCAGCAAGTAACGGAAACCATGCCAACTGGAATTGACCTTCTGCATGGAAGGTTGGGAATGGGAAAGTGATACTTGCACGAATGGTGAAGTCCCAGAGTGGCAATGCAGTTTAGGATGGGCAGAATCTCCACGTCAATAAGGACTCATCGACTGTTCAATTGAGGAGTCCCCTCAAGAATAAATCACCATTCCTGTTCACCTTCTGAAGTTTTAAAGCTTATTTATTAGTGCCACTAAGGCTTACATTAAGACTGCAATGAAGTTACCATGAAAATCCCCTAGTCGCCACACTCCAGCGCCTGTTCGGGGTACACTGAGGGAGAATTTAGCATGGCCAATGCACCCTAACCAGCACGTCTTTTAGATTACGGGAGGAAACCAGAGCACCCGGAGGAAACGCATGCAAACACGGGGAGAACGTGCAGACTCTGCACAGACAGTGACCCAAGCCAGGAATCGAACCCAGGTCCCTGGCGCTGTGAGGCCACAGTGCTAGGCGCTGTGAGGCCGCAGTGCTAACCACTGTGCCACCATGCCGGATGCAGGGAAAGATTTTTAATCTGCGTAGATCCTGCAACGTTGTAATCACATTTATTAAGAATGCATTTATCAATTTGTTATACGTGGCGCACAGGAGGGGTATCCCCCACGATGAACAAGAGCTGACAAACACAATCAATTTTCAGGCTGCAATTGAACATCTGCCTTTTCTGACATAGAACAGTAGAGGGAGCTCTTGCTCCAACTGTTGGCCATGGTGTAGTCCTTCTTCCAGGTCAGAGGTCAGTCAGCCTCTGGTGTTTTTTATATACATATTTCCCGAGTTATTTACTACCTCTTAAATCAGACAATTTTATTGTTATTATCACCTATAGAAGGGACTTGGTTGACAGATAAACTGCTCTCAGACAGACTGGAAAATAACAGCAGATGGTCATTTGACCAAGGATTTTTCTCTTTTTGTGTGCACAGGTTGACTGCGAGTGAGAAATGATTTCAGATGGGAAACGTTGGCACTCACTGTATTCTCATTATGTTGCTTCACTTTACAGATTTGAATATCCAGGCTGTCCCCTTTTGCTCCTTGGATTACGTGTATCACATATACCTCTTTGCTAAAAATGTGCTCACTTGACAATTTTGACATTGCAAAGCATTCCGTAGCACATCAGATGGAGGTGGGCATAGATTTTGGACACTGAGAAAGGATTTGGAAAAGAATATTCCAAAGTTGTCATGACATTAATCAGGCAATTGAGGTGGGCCTGATTAAGGGCCAAATTGGTGGGCCAATCAGGGAGACTCTTGCTTTGTACTTAACCATGAGTGTCAGTTCCTCTGGGACTCTTGAGTGTAGACTGCAAACTGAAAGCACTCTGTATGCTGTTGTCAGACTTGTAAATAAAGGGATTTTGGTGAAAGGACTTCTGCCTCCGAAGGCTCATTACAAAAGTGAAATGAATAAAATAGAATTTTCCAAAGTGAAGTGAAAAAAAACTGAGGTAATCTTGTGGGAAGGATTGATGGAAGGCAGAGAAGGCATGAAGGTGGGAGACACTGCTAGTGATAATTAAATTAATAGCTATTGTTTGGGTTGCTAGTATTTTCCACATTAGAAGTGAAATTTAAAACCTTCCCTCTGTCCTTTAAGTAAAAAACAATGGTTTCAGTGAATCTGGACGGCTGTTTTAACAACTGCTTAGTGTGGCACCCTTATCCTTAGCCAAGAGATTGGGCACTTACCCCATCAATCATGTCTGTAGACAATGGATGGAATTTTCCCAAAATTTGGCGAGGTGTCAGTTTTGGTGCAAAACTGGTGATTCCCATCAGTCCTGGCGGTGCGATGTGGACCAAAATTCCTCAGAGCTTGTCGGGGCTTCTGGATCTCACTCCAGCTGCCTGGGGCGGGGGAGAATCCATTAGTACATAGCCCAGTGCCTTCCACCCAAGGGGCGCTTGGAATGCGCTGCCAATCTGACTCCTCCCTTCCAGAGACCAGCGCAGCTCAGGCACAGCAGACAGAACAGGTTGGTTCTACGATACCTGTGCCACCCGAAGGTAGGCTGGGGCCCTCTTGGTCCTGGCCCTCCAGAAGACGGCCGCCAATGGCACCTCAGGCATCAGGATTTAGAAGACGGCATACCGCCTCCACCTCAGACGTGCATCCTGGGGACATAGATGTAGTGGGAGGGTATAGATCAATTGGGCCAGTGGGCTGACGAGTGACAGATGGAGTTTAATTAGATAAATGCGAGGTGATGCATTTTGGTAGATTGAACCAGGGCAGGACTTACTCAGTTAATGCTAGGGCGTTGGGGAGAGTTATAGAACAAAGAGGTCACAGGTTCATAGTTCATTGGAAATGGAGTCACAGGTGGACAGAGTGGTGAAGAAGGTATTCGGCATGCTTGGTTTCATTGGGCAGAACATTGAATACAGGAGTTGGGATGTCTTGTTGAAGTTGTACAAGACATTGATAAGGCCACACTTGGAATACAGTGTACAATTCTGGTCACCCTATTATAGAAAGGATATTATTAAACTAGGAAAGAGTGCAGAAAAGATTTACTAGGATTCCAGTAGGACTTGATGGTTTGAGTTATAAGGAGAGGCTGGATAGACTGGGACTTTTTTTCCTGGAACGTAGGAGACTTAGGGATGATCTTATAGAAGTCTATAAAATAATGAGGGGCATAGATCAGCTAGATAGTCAATATATTTTCCCAAAGGTAGGGGATTGTAAAACCAGAGGGCATAGGTTTAAGGTGAGAGGGGAGAGATACAAAAGGGTCCAGGGGGGCAATTTTTTCACACACAGGGTGGTGAGTGTCTGGAACAAGCTGCCAGAGATAGTGGTAAAGGCGGGTACAATTTTGTCTTTTGAAAAGCATTTAGACAGTTACGTGGGTAAGATGTGTATAGAGGGATATGGCCCAAATGCGGGCAATTGGGACTAGCTTAGTGGTTAAGAAAAGGGGTGGCATGGACAAGTTGGGCCGAAGGGTCTGTTTCCATGCTGTAAATCTCTATGACTCTGTGGTATGTAAGATTAAAGAATATAGGTGCACAACATGGATATGGGTGTAGTTAGGCATTCGTCGCTGGAGAACTCTGTCAACTATCCAACATGGGAATCTCACTCGATTAAATATTGTTGCTCACCACGTTAACACCTCAGAAGCTTAAGTTTCTTTCTAATGGCCTGGCGCCTCTCACCATTGGGATACAGCACGCACTGGACCTCCATGCCCCCCAAATTATGAGGTATTCTCAGTGCAATTTGATAGGACTCAGTCATGAGGCGGGGAGTCCTAAACCCTCACCCCGTAATCCCCCTCTGGAGCATAAGGACAGAAGGAAGCTCAACCTCACTCAGACGTGAGCCAGTGAGTCAGTGTACTGGCGTCAGACGGACTGGGGTCAGGCGTTTGCATTAACTCAGAACAGTCACAGACCTCTCCTCAGTGCGAATCATCATTACTCTTCTGCATTGACTGGTCAACTGGGACTTGTGGACTTCCCATCCCCAGCTCCCTGGAGATTGACTGGTCACCCCCCTCCAGCCCCCAGTCACAGAGGAGTCACTGAGGGTACATCCAGTACTCCACCAAACTCGTCCTCCATGGAGTGGGAGGTGATTAGGGGTCTCTAGCCCTCCTGACCATGCATACCCTGGCCCCCGCCTGGCTTCTATCCTCGGCTCTTCCTCGGAGCCCTCCTGCACATGCTCCTCATCCGAGGACAGGTGCCCTTTAACAGGGAGTGATCAGTCCCTCACACATCTCGGTCCTGGGGTTTGGGGGCTTGGTACCGGACTGCTCGGGATTCCAACTGGGCACATCTAGTTTCTCCTTCAGGTAGAAATAGTGCCAATGGGCACCTTGCTTAGTCTGGCTGGAGAATTCAGAGAGCTCTTTGGTGTCGTCCTTTCATACTTAAGACTGCTGGATTGCTAATCATCTGGATCAGCAACATATCTGCCCCCACCCCCCTCCACCCATCCCCCCTCACCTCTTCGGAGTGGGCTCTATTGCTTTGCCTTATGGAGTCTCATTCCCCCCCCCGCTGCCCATCTGAGTCTGGCTGAATTGCCAAATCTCACCCCATGTGCCCCGCACCTGCTCCAAAAGCAGACACCCCGCTCCGGACTCCCATTCTACAGAGATCAGAATCGCACCACAGAGAGTAGACTCCAAGACCACCGATCTGTGATATTATTGCCCTCCCCCAAGTCAAGTCACTGATGTCTGACACAGCTGTCCTCATTTTCCTATCCTCCCCAAAACCCTTCCCCACACCTCAGACACCGACCCCTCCACTTGCCTTAACCAACCCCCCCCCCCCACCCCCCAGAGATACCCAGCGCTCTCTGTCCCGCTTTGTGCCCTGTTTATGATCAGAACTCCCACCCACCTGACGAAGGGACAGCCTGTTCCGAAAGCTAGTGGCTTTTGCTACCAAATAAACCTGTTGGACTTTAACCTGGTGTTGTTAGACTTCTTACTGTGTTTACCCCAGTCCAACGCCAGCATCTCCACATCACCGCTAGTGTTCAGTCAGTCACTGCACTTAGGCCTCAAGATGGGGAGGGGTCCGATCGACAAGGGAAATCATGACATAGAATCCCTGCAGTACAGAAGGAGGCCATTCGTCCCATTGAGTCTGCACCAATTCTCCAACAGATCTTACCCAGACCCACACTGCCGCCCTATCCCCGTAACCCCACGCATTTACCCTAATAATCCCCCTAATCCTCATATTTTTGGACACTTGGGTAATTTAGCATAGCCAATCCACAGAAGATGGTTCGGGGTTGGTGGGGGGGAAGGTCAGGGATATCTACAAGAATCACGATAGGCTCCAAGATTAGAGTGGGAGACAAGGGAGTGAAGGCTAGGTAGCTTCAGGAGAATGTGACCATAATGTGATAGGAATTCCACCAGCACACACTGTGAGGATATTAGACATGGTGCAGTCTTCACAAGAACTGTGTCAATATTTCCCTGCTTGCTGGCAGCCTTTAAGAGGCAGGAGCAAGACTGCAATCCTCAGTGCTCTCATGGCAGTGTACCTGGAGCATTGCAAGGCACCTCAAGGAGGACATCATTGATCACTAGTTCTCTTGATATGATTTGATTTGATTTATAATTGTTACATGTATTGGGGTGCAGCGAAAAGTATTGTTTCTAGTGCGCTATACAGACAAAACATACCGTTCATAGAGTACATAGGGAAGAAGAAAAGGAGAGGGTGCAGAATATATTACAGTCACAGCTAGGGTGTAGAGAAAGATCAGCTTAATATATGGTAGGTCCATTCAAAAGTCTGATGGCAGCAGGGAAGAAGCTGTTCTTGAGTCGGTTGGTACGTGACCTCAGACTTTGATATCATTTTCCCAATGGAAGAAGGTGGAAGAGAGAATGTCCGGAGCGCGTGGGGTCCTTGATTATGCTGGCTGCTTTTCCGAGGCAGTGGGAAGTGTAGATGGAGTCAGTGGATGGGAAGCTGATTTGCGTGATGGACTGTGTTTCGTTCACAACCCTTTGTAGTTTCTGGCGAATCTTGTGTGTATGTCTTGAGGTCTTATCTGAATCGGACTGAGGCATCTTTCCACAGGCCATCCCTCACGCAAGAGTAATGTTCTGGCCTCATCCTCATACTGAATCCCCAGCATGAAATCTTTCTTCAGGACACAGCGATCTGTCACTGTCAGTCACGGATGTGAGTCGATGAGTAAGGTCACATCTGTACACAGAGAGAGCTTCAGCAGTACCATTGTCTGATCATTGACAACATTTAATGATCCATCCTTCATCTGGGGCCTCCCGAATTCACATCCAGCACGGTGGCACAGTGGTTAGCACTGCTGCCTCACAGCTCCAGGGACCCGGGTTTGATTCCGGCCTCGGGTCACTGCCTGTGTGGAGTTTGCACATTCTCCCTGTGTCTGCATGGGTTCCCTCCAGGTGCTTCGGTTTCTCCCACAGTCCAAAGATGTGCTGGCTCAGTTGATTGCCCATGCTAAATTGTCCCTGGGGGATTAGTGGGGTAAATACATGGTGTTCCGGGGTAGGCCCTGAGTGGGACTGCTGTTGGTGCAGGCTCGATGGGTCGA
The DNA here is from genome assembly GCF_964213995.1 of Mustelus asterias. Classification (NCBI taxonomy): domain Eukaryota; kingdom Metazoa; phylum Chordata; class Chondrichthyes; order Carcharhiniformes; family Triakidae; genus Mustelus; species Mustelus asterias. The sequence continues at coordinate 43,997,434 of NC_135821.1, forward strand.
ATGGCCTCCTTCTGCACTGTAGGGATTCTATGAAATGTTTCTCCATTTTCTGGGCCATAGCTGTCATGGCAATATTGACAATACATTTAAGCGTTACAATAAAGTACGCACATCAGAGTTAGTGGAGTTCCACTCTGATCACATTTGAGGCTCCACACCTTCATTCCTGCTGTTTCAGATATACATGAGGAAGGCTGGTATGCTGGTTGCATTGTGACGTTCAGGTCGACATGCTGATTGTGCACCAGAGAGCTGGCTCGGGGATTATCTAAAGAGTTGCTAGCCAGACCTTCAGGTCCCGAGCAACATCCTCCCATTCAACAGTTTGGCATCTGGAGCCTAGACGTACACCTCTGATTTCACATAGATGTTGCCGTCCAGCAGACATTCCAGGAGTCATCAGGTCTTCACTGGGTCTGTATGTCTGCATAACGCAGGTGGAGAATGGGAACTGCTATTAGGGTAATGTCTAACTTTAGACACAGTCACAGTATCATGAATGGCTAAGCTCTCTGACTATTAGTTGAAATGTAAACCACACTCAGCCTGACAGACATAACATGGAGGCCGTTGAAAGACGCGCTGATATGGGTCGCCATTAAAACCTATAAAAACCTGTGTAGACCAGTCTTCAGTGCAGCCAGACCAAAATAAAGCAAAACTCAAAATCTTTCCTCATGAGGAGGCCACATGGTATGATTCTCTGACGCAAGTCTAAGAAATGCATTGTCCAATCACCATAAGATAAGACATTGGAGCGGAGTTAGCCCATTCAGCCCATCAAGTCTGCCTTGCTATTCAATCATGTCTGATAAGTTTCTCAATCCCATTTTTCCGCTTTTCCCCCGTAACCCTTGAACCCTTTACCAATCAAGAACTTATCTATCTCTGTCTTAAATACACCCAATGACCTGGCCACCTCATCCTTCTGTGGCAATGAGTTCCATAGAATCACTGGCTGAAGAAATTCCTTCTCATCTCAGTTCTAAAGGGCCGTCCCTTTACACTGAGGCTATGCCCTTGGATCCGAGTCTCTCCTACCAATGGAAACACCTTCCCTACGTCCACTCTATCCAGGCCTTTCATTGTTATATAAGTTTCAATGAGATCCCCCCACATTCTCTGAACTCCATCGAGTACAGACCTAGAGTCCTCAGACATTCCTTATACATCAGGCTTTTCATTCCCGAGATCATTCTCGTGAACCTCCTCTGGACCCTCTCCAAGGTCAGCACATCCTTCCTTAGATAAGGGGCCCAAAATTGCTCACAAAATTCTAAATGTGGTCTCACCAGAGCCTTATAAAGCCTCAGTAGTACATGAGCAAAATATATTCACAGATGCGCAAAGTGTATACAGTGAGCAAAGACCTATGCCACCATTATGCTCTCTATCTTTATGAACATTTTTTACTCTACTGCAATGTCTAGGTGCTTCCCCGACATCTGCAGCAGAGGTGGAGGCAGCCTACTCACAGCTATGCCCCTTTATAGAATCCCTACAATGCAGAAGGAGGCTGTTCGGCCCATCGAGTCTGTGCCAACCACAATCCCACCCAGCTCTGTTCCCATAACCCCACATATTTACTCTGCTAACCCCCCTGACACTAGGATCAAGTTAACATGGCCAATCAGCCTAACCCGCACATCTTTGGACTGTGGGAGGAAACAGGAGCACCTGGAGGGAACCCACGCAGACATGGGAGGAATGTGCAAACTCCACACGGACAGTGACCCGAGGCCAGAATTGAACCCGGGTCCCTGGTGCAATGAGGCAGCAGTGTTAATTACTGTGCCACCGTGCCGCCCTTTGTCTGTGATGACTTGGGTGAGTGTCTCCTAAAGGGCTGAGGCCTGGAAGACCGCGGCCTGCTTTTGGGTCTCCTCCTGTGGGGCAGGTGCACATTCCTGGGCCTGAGAATCTGGAGATGCTGGGATCACAGACAGAGGGGGTTGGAGCAACTGGACAGCCTGGGAAAGTTCTTGGTCTATTGGCCCGGATTGTCTGGCTAATGCCTCTCCCCACTATTGCTCCCAAGGGCCCTTCCCCATCTCAAAGAACAAAGAACATTACAGCACAGGAACAGGCCCTTCGGCCCTCCAAACCCGTGCCGCTCCCTGGTCTAAACTAGACCATTCTTTTGTATCCCTCCATTCCCACTCCGTTCATATGGCTATCTAGATAAGTCTTAAACGTTCCCAGTGTGTCCGCCTCCACCACCTTGCCTGGCAGCGCATTCCAGGCCCCCACCACCCTCTGTGTAAAATATGTCCTTCTGATATCTGTGTTAAACCTCCCCCCCTTCACCTTGAACCTATGACCCCTCGTGAACGTCACCACCGACCTGGGGAAAAGCTTCCCACCGTTCACCCTATCTATGCCTTTCATAATTTTATACACCTCTATTAAGTCTCACCTCATCCTCTGTCTTTCCAGGGAGAACAACCCCAGTTTACCCAATCTCTCCTCATAACTAAGCCCCTCCATACCAGGCAACATCCTGGTAAACCTCCTCTGTACTCTCTCCAAAGCCTCCATGTCTTTCTGGTAGTGTGGTGACCAGAACTGGACGCAGTATTCCAAATGCAGCCGAACCAACGTTCTATACATCTGCAACATCAGACCCCAACTTTTATACTCTATGCCCCGTCCTATAAAGGCAAGCATGCCATATGCCTTCTTCACCACCTTCTCCACCCGTGACGTCACCTTCAAGGATCTGTGGACTTGCACACCCAGGTCCCTCTGCATATCTACACCCTTTATGGTTCTGCCATTTATCGTAGAGTTCCTCCCTACATTATTTCTACCAAAATGCATCACTTCGCATTTATCAGGATTGAACTCCATCTGCCATTTCTTTGCCCAAATTTCCAGCCTATCTATATCCTTCTGTAGCCTCTGACAATGCTCCTCACTAACTGCAAGTCCTGCCAGTTTTGTGTCGTCCGCAAACGTACTGATCACCCCAGTTACACCTTCTTCCAGATCATTTATATAAATCACAAACAGCAGAGGTCCCAATACAGAGCCTTGCGGAACACCACTAGTCACAGGCCTCCAGCTGGAAAAAGACCCTTCCACTACCACCCTCTGTCTTCTGTGACCAAGCCAGTTCTCCACCCATCTAGCCACCTCCCCCTTTATCCCATGAGATCCAACCTTTTTCACCAGCCTACCATGAGGGACTTTGTCAAATGCTTTACTAAAGTCCATATAGACGACATCCACGGCCCTTCCCTCGTCAACCATTCCAGTCACTTCTTCAAAAAACTCCACCAGGTTAGTGAGGCATGACCTCCCTCTCACAAAACCATGCTGACTATCGTTAATGAGTTTATTCCTTTCTAAATGCGCATACATCCTATCTCTAAGAATCTTCTCCAACAACTTCCCCACCACGGACGTCAAGCTCACCGGCCTATAATTACCCGGGTTATCCTTCCTACCCTTCTTAAATAACGGGACCACATTAGCTATCCTCCACTCCTCTGGGACCTCACCTGTGTCCAGTGACGAGACAAAGATTTGCGTCAGAGGCCAGCGATTTCATCTCTCGTCTCCCTGAGCAGCCTTGGATAGATTCCATCAGGCCCTGGGGATTTGTCAGTCTTTATATTCTCTAATAAACCTAACACTTCCTCCCGTGTAATGGAGATTTTCTCCAACGGTTCAACACTCCCCTCTGAGACACTCCCAGTCAACACATCCCTCTCCTTTGTGAATACCGACGCAAAGTATTCATTTAGGATCTCCCCTACTTCTTTGGGCTCCAAGCATAATTCCCCACTTTTGTCCCTGAGAGGTCCGATTTTTTCCCTGACAACCCTTTTGTTCCTAACCTATGAATAAAATGCCTTGGGATTCTCCTTAATCCTGTCTGCCAAGGACATTTCGTGACCCCTTTTTGCCCTTCTAATTCCCCGTTTGAGTTCTTTCCTACTTTCTTTGTACTCCTCCAGAGCTCCCTCCGTTTTTAGCTGCCTGGACCTAACATACGCCTCTCTTTTCTTTTTGACCAGTCCCTCAATTTCCCTGGTTATCCACGGTTCTCGAATCCTACCCTTCCTATCCTTTTTTACAGGCACATGCCTGTCCTGTAGCCCTAACAACTGTTCCTTAAAAGACTCCCACATGCCAGATGTGGATTTACCCTCAAACAGCCTCTCCCAATCAACAGCTGCCAATTTCTGCCTAATCCCACTAAAGTTAGCCTTCCCCCAATCCAACATGCCTGTCCCTTGGGACACCACTCATCCTTTTCCATCACTATCCTAAAGCTAACAGAATTGTGGTCACTATTTGCCACATGTTCCCCTACCGAAACTTTGAAGACCTGACCGGGCTCATTCCCCAGTACTAGGTCCAGTATAGCCCCCTCTCTAGTCGGGCTATCTACATATTGTTCCAAGGAACCCTCCTGTACGCATTTTACAAATTCCTCCCCATTCAGAGTCCCAGCTCTCAGCGATTTCCAGTCTATACCAGGGAAATTGAAGTCTCCCACTACAACAACCCTATTTTTTCTGCACCTATCCAGTATCTCCTGACATATCCGTTCTTCCACTTCCCTTGGGCTGTTGGGGGGCCTATAGTATACCCCCAACATAGTGACTGCACCCTTCCTGTTTCTAAGCTCCACCCAGAGTGACTCGTTACACGACCCCTCTGAATTGTCCTCCCTCTGCACCGCTGTAATATGCTCTCCAACTAATACTGCTACTCCCCCACCTCTTTTGGCCCCTCCTCTGTCTCGCCTAAAACACTTGTACCCTGGAATATTCAGCTGCCAGTCTTGTCCCTCTTTCAACCAAGTCTCTGTCACCGCAACCACATCCAAATTCCTCGTGAGCATTAAGGCCCTAAGTTCGTCTGTCTTACCTGCTATGCTCCTTGCATTGAAGTATAAGCACTCCAGACCTCCAGGCCCAGTGAGGTCATCCTCCCCCAGAGTGCTCTTCTTCTTTGCCAGCCTTGTCCCAGCCCCAAGCTCGTCCCCAGCCTCTACACTTGTAGACCTAATATTTTGATCCCCACCCCCCTGCCATACTAGTTAACCCCACGCCCCCCCCCCCCCCCCCCGAACTGCACTAGCAAAACTCCCAGCCAGGATATTCATGCCCTTCCAACTTAGTTGTGACCCGTCCTTCTTGTACAGGTGCCATCCTCTCCTGAAAACTTCCCATTGATCTAGGAAAATGAAGCCCTCCCTCCTGGACCAGTCCTTTAGCCAAGCATTCAATTGTACTAACTCCCTATTCTTAGCCTTACTGGCACGAGGCATTGGGAGCAGCCCAGAGATGGCCACCCTGGAGGCCCTACATTTTAGTCTATTTCCCAACTCCTTGAATTGCTCTCGTAGGATCCCCCTGCTCTTCCTATCTACGTCATTTGAAGATAGACAGATCCTGGAGGGAGATCAAGGCTACCCGCCCCCTCTCTCTTAGCCACTGATGGATCCCACTCATGACTATAGAATCTTGAATCCTTACAGTACAGAAGGAGGCCATTCGGCCCAGCGAGTCTGCACCAAAACAATCTAATCCAGGCCCTATCCCTGCAACACTACGTATTTACCCTGCTAGTCCCCCTAACACTCAGGAGCAATTTAACATGGCCAATCGACCTAACATGCACATCTTTGTAGTGTGGGAGGAAACTGGAGCACCTGGAGGAGAATGTGCAAACTCACACAGACAGTCACCCAAGGCTGGAATTGAACCTGGAGCTGTGAGGCTGCAGTGCTAAGCACTGTGACACCATGCTGCTCGATAGAAATGATGTGCAGATCCATGCACATATCTAGCATCGACTAATGGATAAGGTCACTATGGTGATCTCCACCCTTCCAATGGTAACCTCTCCACGTTGCCAAGTCACATCATCAGACTGAACCTGAGTTAACTTTTCTGTTCAACTCAGTTCCTCTGTTCTCAAGTGGTGATTGCCTCTGACATCCCTGCCCACTGTATTCCTGTCCATAGTTGGAGCTCCAACATCGCACTGAGGTAAGATGTAAAAGTGAGAGAATCGGTGATGATGTCCTCCCTTGTGCTGATGGTGGTGTGTGAGATTCCGATGAACTGTAACCCTGCTGGTGCCTGATAGCCTTGTGAGAATAAGGAGAAGGTTAACTTATCTTGAATTTAACTTGATGTGCTTGCTTCGCACTCTAGTCTCTGAGCCAAGAAGTTAAATTTCCACGTGAATCAGAAGGTTGGGCTTTGATGAAGGGTCATCGATACTCAAAACGTTGGCTCTATTCCCTTCGCACAGATGCTGTCAGACCTGCCGAGATTTCCCAACATTTTCTGTTTTTGTTTCAGGTTCCAGCATCCGCAGTATTTTGCTTTCATTTTATCATAGACGATTAACTTACCCTGGTGGAGAGGGTGAGATCATTCATCCTCTTCCTGCATCGGATAGTGGTCTTCTTCTGAGGAGCACAGGCGGTGACTGATGCGCGATTAAATCACTCGGGAGGCTAGATTGTACCCGGGAAATAAAGGCTTTTATTACTAACAAGAATGGAGCACACTATAGACAATACAATCCCAGACTAAAGGGTCACCAGGCAGTGCAGTGACCTTTATACTTCCCCAGGTAGGCGGAGCCAACTGGAGTGTACCACAGAACAATATCAACAGGTAGAACAGCCCAACCCTAACCCCAACAGTGACAACAGTAACATATCTACAAACACCCATAGTGCTGACCATCCATGGCTCAGCACTCATAGTGGTAACCAACTATGGTTCACCACAGTGACCACCCTGGCGAACCTCTCCCAAGCCTGGGTGGTAAAGTTGGTGCAACTCTGACCCGCATTAAAGAGGAAAAGGATCTCCCTCTGGTCCTTGACTGCCTCGAGGAATGTCACCAGTCCCTTGTCTCTGAATTTAGATGCACAGCAATTGTCTTTTCTGGGGGCTATTATGGTTTTTGCCACAATAACTCCTGGGCCGCAGAGAGTTAACATGTGTGTGGTTGCCATTTATATATGGCACACAGAAATAAGAGCCAATGAGGGAACAGCTGGCAGATGAATCCCACCCCACCACAAGATACCACAATGCTGATTATTCATGAATACACAGTAAGGTGAATAGCCAGATTGTTGTGCGTTTCCAGTGAAAGTGTACCAGTGTTTTTGTTGCAATTGTTTTTTGATTGTGTTCAGAAAATGATGCTAAGACTTCCTACAACTTGGTTTAAGAGGCACCAAGGGGAATTGAAGTTTTTAACAAAGGCAAGATAATGGAAACTTATTTGATTTGATTTATTATTGTCACATGTATTGGGATACAGTGAAAACTACTGCTTCATGCGCACTATACAGGCAGAGGTGAACTGAAGTGATAACCTGCCATGCCAGCCAGCGCAAACTGTGTCAACCTCCCTGTCCGCCACCACGCTTTGTCTCCGGGGCAGAAAATTCTGCCCTGAGTGTGTAACCTGTTGTTTATATCATATTTCTCATACTGCATCTGGTTCCTGATTTAGCTGGATGTAGTGATGGTAATGTTTGTCTCTGAAGAAACCTCAGAATATTTATCTTGAGTCAGAAAGTTAAATTCCCACGTGAGTCAGAAGGTTGGGCATTAACATTCTCGAAAATGAGTGCATCTTCTAAGCTAATACTCCAGTGCAGTGTCTCTCACATATATTAAAACTAGTTTTTAAAGGACAGTCACAGTTGTTATGTTGTGGCAGCCATATTACATTGCAAATTCCCACAGAAAGCAAATGAATGGTACAAAAACAGAAAATGCTGGAAAGTCTCAGCAGGTCTGACAGCATCCGTGGAGAGAGAATAGAGCCAACATTTCGAGTCAGGATGACCCTTCGTCAGAGCTGGTGTTGACTGAGGGAAGAATATTAGTCAGTGCATTGGGAGAACTTTCTGTTTCCTTGGAATAGTGCTGTAGAATTCCATGTCCACCTGAGCAGGTAAGCAGGTGTGGGGTTAAGTAGTCATCTGAAAGGCAGTACATCTGGCAGGGCAGCACTCCTTCAGTTCTGCACTGATATGTCTATGTGGTTACGTGCTTAAGCACAAACCTCTGGCTCAGGTGGACGGACTATATAAAGTGAGAAACATTGACAGTGCGGTAAGCCCAGTTGGAAAGCACATGTGTGTGAATATTAGATGAGGAGAGGATTGAGGCTCCATGCAGGAGAATAGACACAGATAATCAGTATTCACATGGGGATAATGGCTACTCGCACCGTGGGAATTAAGCCCTTCCTGTGGTCACCATTTTGAGTATCAAACTGCAGTTTTAAAACATACCAGAACCAATGGGTTCAAGCACAGCTCAGCAGAGCACGGATCATTCAATGAAGAAACTGTAACAAAATGGTCAAAAACAAACACATTAAACAGGGTGTCTTCTTGTCCTACAAAAGTCGGAGGTCACATATCAACGGACTCAAGAACAGCTTCTTCCCAACTGCCACCAGACGTTTGAATGGACCTACCTTATATTAAGAAGTGTCACAGCACCAGATTAAAGTCCAACAAGTTTATTTGGAATCATGAGCTTTCGGAGCACTGCTCCTTCATCAGGTGAGTGGAGCGATGGGTTCATAAACACGGCATATATAAACAGAGACACAACTGCAAGATAATGACATTGCAAGACATTGTCTGTACCTGTAAAGACTTGATTACCTGTAAAGACTTGCATTCCAATCATTAAACTGTGTCCCTATCTATATATGCCGTGTTTGTGAACCCACCTCTCCACTCACCTGACGAAGGAGCAGCGCTCCGAAAGCTCGTGATTCCAAATAAACCTGTTGGACTTTAACCTGGTGTTGTGAGACTTCTTACACCCAGTCCAACACCGACATCTCCACATCATATCTTATATTAAGTTGATCTTTCTCTACACCTTAGCTATGACTGTAACACTGTCTTCCTTTCCTTCTCCCCTATGTAATCTGTGAATGGCATGCTTTGTCTGTATAGCGCGCAAGAAACAATACTTTTCACCGTATCCCAATACATGTGACGATAATAAATCAAATCAAAAATGTTTTTGCCATCTTGTCCCTGTTAAAAAACTTCAATTCCCCTTGGTGCCTCTTAAACCAAGTCGTAGGAAGTCTTAGCGTCATTTTCTGAACACAGTCAAAAAACAATTGCGACAAGAACACTGGTACACTCAGGCAACAATCTGGTTTGGATTAAGCATTGGAAATGCAAGAAAGAGGTTTTAATTGATTCCTTTGACACATACTTCTTATTGACTGACAGAACTTTGCAAACTTTGGGCAAAGAGATGTTTTAGATGCCGGCCCAAATATAACATGTATGAAATCAGGATTCATTTTTCCAATCATTTCTAAATGTACGCCATTCCACTCAAACCAAGCTGCAAATCCAGTGGCATCAATGATGCTATCCATTCCCACGCTGAATATTTATGAATGCTGTCACACTCGGTGAATGAATCCAATTTCTGCTTTACGAGGATATATAGTATAACAGATGCCTGGCAGTAATTTACTGATGGAGGCTTGATATCGTAAGATCCCAAAATATCAAGAGAACCTCTGAATTGCTTTTCAATACAGTGGTTTTGCCATTTTTTTGTCCCTCTTTCAAGTGTCAGCTTTTGAGTTTAGTTGCCTTTGTACAGTGGTTGCTTTGAACACAGCTGAGACAGAAATAATAAGAAAGATGATCATCTATAGCATAATGCTACAATGTTTCTCCTTGCTTGTAGATTAATAGGGGATGATATTGCATTTATCTTAAAATATATAACTCTATGATCTATTTTAAGGAATTCAAATAAAACTGTGCATTGGGTGTAGAGCAGTCAGATTATAAAGTGCCTCTTGCTGATCATATTTTCTTTTTATAGATCAGCAGTAAAATCCCTGTTCAAATGTGAAGAGTGTGAATATCCTAGCTTGTAGAATAAAAGAGGAAGACTTGTGTTGATATAGCACCTATCACAACCCAGCTCGCTTCCTAGCTCTTTACAACCAATGAAGTACTTTTGAAGTGTAGTCTCCATTTATAATGTAGGAAATGTAGAATGAAATAAAGTAACATGGCTACACTCCAACAGAATGCCACATCTAATGCAGCTTCTTTCAATATTTAAATGTTTACAATTAACTCGCGCTTTTGAAGTTTCCTAAATTTATGCAGCAAGCTAATGATTCTGAGCCGTGGCCTTTACTCTTTCCACCATCGGTGCACCAGGGCTATAGTGTGTTCTGCCTACAACAAGCAACTCTCAAGGCTTCTTCAACAGTGCTTTCCAAACCCGTGGTCCCTACCACCTGGAGGAACAGGGACATCATCTTAGGAGATTGAGTAGACTGGGACTATATTCATTGGAAATCAGAAGAATGAGGGGAGATCCTATAGAAACACATAAGATTATGAAAGGAACAGATAAGATCGAAGCAGGGAGGTTGTTTCCACTGGCAGGTGAAACTAGAACTAGGGAGCATGGCCTCAAGATAAGGGGGAGCAGATTTAGGACTGAGTTGAGGAGGAACTTCTTCACCCAAAGGGTTGTGAATCTGTGGAATTCCCTGCCCAGTGAAGCAGTTGAGGCTACCTCATTGAATGTTTTTAAGGCAAAGATAGATAATTTTTTGGATAGTAAAGGAATTAAGGGTCATGGTGAGCCGGTGCGTAAGTGGAGCTGAGTCCACGAAAAGACCAGCCATGATCATATTGAATGACGGAGCCGGCTCGAGGCGCCAGGTGGCCTACACCTGCTCCTAGTTCTTATGTTCTTATGAGGGGATGGCCGAGTGGTATTATTGCTAGTCTATTAATCCAGAAGTTCAGCAAATGTTTTGGGGACCCGGGTTCGAATCCCGCCATAGTAGATGGTGGAATTTGAATTCAGTAAAAATATCTGGAATTAAGAATTTACTGATGACCATGAAAACCATTGTCGATTGTCAGGAAAACCCATCTGGTTCACTAATGTCCTTTAGGGAAGGAAATCTGCTGTCCTTACCTGGTCTGACCTATATGTGACTCCAGAGCCACAACAATGGTGTTGACTTTTAACTGCTCTCGGACAACTAGAGATGGGCAATAAATGCTAGCCAGCCAGCAACACCTATGTCCCACGAATGATTAATTAAAAAAATCCACCTGTGAACACCACCCACTCATTCTCCTCCAAGCTACACAGCACCCTGACTTGGGAAATATGTTGTCCTTCCTTCACTGTCGCTGGGTTAAAATCCTGGAACTCCCTCCCTAACAGCACTGTGGGTGTATCTACACCAAGTGGACTGCAACGGTTCAAGATGTAGAGCTCACCACCTTCTTGGGGGCAAATAGGGATGGACAATAAATGTTGGCATGGACAGCGATGCCCAAATCCCATGAATGAATGAAGAAAAATAGAATTTGTAAAATTTGTCTGAGAGAGCAATTGCATCATAGAAAAATCATAGAATCCCTACAGTGCAGATGGAGATCATTTGGCCCATCGAGTCTGCACCGACCACAATCCCACCCAGGCCCTATTCCCGTAACCCCACATATTTACCCTGCTAATCCCCCTGACACTAGGGTCAACTTAGCGTGGCCAATCGACCTAAACTAATTGGTGCGATAAGTCTTAATAACAATTAGACGTTTATGTAAATTGAGATGATTGGAGTTTTGAGCAATAAAATCACATTCAAAATTCACTCATCATAATTTTCTGCAACATTCCTGAGCTCGAGCTGATTTTTAAAAAAATATAAAATTAGGGAAGATTTTTTACCAACTTACGTGTCACAAAATTTTGAGTAACTTTAATTTGAAGAAGTAGATGGAGTTTAATCCGGATAAATGCGAAGTGATACATTTTGGAAGAAATAATGTAGGGAGGAGTTATACAATAAATGGCAGAGTCATCAGGAGTATAGAAACACAGAGGGACCTAGGTGTGCAAGTCCACAAATCCTTGAAGGTGGCAACACAGGTGGAGAAGGTGGTGAAGAAGGCATATGGTATGCTTGCCTTTATAGGACGGGGTATAGAGTATAAAAGCTGGAGTCTGATGATGCAGCTGTATAGAACGCTGGTTAGGCCACATTTGGAGTACTGCGTCCAGTTCTGGTCGCCGCACTACCAGAAGGACGTGGAGGCATTGGAGAGAGTGCAGAGAAGGTTTACCAGGATGTTGCCTGGTATGGAGGGTCTTAGCTATGAGGAGAGATTGGGTAGACTGGGGTTGTTCTCCTTGGAAAGATGGAGAATGAGGGGAGACCTAATAGAGGTATACAAGATTATGAAGGGTATAGATAGGGTGAACAGTGGGAAGCTTTTTCCCAGGTCGGAGGTGACGATCACGAGGGGTCACGGGCTCAAGCTGAGAGGGGCGAGGTATAACTCAGACATCAGAGGGACGTTTTTTACACAGAGGGTGGTGGGGGCCTGGAATGCGCTGCCAAGTAGGGTGGTGGAGGCAGGCACGCTGACATCGTTTAAGACTTACCTGGATAGTCACATGAGCAGCCTGGGAATGGAGGGATACAAACGATTGGTCTAGTTGGACCAAGGAGCGGCACAGGCTTGGAGGGCCGAAGGGCCTGTTTCCTGTGCTGTACTGTTCTTTGTTCTTTGTTCTTTGTTCTAAAGAACTATTTCTGTCCAAGTGGTTGAGAATTGACATTCTGGAGTGATACATTTTACACTCTTGTTTTGTGAAATCATCAATAATTTAAGCTTCAAGTTTCAATATCAATAGATCATTTTAACCTCATTTTCTCCAATTCACACTCTCAGTGATATAAAAAGCTGCCATATCTCATTCCTTTTGAAGCAAGCTTTGTGATACAGCTTTTAATTTCAAGGTAATATTTTCACTGCACTCTTTGAAAGAGAGCTACATGATGCTTTCAGCATGATATCTTTATTCCCTACCCCCTAAGCTGCCTTTAAAGTTGTGGATTCCCCTAATACTTAGGTTCCTCTGTATCACCTGCCCAAGAAAGTAACTTGTCTCATTGGTAATGAAAGGAGGTAATGAACGAGCAGCAGAGATTTGACCCTGCCAGTAGTAAGGTGTCTCTGAAACACTGGGCAAAGTTTTCCAATTTTTTTGGCCAAGTGTCAACTTGGGCAAAAAAAGCCAGGTGTAGCCCACCAATGGCGATGACCAATTTTCCCACCATATTTTTAGACATTGAAGAAAAAAACATTCATGGTTTCATGCAGCCTCCCTGGCGGACAGCTTCTGATTCACCTGTCCTTTTGTTAGCTGAGTGCTTCAATCAATCGGGGTGCTTCACCCACCCCAACACTCCCCAGGTACTTCTTCCAAGTCCACCTAGTCAAATGGCTGCAGAGAAGTCTGACCCCAGATTCTCGGAAGGAGAACTGACCAGAATGCTGGATGTCGTAATAGATGTGGAGATGCTGGCGTTGGACTGGGGTAAACACAGTAAGAAGTTTAACAACACCAGGTTAAAGTCCAACAGGTTTATTTGGTAGCAAAAGCCACACAAGCTTTCGGAGCTGCAAGCCCCTTCTTCAGGTGAGTGGGAATTCTGTTCACAAACAGAGCATATAAAGACACAAACTCAATTTACATGAATAATGGTTGGAATGCGAATACTTACAACGAATCAAGTCTTTAAGAAACAAAACAACATGAGTGGAGAGAGCATTGAGACAGGCTAAAAAGATGTGTATTGTCTCCAGACAAGACAGCCAGTGAGACTCTGTGGGGGTTACAAATAGTGGGACATGAACCCAATATCCCGGTTGAGGCCGTCCTCGTGTGTGCGGAACTTGGCTATCAGTTTCTGCTCAGCGACCACAGAGTTTCACTGGCTGTCTTGTCTGGAGACAATACACATCTTTTTAGCCTGTCTCGATGCTCTCTCCACTCATGTTGTTTTGTTTCTTAAAGACTTGATTAGTTGTAAGTATTCGCATTCCAACCATTATTCATGTAAATTGAGTTTGTGTCTTTATATGCTCTGTTTGTGAACAGAATTCTCACTCACCTGAAGAAGGGGCTTGCAGCTCTGAAAGCTTGTGTGGCTTTTGCTACCAAATAAACCTGTTGGACTTTAAGCTGGTGTTGTTAAACTTCTTACTGTGTCGTAATAGAGTCATAGAGTCATAGAGGTTTATAACATGGAAACAGGCCCTTCGACCCAACTTGTCCGTGCCGCCCTTTTTTTTAACCCTTAAGCTAGTCCCAATTGCCCGCATTTGGCCCCTATCCCTCTATACCTATCTTACCCATGTAACTGTCTAAACGCTTTTTAAAAGACAAAATTGAACCCGCCTCTACTACTACCTCTGGCAGCTTGTTCCAGACACTCACCACCGTCTGTGTAAAAATTGTCTCTCTGGACCCTTTTGTATCTCTCCCCTCAAACCTATGTATGCCCTCTAGTTTTAGACTCCCCTACCTTTGGGAAAAGATATTGACTTTCTAGCTGATCTATGCCCCTCATTATTTTATAGACTTCTACGAGAAGTCTCAGAATCACCTCTCAGCCTTCTACGCTCCAGAGAAAAAAGTCCCAGTCTATCAAGCCTCTCCTTATAACTTAAACCATCAAGTCCCGGTAGCATCCTAGTAAATCTCTTCTGCACTCTTTCTAGTTTAATAATATCCTTTCTATAATAGGGTGACAAGAACTGTACACAGTATTCCAAATGTGGCCTTACCAATGTCTTGTACAACTTCAACAAGACGTCCCAACTCCTGTATTCAATGTTCTGACCAATGAAACCAAGCATGCTGAATGCCTTCTTCATCACTCTGTCCACCTGTGACTCCACTTTCAAGGAGCTATGAACATGTACCCCTAGATCTCTTTATTCTGTAACTCTCCCAAATGCTCTACCATCAACTGAGTAAATCCTGCCCCGGTTCAATCTCCCAAAATGCATCACCTCGCATTTATCTAAATTAAACCCCATCTGCCATTCGTCAGCCCACTGGCCCAATTGATCAAGATCCCGTTGCAATCGGAGATAACCTTCTTCACTGCCCACTATACCACCAATCTTGCTGTCACCTGCGAACTTACTAACTATGCCTCCTATATTCTCATCCAAATCATTAATATAATTGACAATTAACAGTGGAGCCAGCACTGATCCCTGAGGCACACCACACAAGCCTCCAGTTTGAAAAACAACCATCCTCTGGCTTCTGTCATCAACACATTCTGTCATCAAGCCAGTTTTTTATCCATTTAGATACCTCACCCTGGATCCCGTGAGATTTAACCTCATGCAACAACCTACCATGTGGTACCATGTCAAAGGCCTTGCTAAAGTCCATGGAGACAACATCAACCATACTGCCCTCATCTATGTTCTTTGTTACCCCTTCAAAAAACTCAATCAAATTTGTGAGACATGATTTTCCACTCACAAAGCCACGCTGACTGTCCCTAATCAGTCCTTGTGTCTCTAAATGCCTGTAGATCCTGTCTCTCAAAACACCTTTCAACAACTTACCCACCACAGATATGAGGCTCACCGGCCTGTAGTTCCCAGGCTTTACCCTGCAGCCCTTTTTAAACAAAGGCACAACATTTGCCATCCTCCAATCTTCAGGCACCTCACCTGTGACTATCGATGATTCAAATATCTCGGCTAGGGGACCCGCAATTTCCTCCCTAGCCTCCCACAATGTCCTGGGATACACTTCATCAGAAACTGGGGCTTTATCTACTTTGATGTGCTTTAAGACTTCCAGCACCTCCTTCTCTGTAATATGTACAGTCCTCAAGACATCACTACTTATGTCCCCAAGTTCCCCATGCTTTTCTCAACAGTAAATGCTGATGAGAAATATTCATTTAGGATCTCACCCATCTCTTATGGATCCGCATATAAATGACCTAGTTGATCCTTAAGAGGCCCTATTCTCTCCCCTGTTACTCTTTTGCCCTTTATGTATTTGTAGAAGCTCTTTGCCTTATCTGCCAAAACAATCTCATGTCCCCTTTTTGCCCTCCTGATTTCTCTCTTAACTCTACTCCTACACCCCCTCTACTCTTCAAGGGATTCATTTGATCCCAGCTGCCTATTCATGTCATGTGCCTCCTTCTTCTTGAACACAGCCTCAATATCCCAAGTCATCCAGGGTTCCCTCCTCCTACCAGCCTTGCCCTTCACTCTAAGAGGAATGCGCTTACCCCGAACCCTGGTTAACACACTTTTGAAAGCCTCCCATTTACCAGACGTCCCTTTACCTTCCCATAGACTCCCCCAATTAATTTTTGACAGTTCCTGCCTGATACCATCAAAATTGGCCTTGCCACAATTTAGAATTTTAACTTTTGGGCCAGACCTACATTCTCCACAGCTATCTTAAAACTAATAGAATTATGGTCACTGGTCCCAAAGTGATCCCTCACTAACACGTCTGTCACCTGCCCTTCCTTATTTCCCAAGAGGAGGTCAAGTTTTGCCTCCTCTCTAGTCATTGAAGAGAGGTGCCACACCTTGTACCCGCAGGTGGGAAGGAGATCACCCAGCAAGCTTCAGTCTCCTCCCACAGTCCAAAGAACAAAGAACAATACAGCACAGGAACAGGCCCTTCGGCCCTCCAAGCCCGCGCCGCTCCCCGGTCCAGGATTGAATCCTGAATCCAGGATCCCCGCCCAATTTTCCAGCCTATCTACATACCAATATCCTATCCACCGAGCTGTCCCTCACAGCTACGATGCTTTGTTCATCACAACCTGTTAACTCACCCCCACCCCTCCATTCCAGACCATGTGATCTCCAGGGAGAGGCGAAAACCCAGAGTGAAAACCCCAGGGCCAATATGGGGGAAAAAAATCTGGGAAATTCCTCTCCGACCCCCTGAGGCGATCGAAACGAGTCCAGGAGATCACACTGGCCCTGATCGGAAAATGCTTCCCAACCCGAGTCATTTCCACTTCCACGAACACCATATGAATTCCCTGCCCCCGAGATAGGTTCCCAAAGATGTGCAGGTTAGGTCCATTGGCCACGCTAAATTGCCCCTTTGTGTCAGGGGATTAGCAGGGTAAACATGTAGGTTAGGGGGATAGGGCCTGGGTGGGATTGTTGTCAGTGCAGACTCGATGGGCTGAATGGCCTCTTTTTGCACTGTAGATTCTATGATTCTAATGTGACCAACCCTGCATGAGAGGTGCTGGCAGCGCTGTTCAGTGTTAGTTCCCTGCATAGGAGGGCAGGCATCTGGTGTTGGAAGAAAATGAATGTTCTCTTCCATTCCACCAGGGTAAGTCACTCTTCTCATCACTCTCCACTCAGCCGCACACACACCCATCACACATCCACAGGGAACTCACTCACTCACTGCCGCCTCAAGGGGCAGCACCATTCACTCACCCACTCACTTCCTCATCTCCCCTGTGGCTCATCTCCTCAACACCTCCTTGCTCCCATCCACCATCCACACGTGCCAGGCATCCTTACCATGTGCCCTGGCATGCAGCCTGCTTGTAGCCTCCCCATCTGTTCTATTGCAGGACAAGCTGTCTCATAATAGAGAGAAGAGATCCCTCACAGATTCCATCACCAAAACCAGCCTCCCATCCACTGACTCTGTCGACACTTCCCGCTGCCTCAGAAAAGCAGCCAGCATAATTAAAGACCCCACGCACCTGGGACATTCGCTTTTCTACCTTCCACCGTCGAGAAAAAAATACAAATATCTGAGGTCACGTCCCAACCGAGTCAAGAACAGCTTCTTCCCTGCTGCCATCAGACATTTGAATGGATCTACATAGCATTAAGTTGATCTTTCTCTACACCCTAGCTATGACTGTAACATTACATTCTGTACTCTCTCCTTTCCTTCTCTATGAATAGTATGTACAGCTCGCAAGAAACAATACTTTTCACTGTCTGCTAATACATGTGACAATAATAAATCAAAGTAAGATCAAAATAGGCGGAGGTTGCCTGAGTTTAAAAATCTTTTCGCCCTTTGAGGAGAGAGTCCTCCAGCTGGCCGGGATGAAGATGACTGCTCCCGTGTGAAGGGCAAGATGGGTGCCAAAATACAAGTGATGACCCATGACACCATTTTCCACCTCACCAACCGAATATGAATCTTGTCTCTTCTCTCTTTATGCCCATGCCAAGCACTAATAACATCACCTCTATATAGCGGGCACATCAGGGGAGTAGTTTGCACCCCCACCAACTCAGCAGTAGATACTACCCCAAACAACAGTTCAGATGAATTCTCCAACATGGAGATTGAAGAGGCAATGCCGCTTTTAGCCGCACCCTACATCAGTACAGAGACACACACCTCGGTGGGACTTAGCGTTAGAGAGGCCTCGGGGTCACAATCTGGTGAGTACCTCACTCCATCTGACGCCACAGCAGGTGAAGCAGCGATGTCCCAGGGAACTGGCTCTCGGAGGATTGCGGGAGGCCAGGACTCAGCTGAATCCCAGTCGGATGCCATGCCTCTGGATTCAGTCATGCCTCAGTTGCTGGTGCTCCAAAGGTAAAGTCCTTTACCTAGATGGCACAGTGGCACAGTGGTTAGCACGGCTGCCTCACAGCTCCAGGGACCTGGGTTCAATTCCGGCCTCGGGCCGCTGTCTGTGTGGAGTTTGCACATTCTCTCTGTGTCTGCGTGGGTTTCCTCCCAGTGCTCTGGTTTCCTCCCACAGTCCAAAGATATGTGGGTTAAATGGATTGGCCATGATAAATTGTCCCTTAGTGTCAGGGGGATTAGAAGGGTAAATATGTGGGGTTACGGGGATAGGACCTGGGTGGAATTGTTGTCAGTGCAGGCTTTATGGGCCAAATGGCCTCCTTCTGCACTGAACATGAGGAAGGCATGTTAACTTCATTCCTCAGACATAAAGCCCAACTGGAGGAGCCCCGATGCCTTCTGTCTGAAGAGATTGTGCCAACAGTCCAAGGCAGCCAGGTCACCGCTGTGAGGGTGGCATCCATAGTCGAGACTTTAGTGCACTGGTGGAGGGCATGAATCCACAATGCAGGATGTGTAGTCCTCTATGAGTGCCAGCGCCAGAGGATGGGGGCTTCTCCACCTCAATCCAACTGCCCCTCTATCCCAAGGAGGAAATCAGCAGCCCTCAAGCACCCAGAGGGAGGAGAAGCTGCTGCATAGCCTAGGGCCTTCCACCTAGGAAAGGTTGAAGTGACCAGCCCTGACTCCCCTCTTCTTGTGACCGAGACAGCTCCAGCCCCGCACACCAAGGAGGGTGGCACCATCACACAACAACAACCCAAGACCAGGCTAGGGCCCTCTGAGTCTTATCCCTCCAGAGGATGCTGACCATGGTCATTTCAGATAGCAGCTGCCTCCACCTCTGTTCTGGATCCTCGGAGATACAAAGATGTAGCGGTAGGGTTAGAAAGGTTAAGAGCGTGGGCATGGGTGTTGTTAGGCACCTGTAGATAGTGAGCACATATGTAAATCTTCAACCACCTCTGTCAATGTATTAAATCCCAATTGCTGCCACCTCTCTGTGCCTCCCCGCTCTCGTCAGATTTCTCCATAAAGTGTCGCTGAGACAACTGCGTATACCTAACACTGAGAGGCTGGATGCTCACACATAGAGCCTCCTCTATCTCCTCACTACAAGGTTGTCTGAGCAACATCACCCTGATATGATCCTGGTCATGGGGAGTTAGCGAGCTGTCTTCAGCCAGACAGGAGTCAGACATTGGCAGTAACTCTTTGAGGAACAATGCGCTGTCGCCAGCACCGCCCCTCCCCCCGAAGCATGAACCCCTTTGCTGGCTCGTACCCCTCACCCTCCCCGAGCTCTCTCCAAACTCCCCTTGGAAGTGCGCTTGCCAGTTCCTCACTTTTATAAAATGTTTGTAAACGGCGCCGATGTGATGTCACACCACCGGGACAGGACTTCTCAGCATGAGGGAAGGTTACAGCGGGAAGTCTGCGAATGGAATTCTCAACCTTTCATCGACATAGATATAGAATCCTACAGCGCAGAAGGAGACCATTCAGCCCATCGAGTCTGCACCGACCACAATTCCACCCAGGCCCTATCCCCATAACCCCATGCATTTACCCTTGCTAGTCCCCCTGACACTAAGGGGAAATTTAGCATGGCCAATACACCTAACATCTTTGGACTGTAGGAGAAAGTCGGAGCACTTGGAGGAAACCCATGCAGACATGGAGAGAATGTGCAAACTTCACACATGCAGATTTTTTACACAGAGGATGATGGGTGCCTGGAACTCATTGCCGGGGGAGGTAGTGGAAGTAGATACGACTTTTAAGGAGCGTCTTGACAAATACAAGAATAGGATGGGAATAGGGGGATATGATCCCCAGAAGGGTTGGGGGTTTTAGTTAAGTCGGGTAGCATGGTCGGTGCAGGCTTGGAGGGCCGAAGGGCCTGTTCCTGCATTGCAATTTTCTTTGTTCTTTGTTCTTTGACCCAAGCCGGGAATCGAACCCGGGTCCCTGGCACTGTGAGGCAGCAATGTTAACCACTGTGCCACCGTGCCACCCCATGGCAGGAACTCCATCATGGTGGGGGACGGGAGGGTGTGGAAGGGGAGGGGCAGGGAAATTGCTCCAGGAAATCTCACCGGCGCGAATCCTGTTTTTAGCTTTAATTTCCTCAATTTCCGGGCTGCAATTAGGATGGTTCAGACAGCAACATGAATGGTAATAAGAAAACCTTCCTTTTAAAAGGAGCCAGTCCGTCTTCCCTCAATCACTGGTTTGCCCAGCGACGTCCCCAGTTACAGGTACCCAGTGTCCACCTTTAATCCTTCATCACCATGTTGGTCAGCATCTAACAGCCGTGCTGGAGCATCATTGAGCCTTTTGTCACAGCAGTTTAGTGAATGGCATTCGGGGAGATTGGAGTCTGCCTTCTCTGAGGGCATCCCCTG
Source organism: Mustelus asterias (assembly GCF_964213995.1). Taxonomy (NCBI): domain Eukaryota; kingdom Metazoa; phylum Chordata; class Chondrichthyes; order Carcharhiniformes; family Triakidae; genus Mustelus; species Mustelus asterias. The sequence goes on from NC_135821.1 coordinate 44,018,312, forward strand.
AAGCAACTTTAATGATGTGAACACAACTGAGGAGCTGGGTCAAAGATCAGTCGATCGGCTGAGAAAGTGGGGCAGGCTGCTGTCAGGGATTATTACCCACTTGCTAACACAAGGTAAACGTTCATGGTTTTAACCGCACGTAACCCTTGTCCTCTGCACACAGATCTGTTAGACAAGGAGGCAAAAGAAATCTATCAAGGGATTAAGTTAACACTTAATTGAAAATTATTCTTATCTGATTTGCTGTCAATGGGGGAATGTTGCAGCGAAGAATTCAACTGCTGGAAGTAAGTTTGATGCAGCGATGGTTATTCTCAACATGCATGGTGTAATGTGGCGGGGAAGAGTGGGGGAACTTTCACCCAGCCCATTCAGCTGGAGACCAAGGAATCAGGTCAAACCCAATCTTTATGCTCATTGACTTCAGAGTAGAGTGAGTTAGGGAGGGGGTGCCGGATGTGGTCATGGGGGTCGGGGGTCGTGGGGGGGGGGGGGGGGAGGGGAGGTTGGTGGAAGGAGTTAAGGTGGTTGTAAACCATGTGGCCAATCTGACCCTGTCAGTTTCCAATCCAGCTGGTTGGGTTCAAATTCTCCCCCATTCCAGTTGCCAAGACAAGGCGTTGTGTCCTGTGGTCAAAGAGAATAATGGCTGCTCTCTCACCGTTACTTACTGTGTGATTAATAGAACTGCACAGTGAGCCATCAGTACAGAGTGGTATGCTCCCAACTTTTCTGTTTCAGTGTTTGATGGCTTTGGAACGAAAACAGGAAGTGCTGGAAAATCTCAACAGGTCTGACAGCATCCGCGGGGAGAGAATACAGCCAACGTTTCAAGTCTGGATGACCCTTCATCAGAGCAAAGAGCAACGAGAATCAGCAGAGATTATTACTGTGAGGGTGGGGGGTGTGGAATTGGATAAAGAGAATGCAAATGTAAAAATTTTAAAATTGATCTTATTAATGTCACAAGTAGGCTTACATCAACACTGCACTGATGTTACTGTGAAAACCCCTAGTCACCACACTCCAGCACCTGTTCGGGTACATTGAGGGAGAATTTAGTATGGCCAATGCACCTAACCAGCACATCTTTCGTACTATGGGAGGAAACCGGAGCACCCGGAGGAAACCCACGCAGACGTGAGGAGAACATGCAGACTCTGCACAGACAGTGACCTAAGCCGGTAATTGAACCCGGGTACCTGGCACAGGGAGGCTGTAGTGCTGACCACTGTGTCACCGTGCCGCCTCTGGCAAAAAGAAAACCAGTTTGTTTAGTCCCTGTCCCTGCACTCTGGCCCGAATAAAAATAAAAGCAAAACACTGTGGATGCTGGAATGTGAAACAAAAACAGAAAATGCTGGGAAATCTCAGCAGGTCTGACAGAGTCTGTGGAGAGAGAATAGAGCCAACGTTTCGAGTCGGGATGACCCTTCATCAGAGCTAAGAGCAAAGAGAATCAGCAGAGATTTATATTATGAGGGGTTGGTGGGGTTTCCTCCGGGTGCTCCAGTTTCCTCCCATAGTACGAAAGATGTGCTGGTTAGGTGCATTGGCCATACTAAATTCTCCCTCAGTGTACCTGAACAGGTGCTGAAGTGTGGTGACTAGGCGATTTTCACAGTAACTTCATAGCAATGTTAATGTAAGCCTACTTGTGACATTAATAAGATAAACTTTAAAATTTTTACTGGGCAATTCATGTACGTGAATATTGAATAAGGCAAGGTTAGCTTTTGCTGTGATATTCTCTCCACCCCTCACTGTAGTCAAATGGGGTTGTGAAGTGGGGGGGGGGGGGGGGGTGGTGGTGGATATCGGAGGGATTGGGTTTTCTACTTCCCTGAAGTTCCATCATTATTTTCGAATGAGAAAAAGGTGAGGCCAGAAGCAAAAATCTGAACCCTCACTGTCTTAGCGCACACTTAACCAGAAGTCTGATGATGTCTAAGAAATTATGCTTCATGATGATTCTTTGTAAAAGATTTATAAATCGCTGGTTAGACCTTGGTTGCAATATTGCTGCTCTGGACATTCCACCTTTGGAAGGATGTCAAGGCCTTAGGGAGGGTATGGAAGGGATTCACTCGAATAGTGTCAGAGGTGAGGGATGTCAGTTCTGTGGAGGGATTGGAGAAGCCGGGAATATTCTCTTCTTCCAGCGCGGAAGAGTTAAGAGCAGATCTGGGGTGTTCAAAACTATGAAGGACTTAAATAGAGTAAATAACCTGTTGGCAGTCACTGGTGGACACAGACTCAATATCAACAGCAAAGGAACCACAATGAGGGAATTTTCTTTACGACCTGCAGTGTACTGCTTGAATGGGGCAGGTAGAATCTTCACAAAGAGACTGCAGGCTTATGAAGCGAGGTCAGAGGAATGTGGGCGGCACGGTGGTACAGTGGTTAGCCCTTCTGCCTTACAACACCAGGACCCCAGGTTCGATTCCTGGCTTAGGTCACTGTCTGTGTTGGAGTCTGCATGTTCTCCCCGTGTTGGTGTGTGTTTCCTCCGGGTGCTCCCGTTTCCTTCCACAGTCCAAAGATGTGCGGGTTAGGTGGATTGGCCATGCTAAATTTCCCCTTAGCATCAGGGGGACTAGCTAGAACAAATGCACGGGGTTATGGGGATAGGGCCTGGGTGGGATTGTGGTTGGCGCAGACTTGATGGGCCGAAAGGCTCTGTAGGATTCTGTGAATGGGACTAATTCGATAGATTTTTCAACAAGCTAGCAGAGGGTTGATGGGCTGAATGGACTCCTTCTATGCCCTATCATTCTGCGATCCATCGACATGCACAGTCTGTGGTCTGAAGCACTTTGATGACAGGAAAGCCAGCACACTCTGTCTCCCAATACATTTATTTAACTCCTCCTTTCTTTAATTGCTGTTTCTCACTGCAGGCACTTGGGATTGGGGGAGGCTGGCATTTTTCTATGGCTTACTCCAGCTTAAAGCACCAAAGCATTCATTGAAAAGAGAAGGATGGAACAGATAATAAGCCGATGCAGCCTTTGGTTTTGACTGCAATTTGTTTTGCATACACTCAAGCGACATATGGATGATTTGTGTGCTGCTCCCTCACTTACCAGCAGGGGGAGGTATTGTATCACTTTCTGCCAACATGTATCATCTGGCCTAAATTGTCCTTGTCTCTGTTTTATTTGACTGACTTAGAATTGCTGATCGTTCTGACAAAACTTGCCACATAACAGACAGTTGAATTTAAAGGTAGACAACAGTGCTACTAAAATCATTAATCAGTTTTGAAAGATATTATTCCCCAAAGATTGATGTGCTAATGTTCCATATCGAAAAAACAAGGTTGACTGGCAATAGGCTTCCAATATATTACAGTATGCTCCTTTTCCTCTCTTCAAAATTAAAGTATTCTTACAGGTCACTTAAGCCTTGTCTGTACTAAAACTCTGTGCTCGAGTGCGAGTTGTTAGATGGGATTGATAGAGGTTAGAACGACTTACCCCTGAAAAGGACGAGGGAATCACAGACATAGGTTAATCATGTGTTGTTCAGTGCATATCAGGCACCGTGTGAAATTCATGCTGCCTGCTGCTTTAGATCATTTCTGCATACAGTCAGTGCTTCCCCCGTGCTGTTCCCTGGCTGCAAAGAGTTAGCAGCTGCCTGTCACTGCCACTGGCCAGTGCCACTTTTTAAATATTCTTTCATCCATTCTCAGGATGTGAGCATTGCTGGCAACGCCAGTATGTTTTGCTCATCCCTAATTGCCCTTTACAAAGCGGTGGTGAGCTGCCTGCTTGAGCCACCACAGTCCGTGTGTGGTGCAGGTACACCCACTGTGCTGCCAGGAAAGCATTCCAGGATTTTGACCCAGCGAGAGTGATGGAACAGCGACGGAACAGCGATATGGCTCCATGTCAGGACGGTGTGAGACTTGGAGGGCAACTTTCAGATGGCGGTCTTCCAAGGCATCTGCTGCTCTTGCACCTCTAGGTGATAAAGGTTGCGGACTCAGATCTGGGGACCAGGGTTCAAATCCCAACACAGCAGATGGTGAAATTCGAATTCAATAAGAAATCTGGAATTAAAAATCTAACGATAATCATGAAATCATTGCGAATCGTCGTAAAAACCCATCTGGTTCACTAATATCCTTTAGGGAAGGAAATCTGTCATTCTTACCCAGTCTGGTCTACATGTGACTTCATCCACAGCAATGTGGTTGACTCATAAATGCCCTCTGAAATGGAGGGAAGTTAAGGCTGGGCAATAAATGCTGGCCCAGCCAGCGAGGCCACGTCACTTAAACATTGCAGATGCTAAAGCAGCTTTCTCAAACGTGAACCCAGGGAAAGCGACTGGTCCGGATGGGGTACCCGGACGAGCACTCAGATCCTGCAAGGGTCAGCTGGCAGGGGTATTGGAAGACATCTTCAGCCTCTCTTTCCAACAATCTGAAGTCCCTTTCTGCTTCAAGAAGACGATCATCATCCCAGTACCAAAGAAAAGCAAGGCAGCGTGCCTTAATGACTATCATCCGGTGGCTCTGACATCCATCATTATGAAGTGCTTCGAAAGGCTAGTCATGGCACAAATCAATTCCAGCCTCCTGGACTGCCTGGATCCACTACAGTTTGCCTACCACTGCAACAGGTCCACAGCAGACGCCATCTCCCTGACCCTGCACTCAACCCCGGAACACCTAGATAACAAGGACACCGATGTCAGACTGCTATTTATTGACTACAGATCAGCCTTCAACACTATTATTGCTACGAAACTCATCTCCAAACTCCATGGCCTGGGCCTTGGCTCCTCTCTCTGCGACTGGATCCTGAACTTCCTAACCCACAGACTGCAATCAGTAAGGATAGACAACAACACCTCCTCCACGATCATCCTCAACACCAGTGCCCCACAAGACTGTGTTCTCAGTCACCTATTATACTCCTTATACACCTATGACTGTGCGGCCAAATCCCCCTCCAATTCGATTTTCAAGTTTGTTGATGACACCAACATAGTGGGTCAGACCTCAAACAATGACGAGACAGAGTACGGAAATGAGATAGAGAATCTGGTGGACTGGTTCGGCGAGAATAATCTCTCCCTTAATGCCAACAGAACGAAGGAGATTGTCATCGACTTCAGGAAACGTAGTGGAGAACATGTCCCTGTTTACATCAGTGGGGACGAAGGAGAAATGGTCAAGACCTTCAGGTTTTTAGGTGTTCAGATCCCCAACAATCTTTCCTGGTCCCCCCATGCTGACACCATAGTTACGAAAGTCCACTAGTGCCTCTACTTTCTTAGAAGTCGAAGGAAATTTGGCATGTCACCTCCGACTTTCACCAACTTTTACAGATGCACCGTAGAAAGCATTCTTTCTGGTTGTATCACAGCTTGGTACGGCTCCTGCTCTGCCCAAGACCGCAAGAAGCTACAAAAGGCTGTGAATGTAGCCCAATCCATCACGCAAACCAGCCTCCCATCCACTAACTCTGTCTACACTTCCCGCTGCCTCGGCAAAGCAGCCAGCATAATTAAGGACTCCATGCACCCCATCAGTCTCCCTTCCACCTTCTTCCGTCGGGAAAAAAATACAAAGGTCTGAGGTCACATACCAACTGACTCAAGAACAGCTTCTTCCCTGCTGCCATCAGACTTTTGAATGTACCTACCTCGCACTAAGTTGATCTTTCTCTAGCTGTGACTGTAACACGACATTCTGCACTCTCTTGTTTCCTTCTCTATGAATGGTATGCTTTATCTGTATAGCGTGCAAGAAACAATACTTCTCACTGCATACTGTCACTCATGTGACAATAATAAATGAAATCTTATGAATAATAAAAGATTTGGAAAGTGCTGTTGAAGGAGCCTTGGTGAGTTGCTGCAGTGCATCTTGTAGATGGTACACACGGCTGCCACTGTGCGTCGGTGTTGAAGGGAGTGAATGTTTAAGTTGGGGGATGGGGTGCCAATTAAATGGGTCGCTTTGTCCTGGGTGGTGTCAAGCTCCCTGAGTGTTGTCGGAGTTGCACTCATCCAGGCAAGTGGAGAGTATTTCATCATACTCCCAGCTTATGCCTCGTAGATGGTGGACAGGTTTTGGGGAGTCAGGGAGTGAGTTACTCACCATAGAATTTCTAGTCTGTTCTTGTAGCCATAGTATTTGCATAGCTAGTCCAGTTCAGATTCTCATCAATGGTAACCCCCAAAATATGGATAGTGGGGGACCCAGAGATGGTAATGCCAGCAAATGTCAAGAGGCAATGGTAGAATTCTCTCTTGTTAGAATCATAGGATCATAGAATCCCTACAGTACAGAAGGAGGCCATTTGGCCCATCCGAGTCTGCACCGACCACAATCCCCTCTAGGTCCTATTCCCATAACCTCACATAATTTACCCTGCTAATCCCCTGACACTAAGGGGTAACTTAGCATGGCCAATCAACCTAACCCACACATCTTTGGAGTGAGGGAGGAAACCGGAGCACCCGGAGGAAACCCACGCAGACACGGAGAGGAAGTGTAAACTCCACACAGACAGTGACCCAAGCCGGAATTGAACCTGGGTACCTGGCGCTGTGAGGCAGCAGTGCTAACCATTGTGCCACCGTGCTGCCCCAAAAGATAGTCATTGCTTGGCACTTACGTGGCACAAATATTATTTGCCACTTTTAGGCCCAAGCCTTAACGTTGTCCAGGTTTTGATGCAAATGGGCAGACTGCTTCAGTATCTGAGGAGTTGTGAATGGTTCTGAACACGGTTGCACAGTCAGTGAAAAGCCCCACTTCTGACCTTGTGATGGAAGGAAGGTCATTGATGAAACAGTTGAAGGTGGCTGTGTGTAGGAGACTAACCCTGAGGAACTCCCATGGTGATGTCCTGGAACTGAGATGACTGACATCCAACAACTACAGCCATCTTCCTTTGTGCCAGGTATCACTCCAACCAATGGAGAACTATTTAAAAGCATCCTGCACCTTTTAAAGGGGAGGTGCATTGGGCTGCAAGAAGTGTGGGAATTTTTGGAAAGATGCATCTGGGCTATAATGCTTGGGCTAATGGTAGAAGAAACAAGAGAGTGGACATTATGATCTCTTGATACTTCAAAATGAAAAAAAAAGAGTGATGTATCTAATCTGCATGAGGGTTGGAAGCGTAGGAAGTAGGTTGAAGGAGTGATAACAGAGGTCAATGCCAGGAGTGTTGTTTATAGAATCATAGAATCCCTACAGTGCAGACGGAGGCCATTTGACCCACTGAGTCTACACTGACTCTCTAACAGAGCATCTCACTCAGGTATCAAATATACGGATTAGTTTATCCAGTATTTATTGAATTTATACAATTTGGTTACAGTATTTTTCCGCCATTGGAAAGGTATATGATGGCCAGTGATACAGAAAAGGTGATCGATGTGGGGCAGTTGTCGATTGGGAAGGGATGGTTGAGATTGCAGGGCATATAAAGGACACTTTATATGCCTATATATGCCCTGTTTGTGAACAGAACTCCCACTTACCTGACGAAGGACCAGCGCTCCGAAAACTTGTGGCTTTTGCTACCAAATAAACCTGTTGGACTTTAACCTGGTGTTGTGAGACTTCTTACTAAAGATTTAGAGGCAGACATTACAGGGGGAGTTTCTGGCCTCGGACCCTAACCCTGAGGCCCAAAGGCCAGAAAATCCCACCCGAGGTCAATAGACCTTTGCGTGGTCTGTGTTCTGCTCGCTATGATTCCCGTGGTGGGCGGGAAGGAAAATTCCACCCTCCATGGGAGAAATTAGGAAATAGGATGACGGATGGAACTCTATTATGATTAATATTTGTATAAAAATTACCTTTTGAAACTTGCTTCAGTCTGCCTAATGCAAAATGAGGCTGATATTAACTTCAGCTTTCAACACAATTAGAAAATTGAGCAAAACATTAAATCCAATAAAATATTCAATATCAGCTCACGTAGCAGCAACACTTGTGATTCACTACACTGGCAGCAATGCACTTGCCTCTTTATTAATGAATTAATAGGTGTTGTAATGGGTCAGGGGTTTAGTCCATGGATCTCTACCTTGCTTGTCTGCTTGTTTTGAGCCTCTTTTATTTACTTCACTGTTAACTCCTCACATTCTCTTGACTTTCAGTCTTGATCTCTCCACTCATTTTCCTCACTTCTTGCCCTTCCATTCCCTCTTCCTCTCCCCTTCCTCTTCCTCTTCCCGTCTCAATGTTTTGGTTCTGCTTTTTTTCCCCCTTTTGTCTTTTGCTTCCTGATTTTCCGTCCTTTGTGCCTCTCATTCTCTCTTTTTTCCAATGCTGACTTTTCCTTTCCTGCAATGGCTCATCATCGGTCCATTTTCACCCTGACACACAGGAACAGAAGAATGCTGTTCAACTTATTGAGCCTCTTGCATCCTTCAGTTCAATCATGGTTTATCTATACCTCAACTTTAATTGCCTTCCTTTAATCCATGAACCTTGATACTCGGACCAAACAAAAAAAAAATAATCATAGTTTTGAAAATGTCAATTCTCACACATTACCTGCAGACTTTTTGGGGAGATTTTCCAGATTTCTGCTACTCTTTGCAAGAAAAAAATAAATTCCCAATTTTACACGAGTGCTGGTAGAACTATAGAATTCCTACAGTGCAGAAGGAGGCCATTTGGCCCATTGAGTCTGCACCAACTATCTGAAAGAGCATCTTACCTCCCCCCCTCCCCATCCCACTAACTCCGTGCATTTACCATGGCTAATCCACCTAACCTGCACATCTTTGGATATAAGGGGCAACTTAGCATGGCCAATCCACCTAACCTGCAAATCGTTGGAGTGTGGGAGGAAGCTGGAGCACACGAAAAAAAACCATGCAGACATGGGGAGAACGTGCAAACTCCACACAGGCAGTCACCCAAGGCCGGAATTGAATCTGGGTCCCTGGTGCTGTGAGGCAGCAGTGCTAACCATTGTGCGCCACCATGTCACCCTCCTGAATGGTATAGCTTAGTTCACTCACATACCGGTCTATGTTATAGAACCTGGTCAGACAAAGATATGTAGAGCGACAGGTAGTATTGAGGAAGCAGGGGACTGCAGAAGGACTTTGTTCAGGTTAGGAGAGAGGGCAAAGAAGTGACAGATGAATACAATATGGAAAGGTGTGAGGTTATGCACTTTGGAAGGAGGAATGGAGGCATGGACTATTTTCTAAATGGGCAAATGCTTAGGAAATCAGAAACACAAAGTGACTTGGGAGTCATTGTTCAAGGTTCTCTTAAGGTTAACATGCATGTTCAGTCGGCAGTTAGGAAGGCAAATGCAATGTTAGCATTCATGTCGAGAGGGCTAGAATACAAGAGCAGGGATGTACTTCTGAGGCTGTATAAGGCTTTGGTCAGACCCCATTTGGAGTATTGTGAGCAGTTTTGGGCCCCATATCTAAGGAAGGATGTGCTGGCCTTGGAAAGCATCAAGAATGATCCCTGGAATGAAGACCTTGTCGTATGAGGAAAGGTTGAGGACTCTGGGTCTGTCCTCATTAAAGTTTAGAAGGATGAGGGGGGATCTTATTGAAACTTACAGGATACTGCGAGGCCTGGATAGACTGGACGTAGAGAGGATGTTTCCACTAGTAGGAAAAACTAGAACCAGAGGGCATAAGCTCAGGATAAAGTGACGATCCTTTAAAACGGAGATGAAGAGGAATTTCTTCAGCCAGAGAGTGGTGAATCTGTGGAACTCTTTACCACAGAAGGCTGTGGAGGCCAGGTCATTGAGTGTCTTTAAGACAGAGATAGATAGGTTCTTGATTAATAAGGGGATCAGGTGTTATGGAGAAAAGGCAGGAGAATGGGGAGGAGAAAAATATCAGCCATGATTGAATGGTGGAGCAGATTCGGTGGACCAAGTGGCCTAATTCTGCTCCCTATGTCTTATGGTCTTATGTTTTCTGATAGTTTCCTGCTCCCATCTTCACAATTTACTGTGACTCATGTGACGTTAGTGTACCTTTAAGAAATGTTTTTTTAAAATCAAGTTCTCTGCAGTTGTAAGCCGACCTTTTCAGGGTTTTTTTTCTCATTGTTGCCAGGCCGTCTGTTAGAAGTCCTTGTATTGCTACTTCAATGGCTTAAATGGGGTTTTGTTTATTTTTACTCTGGGATTTTGTATGACCTTGCATTGTGAGGGCAAAGTCAAAGTCAGGTGGTTCCTCCCCAGGGAAAAATCTAAGGATTCATTTTTCAGTTTTAGTTGAGAACGGGGTGGACATCAAACTGAAAAGAAGTGTTTTTTTCTCTCTCTGGTTTTGGAAATTCTGCTGTTAGCTGGAGGTAAGGTTCCTGGCTTTCCGGAAGTAGAAAATCTGCTGTTGGTGGTTGGCTTGACTAGAATATCCCTGGTATTTTGGGCAGCTGTTCTGACTTCAAGCTTGTCTGTGCGTGCAATAAGAGAACTGCAGCGTCCAACCAAAGGGCGAGATTCCAGTCTCACTTGAGCATTAAACCTTTTAAAACCACGTGTTAAACCTGTGGCAAAGATTTTGTTTCGTTGGAACGTGGTTAGTTGTTGAGGTTTATACAATATCATGATTGTTTTTTCCTGTTTATAACTGGCAAAAGTTATTGCTGATTTTCTTTCTATACATGTTAACTGTATACTTAAATAAATTTTGCTTGACAAGAGCTTCTTAGTGAGTCAGTGAATCGCACCTGAAGTGAAATATCTCATGCTCACCTTGGCCAAATTCAAAGTGTAAAACTTATGATCCAGGAAGGTTTCATAAAACACTTTGGATCTGAATTACAATACTTGCAACGTATCATCAGCTGCAAACTCGGATATACAAAATTCTACTCCTTTATCCCACAATTGCTCTGCCTTGTGACAAACTGAGTCCCTTCTTACAACCCATCGCTTACACTTTGTTTCCTTTCTCCATACTCTCTGTCTCCCACCTCCGAACCAAGTTCAAGCCTCTGTCGCAGGATTAAAAATGTAAACAAATTAAGAAGTAGGAGCAGGAGCAATCCAAATGGACCCTGGAGTCTGCTCCACCATTCAATATGATTATAGCTCCTCTTCAACCTCAAATCTACTTTCTTGCCCACGCCCCACACCCCTCGATTCCCGAACAGCCCAAAAGATCTGTCTCTCTCTCTCTCTCAGCCTTAAATGTATTTAACAATGGAGCATCCATAACTACCCGGGGTAGAGAATTCCAAAGGTTCACAGCCCCTTGAATGAGGTAATTTCTCTTCACCTCAGTCCTAAATGAGTGACCCCCTAATCCTGAGACTCTAATCCTGTGTTCTAAACTCCTCAGCACAGGGGAAGCAATCTCACTACCCCGAGAAGCCCCATTCAGAATATTTTATGATTCAATTGGATCACCTCTTGCACTTCTAAAATCCAAAAACAAAAATCGACACAACCCCTCATCTTGCCTCTGATTCCATGTGAATTCAGTTTTGCTAATACTCTCTCATATGAAACCTTTACCTTCTGATGGGTCATAAAGGGGAATAGATATTCCTTTATCCATCGTTGTAGTGATTTTCTCAAGCAAATTGATTAGATTAGTCAGATATGATTTAGCCTTCACTGATCAATGCTAACTCTCTTCGATCAACTGAAATCTGTCCATGTGCCCAGTCACCCATGACAGATTCCATTAACTTCTCCCTGGTCGTGACTGTTGTACCCTGGTCGTGACTGCCTAAGAAACAGTTGTGGAGATGTAGATATGTCTGAACAAGAATTGGTTTATTGTAATAACATAACTATTTGCCAATGTTCAAGACTATCGGCATTACTCAGTCTAAGCCATGAGCTTTCACCTTCTAGGCTCCTAGTCATGTGACTCCCTCTTACATTGTCATGTGGGTTGTATTGCTTCTCCAATCCCATGGATTAACCCTTTCAGCCTTAACACCCTAATACTACATTTCCCCCAAATTAGGTATGTGTTCATTGACACAAATGTCTGCATTCCAGAAAATATACCTTGGATCTTTGATCTTGCCTCGGAAGCATTCTTCCTCTTTTTGGAGAATCCTCTCTACTATTGATAGCCTTATGTGTGAAGATTGTCTCATGATGCTCTATGTATATAGAGGTTTTTGTCTGCATATCTTCCCAAAGTGTCCCACCCAGCCTTTTACAAGGAGAGCATTTTGCGGTACTTGGAGGACATTGTTCATGTGAGGCTTTTTAGCACCACAGCACTGGAATGGTTTATCAACATCTATTGAATGTTTCTAGACCCTTTTGTTAAATTTGCCTCTTTCTAATATCTTGTTGCCCTGTAGATTAAAAGAATTGTCAAAAGCTTTTAGGATCTCCTCAAATTTGTCCGACCTTTCATTTAATGCTTGTCATGCTATCAGATCATCAGCAATTGTTCCAATAGAGTGCAATAATATATTGACTTGTTCAGTCTCTGAGTTAGAGTCATAGAACCCTACAGAGCAGAAGGAGGCCATTTAGCCCATCGAGTCTGCACTGACCACAATCCTACCCAGGCCCTATCCCCATAACTCCATGCATTTACCCTAGCTAGTCCCCCTGACACTAACGGGAAATGTAGCATGGCCAATCCACCTAACCTGCATATCTTTAGATCATGGGAGCAAACCAGACCGCCTGGAGGAAACCCATGCAGACATGGGGAGAATATGCAAACTCCACAGTGACCCAAGCCAGGAATCGAACCTGGGTCCCTGGCGCTGTGAGGCAGCTGTGCTAACCACTGTGCCACCGTGCCGAGTTCTTGTTTAACCTGGATGAAGTTCTGAACTTCAAAGTCCCTTCCTCCATACTGCCCAATTCTGTGTTTGGTCTGGCCATCCCGTATGCTCAAGTCAGTCTGGCAAGGCAAATTTAAAATCCTTAGCTGTTTTAAGCTCCTTCTGGTGCAGTGATGGATTTTTGTCGCACTGATCAGTCTTTTACTGAGACCAAATGTGGTCACTGACTTTCTTTGGTAATCCTAAGCTTCACAAAATTTTCAAACTAATCACTACAAGTAATTATTGAGGCCAGTTCACTGCTTACCACCCTTTGGGGACTAATTTTGACAGCCGATTTTTATTTACAATCACTGCCACATGATCACCAAGTGTAAAAGCGCAGATGTCGGACTTGGGCTGTGAGATAAATCGACATTCACTTGTTAAAATAGAATAACTCCCAGTGCTGCCTGCTTACTGCAGGGCAAATTTGAAGCTTTAAAGCCTCTTTTCAAGATTTGCCCTCCTTTCCTCAATCTTTGCCGGGTTCTTTGACTTTGCTTTTGGATCGGGACTTTTCACGGCCCTGAGTGAGCTGAACAATTAATTTCTTTTCTGTCTCTCAGCCTCTATGGCAGAATGTTATGGCCCCTCCCACCAAGGGAATTTTCCACTCCCACTGAAGTCAATGGGCTTTTGAATGACTTGCCGCATTTTCCAATCCTGTCCCTGCCGCAATGGTGTCTTAATATTCCCCCCTGTGTCTCCTCCTGAGCTTGTTTGACAATGTTCAGCTGTCTTAATGAAGTCTTCAGTTTTGGCACCCTTTGTTTAGGCCAGACTTGCAAACTCTTTTAAATTTACCTTTCAGAGGTCTCAGGGCCTTCACTGCTGCCACCATGTTGTATTTTGACTGTGCCTGGCTAAGAAACAGCTGTGGAGACATGGATATGTCTGAACAATAGCTGGTTTATTGTAAGAACATTACTACTTACCGATGTTCAAAACCAGACGCTTTCCTTCGTCTAAGCCATGAGCTTTCCCCTTCTCGGTTCCTGGGGCAGGATTTTCTGGCCCTTTTCAGTAGAAGATTCTTCTGCTCCGGCGAAGTCATTCCACAGTGTTGGTTTCCCAGTCGAGTGGCCTGTGAGCCAGGAAAGTGGCCATTGACTTTGGTGGGACCAGAATTTCCTGCTGCCAGCCAATGGTGAGCTGCCTCCATGGCTGGAAAACCCAGCATGGGGAGTGGAGGGGAGGGGGAAGAATCCCGGTCGTAATCATGTGACCCCCCCTTACATCATCATGTGGGCAGTACTGTTTCTTCAGTTCCGCACATTGGGGATTTTCTTGCTTCGCTCACCCCGGGATCATCTGGCTATGCCAGAAGTCAATTGATCTATGGATGGGCCATCAAATCTCCTGCCATGGGTTCTGCCGTGCCAGAGCTGGTAAATCCCAACCAAAACTCTTTCAGCTTTGAACATCCTAATACAACATTCGCAACTGACATTAAATTGGCAGATCTCTTCCCTTCTTAGATAATTGAATGACATTAGCAATTTCTAATCCAATGATACCATTCCCAAATCAAGACAGTTCCAGGAAATTTTGATGAATGTACCTTCAGTTTTCTTCTCTATCTGTTTAATGGGCACACAGCTTACCATGGGGTTCCCAGCACCATGGGTTGGCTTCAGTAGGAATTCCTAGACAGTCCCACCAACAGCGAACGGTGTGCCGCTTCCCACCGCTGAGAAAAACGCCGAGGGGAGGCCAGAAAATCTCACCCAAGACTTCTATTTATTTAAGATTTTTAAGTTAAGTTTATTTATTAGTGTCACAAGTAGGCTTACATTAACACTGCAATGAGGTTACTGTGAAAATCCCCGAGTCACCACACTCTGGCTGTTTGGGTACACTGAGGGAGAATTTAGCACGGCCAGTGCATCTAACCAGCACGTCTTTTCAGACTGTGGGAGGAAACCGGAGCACCTGAAGGAAACCCACACAGGCACGGGGAGAACGTGCAGACTCTGCACAGACAGTGACTCAAGCCAGGCTCCTGGCACTGTGAGGCAGCAGTGCTGACCACCGTGCCGCCCCATTTTCCTTGCATTGGTGCAAGTCTTTTCTTTTAGCTTGTTCGTGTCTCTTAACTCATTCATTGACCATAGTTACTCAACTGCAAAACCTTTTACTGGTAGGCACTGGTCTTGTAGTGTACTGGTTTCCTTTCATTCTTCTGTCTATCTGTAACGGTGCCAATTAACAGTTTTTCATAGTTTGCTGCAGTCAATTTATGTCCCATCCTTTTGAAATTTGCAATTGTTTGTCATCTTCCCTTTTCCCCCTCTCAAATTTAACATCAGATTTGATTGTGCCATAGTGATGGTTCACAATATGTTCCATTGCCATCAGACTTAACTATTACTGACTCGTTATTCATCAGTAAGTCTAGTTTGACATGTTCTCTTGTCGGCCTGAAAATTGCCTAAGAAAATTGTTGTGAATATGCTCCAGAAATTCAATGCTATTCCTCCCAGTTGATGTGAAAATTAAAATTTCTCATTACAATTGCATTATTTTTGCTATTTTATTCTCTTGTTGCCTTAGGAATCCTTATGTACCTTATAAACCATTACAATAGGACCAAGGGGACAGGATTCAGCCATTTAGTTTCTCGAGACTGCTCCACCATTCAATGGGATCATGGCTGATCGGTATCTCAATTTGCATACATCAATTCCATAACCCTTAATCATAGAATCAGAATCACTACAGTGCAGAAGGAGGCTATTTGGCCCATCGAGTCTGTTCCGACCACAATCCCACCCAGGACCTATTCCTTAACCCACACATTTACCCTGTTAATCCCCCTGACACCAAGGCCAATTTAGAATGGCCAATCAACCAATCTTTGGATTGTGGGAGGAAACCCGGAGCACCCGGAGGAAACCCATGCAGACACTGGGAAGATGTATAAACTCCACACAGATGGTGACCCGAGGCGGGAATTGAACCTGGGGCCCTTGCGCTGTGAGACAACAATGCTAACCACTGTGCCACTGTGCTGCCCCCAAATAATATCCTAGTCCATGAAAAATCTCTCAATCTCAATTTTCAGATTTTCAAGTGGCACCCACCCCTCACCACCCACCCACAAACAACCCCTCCCTCCCTCCCTCTCCCAGCCCTAACTATAGGACAGAAGTCTAAATATCCACTTTTCTTCTTAGACAGTCTCTTGGAGTCGAGGATGACTTACTTCTACACTAAAGATGAGTTCTCAGGTGATTGGGATTGCATGACCTACAGTCTCTTTCAAGGGTGGGGCAGATGGTGGTTGGAGAAGGGTTTGGGTGCTGGGCCCAGATTGCCACAAGCTCCCTTCATTGTCGACGCTTGTCTTCAGCTTACTTTAGATGATGAAATTAAAAGTGTTCAGTTCCTTCCCAGATAGTTTTCTTCAACTTCCGGCAGTCTTGGGCCAGGGTTTCCAAGGGTCGGGCGGGGGGGATGTTGCACTTTTTCATGGACTTTGAGTGTGTCCTTGAAGGGTTTCCTCCTGGGGCTTGCTTGCCGAGTCGAAGCTCTGAGTAGAACACTTGCCTCTGGAGTCTCGTGTCAGGCATGTGGATGCTGTGGCCTGCTCAGCAGAGCCGATCAAGCGTTGTCAATCCTTCGATGGTGGGGATGTTAGTCTGAACGAGAACACTAATGTTGGTGCACCTATCCTGCCAATGGATTTGCAGGATCTTGGGGAGACAGCAGTGGCCGTATTTCTCCAGGGTTTTGAGTGCCGGCTGTGCACAATTCACATCGCTGAACCTATTGTTAGGGAGAGTATCACTACTGCTCTAAAGACCACGAGCTTGGTGCTGGGTCTGAAGTCCTGGTCTTCAAACACTTTTCCTCAGGTGAGAGAAGGCTGCGCTGGCACACCGAAGATGTTGAACCTTGTCTTCAATATCTGTCCTTGTTGACTGTAGGTTCCCAAGCTAAGGAAAGTGGTCTACATTGTTCAAGGCCTTGTCATGGATTTTGACAACTGGAGTCGGTGTTGTGTGCCAGAGGTAAGTTGATTGATGGAATAAATTGAGGGCAATTCAATGCAGCTCTAACTATGAAGGCTTTGTTGTCAACACAGTATTTATATGCATGTACAGCAAGGTAAAATTAGACTACAGGTGCTCCTCTGGACTCCCAGGCTCCAACTGCCAGTCCGTCCTCGACCCGTAGTCCATACCCTCCTGCCAGTTGGCTCAGCTTTCGACCGGAATAATTCATTGGGTCCTCACCGGTCGCATGGTCCTTGGAACACCCCCCCATTCAAGGATGATGCTATTATACTCCTTCCCCCAAAATCCAAAACACTTCGAACGTGCAGAGTTAGTAGGCACACCACAGGATCTGATGTATCCTGAAAAACCTCTGGAAAACTCAGGTTCAAACGATCTGGAGCCTTCCTGGTTTTGTTAGAGTGCCAAAGTGAATGGCTCGTCTGCATTTAAAGGCCCAGATCGAACAGATGAGAAAGGCCGGCTCATTCATCCAGGATCTAGTGGTTCTTTGGCAATTTCAGACTCCGACTCCTTACCATCGGTTGCTCCGGCCCCACATTCTCCACCGGAATTCCAGTAGCCACACTTGGCATCCTCAAATGAACTGCAGGGATCAGCTGTGGATCCCCTGTGTCCATTACTGCTCTCCTCTTCAGGTGGTCTACGTGGCTCCTAAGCCTGCAGCCTTGTATCTCCATGACATAGGAGAGTGGTCCCGTTCACTCCACAATATTACCAGCCCCCCATGCCAGGCCTGCTGCAAAGTTTCTAACCAAGACGTCATCCTCCACTTTAAACACTCTGGGCGCAACCTTACTGGCCGTTCACACCACGTTCCCGTTGCAGCGAGGTTGGAGAATTTGGCGCCCAGCTAAATCCCCATTCACTGCAGCGGGATGGGAAAATTCTGCTGGCGTGAAAGGCCGTAACATTCAGGCTCTGGTTTTTCTTCCTGCAGGAGGTAAATACCTTCTGGGAGGCTTACCTAGCCTCCACCCTCCCCACCAAATTCGAAACTATCATATCCAATCTCGTTCATAACAGACATCCCATCAGTAACTCGGCTGGCGTGACCCCTGTGGTCACCTTTGGGATGGTGTTATATTATAATAGAAAGCTGGCTATGTGTAATGGAAGGGGCCTGTTCACATTTGTACCGCCCGCTGTGCCAGCCCAGTTGATGTTGCGTTGTAAAATGCTGACCTCACATGGCGAATGTCATTGGACTTGAGAAATATTTGGAAATCCTCCATCGTGAATTATGCACCATTGTCCAATAACAACTTCAGGAATGCCATGGATATTGAATATCTTCCTTAACTTGGCAATGGTGGCATTAACTTGTCAATGGCCCCACTGCTACTCTCTCACTGTGAATGGCCCTGTTGCTCCTAGAATCCCTACATTGCAGAAGGAGGCCATTCGGCCCATCAAGCCTGCACCGACAACAATCTCAGCCAGACCCTATCCCCGTAACCCCACGCATTTACCGTGCTAATCCCCCTGACAATAAGGGACAATTTATCATGACCAATCAACCTAACCTGCACATCTTTGGAGTGTGGGAGGAAACCGGAGCACCCAGAGGAAACCCATGCAGACACAGGGAGAGCATGCAAACTCCAAGAGACATGACCCGAGGCTGAAATCCAACCTGGGTGCCTTGCGCTGTGAGGCAGCAGTGCTAACCACTGTGCCAGCGTGCCGCCCTCTCTCACTGTGAATAGTCCTATCGCTTATCCTCACTATTAATGACCCCGTTGCTCCTCTCTTACAGTGAATGGCCCCGTTGCTCCTCTCTCACTGTGAACGGCCCTGTTGCTCCTCTCTCACTGTGAATAGCCCCGTTGCTCCTCTCTCACTGTGAACGGCCCTGTTGCTCCTCTCTCACTGTGAATGGCCCCGTTGCTCCTCTCTCACTGTGAATAGCCCCGTTGCTCCTCTCTCACTGTGAATGGCCCTGTTGCTCCTCTCTCACTGTGAATAGCCCCGTTGCTCCTCTCTCACTGTGAATGGCCCTGTTGCTCCTCTCTCACAGTGAATGGCCCCATTGCTCCTCTCTCACTGTGAATGGCCCTGTTGCTCCTCTCTCACAGTGAATGGCCCCATTGCTCCTCTCTCACAGTGAATGACCCTGTTGCTCCTCTCTCACTGTGAATGGCCCTGTTGCTCCTCTCTCACAGTGAATGGCCCCGTTGCTCCTCTCTCACAGTGAATGGCCCCATTGCTCCTCTCTCATTCTTCTGATGGTACTTTCTGCATCCAGTTCCTCTTTTCACCCACTCTTGCATATCCAATACCCTTTGTGTAAAGATCTCCTGATAACACTCTGAACAGTTCAGCTCTAAATTTAAGGTTATTCCCCTCGGTCATGGACTATCCCAGTAAGTAGTCTCATAACACCAGGTTAAAGTCCAACAGGTTTATCTGGTAGCACAAGCTTTCAGAGTGTTACTCCTTCTTCGGTGAGTGAGGAGTTGTGTTCACGAACAGGGCATAGATAGACACCTATGTATATATGCCTATCTATGCATGTCTATATATGCCCTGTTTGTGAACACAACTCCTCACTCGCCTGAAGAAGGAGTAACACTCCGAAAGCTTGTGCTACCAAATAAACCTGTTGGACTTTAATCTGGTGTTGTGAGACTTCTTACTGTGCTTACCCCAGTCCAACACCGGCCTCTCCACATCATGGACTATCCCCGCAGGGTGAGATAATTATTCTCATTCTATCTATAATATCTTTTAATCATATTAAACACATCAATTAGATCACTCCTTAATCTTTATATTCAAAACTCCCACAAGACCCTTGCTTTTACTTAACGTGTTGCCTGCTCACTCTTACTGAAGTTCATGTTGACTCCTCAATGGGTTATTTTAAGTTGATTCTGAACTTCTCCAGTGATGCCCCCAGCTTCCCAAACCATCCCAATAGTCAGTAGTCCGGGGAGATGGTTAAGATGTCTCACTGCAGCTTCCAAAAAGAGGAAGAGCCAGTTAAATAGTGACAGAGAGGAGCACAAAAATTGCAACTGGAGGTGACTGAGTCATAAAGACGAAATATGAACCAATTAAGTGAGTTACAAAAGGCGGGGTAATAAAACAAAGCAAAATCTATAGCAATGAGTAAAGGAATAGAGGCAAATTTATTAGGATATAAAATAATAAAGAATAATTGGAACAATAAAAACAGAAAAAGGCATTTAGGAAAATATTAAATCTGAAAATGCTCCATTAATGAACAATTTTCCGTATTATAAAGGCAGATAAAAAGATGAAATAAATTAGACTGACCATAGCTGGTATGGGTTAAACTTGTTTAAGCATTGCCTTCTATGGCAGTACGGTGTCACAGTGGTTGGCATTGCTGCTTCACAGCTCCAGGGTCCCAGGTTCAATTCTACCCTTGGGTGACCGTGTGTGGAGTTTACACATTCTCCCTGTGTCTGCCTGGGTTTCCTCCCACAGTCCAAAAGTGTGCAGGTTAGGTGGATGGGCCATGCTAAATTGCCCCTGAGTGTCCCAAGATATGTAGGTTAGGTGGATTAGCCATGGGAAATGTGTGGGGTTACTGGGATAGGGTGGGCCAGAAGATCTGGGTAGGGTACTCTGTCAGAAAGTTGGTGTGGACTCAATGGGCTGTAGGCCCCTTCTGCACTGTAGGGATTCTATGAATCTTGACTAATCATTTTAAAGTTCATTTATTATTAGTGTCACAAGTAGGCTTACATTAACACTGCAATAAATGATGAAACCAGTGCAGTTTTCAGACTGAAGTCAGAAGACGTGGAATTAAAAGTGATTTATTGATATGCTTCTGTTATCAAATGCTGAGTTCATGTGTTTTAATGATGACAGAATGCAATTTATTTCGATGCAAAACCTTTGAAGCGTTGCTTAACTTAATACTTTATTTAGCTAAGTTGAATGAATAAATGTTTAAATCTCTACATTCTCAGTGAACTCTTGCTATTAATGAATTGTTTTTAACCAGCCAATAATGGCATATGAGTTTTGGCACTTCAGCTGATTATAATTGTAGCTCTGTACACACCAGAGAGGAACTTGTTAGAATGGTGGATAAAAACAGCCTCTTGCCTTGTGCGGATCTGTTATTGCTCAGATTTTGGTAGTTGTGTTGCAATCCCTATGGACAGTGATAACTTTAAAGAAGAAATTCATACTTCCATTTGATAGCCGAAAGAATGACGCAAAATTTCATGTTTTAAGACTTTTACTGCAGCATTCAAATTAAAAATATCATTGACTAAACACTATTATTGTAGGGAACTTATTTTTAAACCACGGAACAGAAATCTCCCCTTTTACTTTTAACA
Organism: Mustelus asterias; assembly: GCF_964213995.1. NCBI lineage: Eukaryota > Metazoa > Chordata > Chondrichthyes > Carcharhiniformes > Triakidae > Mustelus > Mustelus asterias. The sequence continues at coordinate 44,039,440 of NC_135821.1, forward strand.
AAACAGAAACTCCACTTCACAGGTGCACTAGCCCTTCAACTCTTCATTTGATTATCCCAGACCCTGTGGTAAGTGATTCTCCCAAGAGTTTACTTTTCTTCTTTCCCTTTCCCAGTTTGGTAAATTTAGTCTCAGAACTGTAATTTCTGAATCTCTCAAACAGTCCAATTAGAGTGCTTAATGAATACTTGTTAGATATTCACAGGTGAGTTTGTGTTGCAGAGCTTGTCTTGCTCACCAATCTGAAATCTATAGCGTTTATCACCTATTCCCAAAGACAATTTCCCTGTGTTAATGAGAATGGTGAGGGTTAATTTGTTTCTTCCTGGCGATTCATCCTCTCGCACAAGCTGGGTGAATCTTCCAGCCTCATTTCAAATCCTCATGAATTTGGTCCTTTCAGTCTGAGTTCATGATCCTACCCCATTCCTCCAAGCTGACCAGTGGAGACTTTGAATACTAGCTGCTCCCTTACCCCTGGCTCCTGGCCTTGGGTCTGTGAGTTTCAGGGATATCTTAGAAACTGTTTCCCTTTCAAAGCCCAACTCCATGGTAAGTGAATCACACGAGCCTTCTATCCGAGTAAAAATGCTGATTAGCTATACTTGAGGCCAAACTCTATGTCATCCTGGAAGTAAGTGGACAGTTTAATGCATAACTGTTTAAAATTAAACATGTTCAACACTTTCCTGGAACTTTAACAATGAGAAGTCTGACTTTTGTAAACACAGATGCAGTAGCTATTGTTTCCAAATATGAATTCCTTTCACCTTCTTTCTATTAACAACCCATTAATTCTTCATAACCAAGTCATCAAATGCAAACCAGGTGAAATCCTTCCTTTTAAATTAAAATAAAGACAGAGTCAGAAAATATAACAATCTTATAAAACCTAATATTTGGAACGTTGCTTCACATTGTAATCCAAAACTCCATCCAGGTTCTGGGAGATGGAAAACACCTAACGTAACACATTACTTCATTCCATGTAAGGGAATACTTGGCCCCTTGTTCAACACGATCTCTCTTAGGAAAATCCCTGACTTGGGAATCATGTGAACCCACTTTATCCTTTCCCTGGTGCTATCAGTAAAACAGGAACAACCGATTTATACTGCAGCTCATTTTAGTTGGATTAATAAAGTGCCTTGCTGTTAATATATTGGACAGAATTCCCTGTAAAAGTGTCAGGTTCAGTCAGAAAACCATGTGTTTCTCCCCAGAGAAAAAGATAGATTTCCCCAAAAAATCTTCCCACATTTTGCCATTTTTTTCAAAAGCAGGCGTGTGATGTGCATTCACTGTGAAGGCTTGGGTCTGAACATGCTGGTAAGCCTGGATTAGCAGAGATAAAGGGTGCGCCAATTTCAAAGTGGAAGAGAAGACCCCCACCCCCACAACCAAGGTCATAAAAGACCAACCACCCACCCTCCCAGAATATAGATCACTGTCCTCATCTCCCTCACTCCTGACCAAGCATAGATCGCCGGCCTCGGGGCGTCAGGGCCATCCCAATTGGTCCCCCTTCATGCCCTGTCTCCTTCTGGCTCCACCCCCATGGTTCTGTGGCAGTTCCAACCTTGCATGGCCGACCTATCAGTACCAGCTTGGCACTGCCGGAGCCACAATAGCCTCCGAGCACCCCCCCCCCCCCCCCCCACCCCCCCACCCCCCGCCCCCCTCCCGGCCCGGTGTGACCACCACATCTGGCCTCTGTTTGTGGAGACCAGTAGTGATTCCCACTGGTGCCACGTTATGCCAATGGGAGCAAACATTGCAAGTCCCGGAAGGCTCGGCATCAAGGCAGCTTTGGATGTTAAAATCTATTTAAATGAATAGTAATCATTGTCATGCCCTCACTGGGTGTGAGCCTGATTAAGTCTGCTGGGGCAGTCCAGGAAGAGCGCAAACTGTTTGGCGCCCAGCGCAAACCTCGTTCCAGGGCTTTCCCAGTATTTTTCCAATATTGTTGGATTTACGCCAGGCACAACATGGCTGGAAAATAGCCACCATTATGTTTGTGGTACAATCACTAGCTAGCTAATTGGCACACACCAAGATTTTGGAAGCTCTAAGTGAATGAAGAAGCAAAGTATTTGCTTTTGGTTATGTTGATGAAGGGGTTTCATACAATCATAGAATCCCTAGAGTGCAGAAGGAGGCCATTCAGCCCATCGAGTCTGCACCAATCAAAATCCCACCCAGGCCCTATCCCCATAACCCTGTGCATTTACCCTAGCATTGCCAATCTGCCTAACTTGCACACGTTTGGACTGTGGGAGGTAACCAGAGCACCCCAGAGGAAACCCACGCAGACATGGAGAGAATGTACAAGTTCCACACAGACAGTGACCCAAGGCCAGAATTGGACCCGAGGCCAGAATCGAACCCGGGTCCCTGGCGCAGTGCTAACTACTGTGCCACCGTGCCACCCACACAGTGGCACAGTTGTTAGCCAGGACACTGTAATAGCTCCCTGTCTCCATCCAAACGGTACTCCAGCACCTCCTATGGCCACCAAACAGGCGGGTAGGAAATGTCCAACTGCAGCAATGCAGCACTCCATAAATACTGCAAATACACTGCATAAATTATGTGCTGCTCGTGATGCGTGATCTCATAACCTTCTGACTCAGAAATTACCAGCAGAACCAAGCTGACAGCTACGCAAGTGAAGATCTCATCTTTTATCATTTACTGAGGAATGGAAGGCTATTCCGACATGGGAGGCATTAATCCTTTTCTCACTCAATACTTATATTTTCCAATGCAGGTCACCTGGATAGCAAGCAGGAGAAGAACTCCTTTGTTTGATGTTGCTTGGGGATGCCTCCTGTTGCTGTAGTCTGAACAATGAGTTGCTTATAGATAATAAATGTATATAAATCGATTTAGAATCATTGAATCATAGAATCCCTACAGTACTAAAGGAGGCCATTTGGCCCATCCAGCCTGCACCAACAACAATCCCATCCAAGCCCTATCCCCATAACCCCACGTATTAAACCTACTAATCCTGCTGGCAATAGGGGCAATCTGAGCATAGTCAATCCACCAAACCTGCACATCTCTGGAGTTCGGGGTTGGAACGTCACAATGGAGAAAACGTTAAGATCAAGAACATAAGAACACAAAAAATAGGAGAAGGCATAGATCACATGGCCAGTCGAGCCTGCTCCGTTGTTCAATATGATTGTGGCTGATCTTGGGCTTCAACTGCACTTTCCCAACTGATCGTAATATCTCTTGACTTCCTGAGACACCAAAAATGTGTCTAGTCCAGCTTTCAATGTATTCAATAATGGAGCATCAACAATCCCCTGAGAAGAGAATTCAAAACATTCACAACTCTTTGAATATAGTGACCTCTCCACATCTTAGTTCTGCGATGATTGGCCCCTTACCCTGAGACTTGTGTTTTACATTTCCCGGCAGATAGAAACCATCTCTCAGTGTCCACCCTTCAGAGTTTTGTAGGATTCACTCATAGAATCCCTGCAGTGCAGAAGAAGACCATCCAGCCCACCGGCCGGAACTCTACCATCTCGCCCGCCATGGAATCGGCATGGGCAAGGGTCCGACAATAGAAGTCTCCATTGGCCAAGGGCAGGTATTTCCGGTCTCGCCCGAGAGAGGCCGCAAAATCCTGCCCATCAAGTCTGCACTGACTCTCCGACAGAGAGGGCCTACCTCACCCAGGCCCTCTCTCCCATCCTATCCCTGTAACTGCACACATTTACCACGGCTAATCCATCTAACCTACACATCTTGGGATACTATGGGGCAATTTGGCATGGCCAATCCACCTGACCTGCACATCTTTGGACTGTGGGAGGAAACCAAAGAACCCAGAGGAAACCCACGCAGACACGGGGAGAACGTGCAAACCCCACACAGGCAGTCAAAAGCAGAATGTCTGATCATTATCACGTTGCTGATTTTGGAGTCTGGCATATTTCCAATTGGCAGAAAGATGCTTTGAGACATCCTGGGGGTCAGGGAAGATGCTCCCTAGATGTAAGTATGTTTATTTTTCTTTACCTATAATGGGAACTGCCCATATAAACTTGGCACGTTATGATTTGCCCCTCCTGCTAATGGTGCCATGCAGGTACCTCATTTTAATAACTTCCAATTAATAATGTGTGCAATCCTGTCACAGTTCAGTGACTTGCTCTAGCTGTAAGTGAGAGCAGCTTTCACTAACTCAGCAAAGGTTGGGGACAGTGAAGGGGGGGGGGGGGGGGGCGGAAGAGGTAGTGTTGAGTGGGGAGTGAGGGGAAATTGGAGGGGGAGGAGGTGAAGGGGTGAGAGAGGAATGAGAGAGGGCAAGGGGAAGTAGTGAAGGGGGCAAGAGAGGAATGGGAGAGGCAAGTGGACATGGGAGTGGACAAGGGAGGAAGGTGTAATGGGGGTGAGGGGAGGAGGAGTGGGAGTATGGGAGGGGTGAGGGAGGTAAGGGGGTGGTGGAGGAGAGGGGCAAGGGGCCATGGTGGAGAGAGGTGAGGGGCAAAGGGGAAGTGGAGGGATGGGGAACAGGGGAGAGGTGTGAGGGGGAAGGGAAGTAGAGGGATGGAGAGGCTGGGAATGGGGGAGAACGGTGAGGGGAAGAGTGGAGGGATGGGGAGGGGGAGAGGGGTGAGGGGAAGACTGGAGGGAAGGGGAAGCAGGGTAGAGGGGCGAGGGGAACTGGGGGGATGAGGATGGGAGAGTGGGGTAGAGGGGCGAAGGGTAGTGGAGGGATGGGCGGGAAGAGCAGGACAAGCGGGAAGGGAAGTAAAGGGAAGGGGAGGAGGGAGCAGGGGAGAGGGAGGGGGAGCAGGGAAAGTAGATGGATGGGGAGGGCGAGAGCGGGGGGAGAGGGGTGTGAGGCAGGGGGAAGCAAAATAAGTCTGTACTTGTGTTCTCTGGGTTTTGTCAATAAACCTATATTAAGGATGGACTGGCTGCAGGTGCCTCCTTGCTTGGTGAATGAGACATGTACTTAATAGCAAACACCACCCAGCAGTGGGGAAGCAGCAATCTGAGCTTTGAGAACCATTTACAACAGCTGTGGTTTTAAAGGGCTTGGAGGATTTTGCAGTGAGATTTTTAACATATGCAAAGTGCCTCCATGCTTTTTTTTCTTCTTTCCTCCAATAGAGCGAGGACCACTAACAACATTTTCAAATAAATTATATTAACCGTAAAAAATCTGGACTGGCCTTCACACAGATATAATGCACCGTGGTGAGAAGGCATGTTTCAGCAATAAATTCAGCTGCAAGACGCAGTTCAACATAAATCTGTCTAAATTAGACAAGTCTAAATATAGCCTGTCCACCCAAGCAATGGAACTCACCATAGACATTTCCATAACATAAATTATTCAGCACTCGATGGTAACGTGTTATGTAACTTAAGCTTCCTTTACAACTCAAGTATGCAGGTAATTAGCATTAAACGCAATACCTGCGTTCCTCACTCATAATTCAACTAATTTGTTATAATGCACAACTCCCAATTGTTGCTCTAAAGATTATAATATTTTAGCTCCTCAATAATGTCAATTATTACCAACCAGTAAAGTTGTAAAGCATGTTTTATTATACCTGAGAAAGGGACAGAGAGAAAAAGAGTTGTCACACAGTAACCGAGCAGTATAAAGCTATGTGCTTTTCAGTTTACTTATCCTGCTTTGGTTTATATTCATGCAGTGACACTTCTGCGTGATCCAGAGGCAGCACGGCAGCACAGTGGTTAGCACAGCTGCCTCACAGCGCCAGGGACCCAGATTTGATTTCAGCCTTGGGTGACTGTGTGGAGTTTGCTTGTTCTCCCTGTGTCTGCGTGGGTTTCCTTTGGGTGCTCCGGTTTCCTCTCACAGTCCCAAGATGTGCAGGTTAGGTGGACTGGCCATGTAAAATTGCCTCTTGTTGTCCCAAGATGTGTATTTTAGGTGGATTAGCATGTTAAACGTGTGGAGTTACACGGATAGGGTGGAGGCGATGCCTGCGTAGGATGCTCTTTCGGAGAGTCGATGCAGACTCGATGGGCCAAATGGCCTCTTTCTGCACTATAGGAATTCTATGATCCAGCATTGCTCTGTATTTTCATCCTGGATGCCTTGTATGATGAAGCAATTGCCAGAGCCACTGGTGTATTTTCCTGTACTATGATATTTATTCTACTTGAAATCAAAACTAATCCTAGATTACAGACTGAGACTCACAAAATGCCGTACCAATGTAGAATTATTCAGTTATTGAAGCTGCTTGATTATATATCCACTTATCGCAAAAACGGTGGGTGGTTCCACATTGTTTCTTTTCAAAATGCAGAAAAATTGTCCTTCCTGTTTCTTTCTGTGAGTAATCTCATTGGCCCGGATTATTTGCTGGAGAAAGGAATCTTGTGATTTGCTCTGACCATTGAACATTTTCCCTCACTCCTCAGGCTAAACAATTTGTGCCCTGTGGGATGCTGGCGTTCCAAGCTGATTAACAGTGCAGAGCAAGTGGGGTTACGGGACCTCAGTGAGTGGTGAGACCAAGAAAGGCAGGAATTTAATTCCTGACCCTCATCCCGGGGCCAGCTGGCAGACTAGGGTCATCAGGTTACATGGCAGGTGCCACTTGCTTCCTTCACTGCAATGTTACCAGCAGTGGGGTAGGTGTCTGGCGGCCTGCCTACCCTTGGGTCAATTGAGGCTCTCATCTCTGAGAGCCGAGGGTTGCCTCTTGTTCGGGTATACTGAGCCCAATGGAGATTCCCTCTCCCGCCTCTCTATTCAACGGGGATCCTAGCCCCACCATGCCTCTCCCTCTGGCTACCCAATCTTACCCCCTTCCTTCCTCCTCCCACACCACTCTCTCTTGTCAGGACCTGCCTGATTGGCCTGGACAAAACCACGCTACGTAACTTGGTTCCTGGAGCCAATAACAATCCTTGTCCACCCTCTCTTCCACCTTTTTCCGTCGGGAAAAAGATGCTAGAGTCTGAGATCACCTACCAGCCGACTCAACAGCAGCTTCTTCCCTGCTGCCATCAGAGTTTTGAATGGACCTACCATATATTAAGCTGATCTTCCTCCATGACCTAGGTGTGACTGTGACACGATATTCTGCACCCTCTTCTTTCCTTCTTCGCCTTCTACTCTATGAACAGTATGTTTTGTCTATATAGCGTGTAAGAAACAATACTTTTCACTGTATCCTAATACATGTGACAATAATAAATCAAAAAAAGCATGGAGGTCTGGCTGTAATCCCAGCAGTGGCCACTGCTTCTGGTGGCGCTTCTGGGATTGGAGAGCTGTCAGCCATCCGATTGCCCGCAGCTCTCGGAGGTTGAGTGTTCCTCCGAGATAAGGGCAGAAGCCAAGACCTAAACCAATTAAACAACCTGATTATGGTCAAATCAATTTGTGGATTTAAATCCAGACAGAGACGGATTCACCCCCAATCTTGGGACTAGAGGCTGGTCCACTGCCTCGATGTACAACTCCAGCCAACGATTTTCCTCAACGAATGTGATTGAAGGACTGAGACAGAGTAGAGAAATATCTGAGAAGAAAATTTGGTAAATTAGAATTGAATCAGCTGCAGGGAGAGAAAACAAATAGGGAACAAAGGGGCGGCACAGTGGCACAGTGGTTAGCACTGCTGCCTCAGAGCACCAGAGACCTGGGTTCGGTTCCCGACTTGGACTCTGCATGCTCTCCTCATGTCTGCGTGGGTTTCCTCTGGGTGCTCTGGTTTCCTCCCACGGTCTGAAAGACATGCTGGTTAGGTGCATTGACCATGCTAAATTCTCCCTCAGTGTACCCGAACAGGGACTGGAGTGTGGCAACTAGGGGATTTTCACAGTAACTTCATTGCAGTGTTAATGTAAGCCTACTTGTGATTAATAAATAAACTTTAAAAATAAAGGTGACAACTCATGTCAATTGACCATGAGTCAGCTGACAGCTTTACTTCGCTTACCTTTCGATTACCTCCTCCATCTTGAGATGATTCTGTTTTTTTTATTTATTGAACATCCCCCTCGAAGTCCCCCATATGAATTGCTCTGAAGTTTCCAGAATATAAGGGTGGTTTTGGGCCCGCACTTTCCACCTGCAGGAATGGTGGCACGTGTTCAAAATCCGGAGAGCATGATCCGTGTCGGCTAGTTTCCGAGTTCTGTTCTTCCCGACCCCTTGACGCTGGAGTGGCGTGAAACACGCCGAGGCACCACAGATAACTCATTTTAATATATTAGCATGTCATTAGCGAGTGCTCACTCCGGGACTCCTCCTCCACCACCCACTCCTCCCCCCGCCGCACCAGATATTCAACATACGCCAGCGTGACATCACGCCAACGCCATTTACAACAGCTCTACATAAGTGAGAACCTTGCCCCTATGCCTCAGAGAGGGAATTTTGGAGGTGAGCGCTCAGGTAGCCAGCCCCTTCCACAGTGTACAGTGCACCGGAAAGGACTCAGGGGACACGGACAGGTACAACCTGGGGTCAGGGTAGTCCCAGAATCACCATTTCGGGGAGAGGGGTCACTTCCAGGCCTCATCTACTCTTCATATTGGGGTGCCCCTTGCATTAAAGGGGTTGTGAAGGCTGGTATGCAGGCAGTGCTTCCCATGCCCTCCTTCTGGGTTACTGTCCAGATCACTGCTGAGGGATGCCCTTCCTTAGTGGGGCTGGCAAGAGGGTGGGAGGGACATAGCACTGCCATTCTCACACTCAGTAAGAAGTTTAACAACACCAGGTTAAAGTCCAACAGGTTTATTTGGTAGCAAAAGCCACACAAGCTTTCGGAGCTGCAAGCCCCTTCTTCAGGTGAGTGGGAATTCTGTTCACAAACAGAGCTTATAAAGACACAGACTCAATTTACATGAATTTAAATTGAGTCTGTGTCTTTATAAGCTCTGTTTGTGAACAGAATTCCCACTCACCTGAAGAAGGGGCTTAGAGCTCCGAAAGCTTGTGTGGCTTTTGCTACCAAATAAACCTGTTGGACTTTAACCTGGTGTTGTTAAACTTCTTACTGTGTTTACCCCAGTCCAACGCCGGCATCTCCACATCATTCTCACACTCCACAGGAATAAGGCATTGGGTTAGCACAGTGATTCCTCCAATTTGATGGCATGAACAGACAGGGTGGATAATTTGTGGGTGAACAAAGTGAAATTTATTGACCAATATTCAGAACAAATTGCTGACTTTTTTGCAACAGTGTCTATATTCACCCGTGCTCCCCAAGTGCCTACAGTTTCTTAATCTTCCTGACCCTCCCATTACATCAAGGTGTATCTCCAGAATCCACAGCTGTGATTGAAGGTGCCTGCTGACTTCCACGCCCTGATGTCTGAGATTATCTTGAAGAAAGTCCCCTGGGAAGCCAGGACCTTGAGGGTCGAGGCCTGCTTTCAGGCAACAGGGTATTGGACTGCTGCCCTCCTTGGTGCCAGGGGCTGGAGGCATGCCGCTCACAGGGAGAGAGGTGTCAGATGGGCCAGAGACACCAAGGGTCCCCTGGCTGGAGGGTCCCAGACTGTACCCCTACTGATCCTCTTCCCTTCAGGTTCCTGAGGGCCTTTGTGCTCCTCCATGGGATGAAGCAGCAGCTGGAGTGAGCCCCGCTGTCCTCTGGCACTGATACTCATGGATTCCACCAGTCTCTGCACCATGTCGAAGACCTGCATCATGGTGTGGACATCACCTGCCATGGAGTGCACTTCCTGCACCAAGGTCTCCACTGTGGATGCCAGCCTTTAGTAGCCAGGAGGTTTCATACAACTCAGTTTAGAGAAAGCAGTAGCGTAGTGGTGCTGTCACTGGACTAGTAATCCAGAGACCCAGGACAAGACCCTGGGTCCTGGGTTCAAATCCCACAGCAGATAGTGAAATTTTAATTCAATAAAAAAATGTGGAGCTAAAGGTAAAAGGGATTAGGGTTAGATGACCATGAAAAAATTGTTGGTTGTCATAAAAATCCATCTGATTCACTAATGTCCTTTGGGCAAGAGTCCACAGAAATGTGGTTGACTCTCAAATGCTCTCTGGAATGGAGGGCAGAGATGGGCAATAAACACTGGCCCAGCCAACGATCCCCACATCCCCTGAGCGAATAAAAAGTCCTTTAGCTTTACAAATAGATGTTGAGGTGAATGTTGGTGGAGTAAGCAATGTTTTGAAACACGCATACGCCACGATAGAGTTCTTGATCTCTTAAAGGAGGTAACATTACTTGCTTACAATTCTTATGATTTACAGCTCCACCTTATAATAGTATTGCAGAAAAATACAGCTGGAATTTAAAAAGTACAGGTCTGTAAAGATAATGAAACTACCCGTGAACTTTGCTCTGAATTACAGCAGACATGATCATCTGAGGAATTCTAGAATAGAAAAAAGTAAGCTTTTTGACTTGATTTATTATTGTCACACATATTGGTATAAGTGAAAAGTATTGTTTATCACGCGCTATATAGACAAAACATACCATTCATAGAGAAGGAAAGGAGAAAGTGCAGAATGTAATGATGCTGTCATTGCTAGGGTGTAGAGACAGATCAATTTAATGTGAGGTAGGTCCATTCAAAAGTCTGGTGGCAGCAGGGAAGAAGCTGTTCTTGAATCGCTTGGTATATGTCCTCAGACATTTGTATCTTTCTCCCAACGGAAGGAGGTGGAAGAGAGAATGTCCAGGCTGCGTGGGGTCCTTAATTTGCTGGCAGCAAGAAGCGTCGACAGCGTCAGTGGACGGGAGGCTGGTTTGCGTGATGGACTGGGCTTCATTCACGACCCTTTGTAGTTTATTGCGATCTTGGAAAGAGCAGGAGCCATACCAAGCTGTGATACAACCAGAAAGAATGCTTTCTATGGTGCATTTGTAAAAGTTGTAGCGGACATGCTAAATTTTCTTAGCCCCCTAAGAAAGTAGAGGCGTTAGTTTGCATTTGATGTGTAGAATAGAATAGTGTGCCCTCATTTGCAGAATCACTTTGGTTTGCTGTAACCACCTTAAATCTGTGGCAAAGATGGACATGATACATGTTAGGAAATGGTTGATTGTGGGACAGCACCCAACTGAGGAGCAAGAGGCTGCATAATTCACATAAAAATCAGAAGCCCACCTGATTTACTCTTAAGACTTCATAATTTTCTGAATATTTTACTTAGAATCACAGAATCACAGAATCCCTGCAGTACAGAATGAGGCCATTCGGCCCATGAAGTCTGCACTGACAACAACCCACTCAGGCCCTATCCCCATAACCCCAAGTATTTATCCAGCTAATCCCCCTGACACTTATGGGCAATTTATCATGGCCAATCAACTTAACCCACACATCTTTGGGCTGTGGGAAGAGACAGAGCAGGCATGGAGAGAATGTGCAAACTCCACTTTTGCTACCAAATAAACCTGTTGGACTTTAACCTGGTGTTGTTAAACTTCTTACTGTGTTTACCCCAGTCCAACGCCGGCATCTCCACATCAAACTCCACATAGACAGTTACCCAAGGCCAGAATTGAAATTGGGCCCCTGGCGCTGTGAGGCAGCAGTGCTAACCATTCTGCCACCATGCTGCTTTGTGTCTTGTGATACAATGGTTTGTGCCATGGTAGCCAACTCGTATTAAGCAGTGCCTGGTTGGGCTCAGGATCTGCCATACTTGCTGCAAAAGATGATTGCGTGCCAAGGATGCGTAGGATTCTCCAGTCTTTCTTTTTGGCCAGCTGAGCTTTTCATTTCTGTTTGCCTCTTCCAATGCCCTTCCAGTCATCCTCCAGAGGTCAAACCATCAATGACCATCCCACAATGCCCTACACAGATAAACTACCCTGATCCTAGAGCAATACCTCTGAAAGGAAATAAAATTACAATTATTCACTTTGATGCTTGAACATTTGTCTTGATCCAATGTTGAAAAATGACATTTTTGTTCCATAATACTATTTGTTGCCAATTTTAAGATTTAAGTGGTCCCATTATGTCCAGTGGTGTGATGTACTGAGAGATGGGTACGGGTACAGTCTATCAGACTCGGTTGCATTGGAAATGCAGCTTTCATTTTAAGTTCCTCTGGGAGTGGGAGGAAGAAAAATGATTGTTTCAGAACCAAGAAACCAGCAAAGTGAAATGACCCAGGATCCATTCATTTTCTTCATGAGGTTATTCCAGTGTAGCCAATAGTGCAGTCCTTGGGTCATGGAAACCAATTGTCCAGTACTGTACAAGCACAGAGATGTCTTGTAATCATTTAGGAAAAAGAATGACCCAATTCTCCAATCTTGTTGAAGACTTGGCAAGAGTCTTTTTGCAAAAGGTCCCAGCAGTTTGAGCTCAAATTGTCGCACTGCATGGATAAGGTGAGTATTGATAAAGAAACCCTGGACCTCTGGTGTATTGGGCTGAATAGAAGCTGACCGACCCTGCACAGTACTGTCTTCTTTCAGTAGGAAGAGAGAACCCTTTCCTCTTCCTCTGCATTCTGTTTGAGCATTCTTCATTTCATAAAGCTAAATAGTCAAAGAAAACATAAGAACATAAGAACTAGGAGCAGGAGTAGGCCATCTGGCCCCTCGAGCCTGCTCCGCCATTCTATAAGATCATGGCTGATCTTTTTGTGGACTCAGCTCCACTTACCCGCCCGCTCACCATAACCCTAAATTCCTTTACTGTTCAAAAATTTATCTATCCTTGCCTTAAAAACATTCGTTGAGGTAGCCTCAACTGCTTCACTGGGCAGGAATTCCACAGATTCACAACCCTTTGTGTGAAGAAGTTCCTCCTCAACCCAGTCCTAAATCTGCTTCCCCTTATTTTGAGGCTATGCCCCCTAGTTCTAGTTTCACCCGCCAGTGGAAACAACTTCCCAGCTTCTATCTTATCTATTCCCTTCATAATCTTATATGTTTCTATAAGATCTCCCCTCATTCTTCTGAATTCCAATGAGTATAGCCCCAGTCTACTCAGTCTCTCCTCATAAGCCAACCCTCTCAACTCTGGAATCAACCTAGTGAATCTCCTCTGCATCCCCTCCAGTGCCAGTATATCCTTTCTCAAATAAGGAGACTACAACTGTACACAGTACTCCAGGTGTGGCCTCACCAGCACCTTATACAGCTGCAACATAACCTCGCTGTTTTTAAACTGCATCCCTCCAGCAATAAAGGACAAAATTCCATTTGCCTTCTTAATTACCTGCTGCACCTGCAAACCCCAACTCCTTGAGATTCCTGCATAAGGACACCCAACTGCACAGCAGCATGCTGCAATTTTTTACCATTTAAATAACAGTCCATTTTGCTGTTATTCCCACCAAAATGGATGATCTCACATTTACCAACATTGTACTCCATCTGCCAGACCCTCGCCCACTCACTTAGACTATCTATATCCCTTTGCAGACTTTCAGCGTCCTCTGTACACTTTGCTCTGCCACCCATCTTAGTGTCATCTGCGAATTTTGAAACACTCCACTTGGTCCCAACACTGACCCCTGAGGCACCCCACTAGTCACTGATTGTCAACCAGAAAAACACCCATTTACTCCCACTCTTTGCTTTCTGTTAGTAAGAAGCTGCTATTCAATGATTTATTTCAAAAGAAAACCACAAAGAGGTCTCTCAGAAAACACATCAGTGTTTCAATTCTATTAAATATGAAGGACAGTGCTATGACAAATCCCATCAGCATGGTTAATGTAAAGCGATCTTTTTCTGGAGGGGTGGTAAACATTATCTGTTCATGAGGATATTTTGAAGCAGACCTCCTAAGGAAAAGACAAAGGCTGTAATTTTCCAGTCGTGCCTTGCGTCCCCGCCCGTAGTGGGTATTCCTGCTCCAGAGGTGGTTCGCCTTTGGCCGCCAGTGAGATCTTCCAGCCTTGCCAAAGTCTATGGCCAGTTCGGCGAGAATGAATGATTCTGCACATGGGAAGGGCCGGAGTTTCACTGCTTTTGTGCCACCTTTCAGGAAAGTGGTTTGTTTCTGCTAAAGAAAGAACCCTCCTTTGCCATCGCCACCAACTTGATACTCATGAGTCATACATAATATCCAAAGCACTCAGAAGTGTCATCCTTGGCTCAGCTCCTCTGAGTCAGATGGTTGAGCATTTAAGTTCTGCTCAAGAACCTCAGTACATAGTGCAGGCCTATCCTTCAGCGCATTACTAAAGGCGTGCTGCACTGTTGATGATACTGTTTCTCAGAAGAGGCTTTAAAATGTCCCACAGTCCAAAGATGTGCGGGTTAGGTTGATTGGCCAGGTTAAAAAATTGCCCCTTAGAGTCCAGGGATGTGTAGGTTAGAGGGATTAGCGGGTAAAATATGTGGGGGTAGGGCCTGGGTGGGATTGTGGTCGGTGCAGACTCGATGGGCCGAATGGCCTCCTTCTGCACTGTAGGGTTTCTATGATTCTTTTCTATGAAAATGAGACGCAATTTCCAATCAGTCAACATCAGATGGCATTATTGAATAAAAGCAGAAGAGTTTTCTTCGTTCCAGGCCAATATTTATACCTTCAACATTCACAAAACACTGGTCATTTCATAGAGATCATAGAAACCCTACAGTGCAGAAGGAGGCCATTTGGCCCATCGAGTCAACACCGACAACAATCCCACCCAGGCCTTATCCCCGTAATCCCACATATTTACTCCGCTAATCCCTCTGACCTACACATCCCGGGAAACTAAGGGGCAATTTAGAATGGCCAATGCACCTAACCCACATTTATCACATTGCTCTGTATCAAATGGCTGCAATTCTTTCCTACATTATAATGGTAACTACACTTGGATTTCCTCCGGGTGCTCTGGTTTCCTCCCCAGTCCAAAAGACGTGCCGGTTAAGTGCATTGGCCATGCTAAATTCTCCCTCAGTGTACATGAACAGGCACCGGAGTGTGGCGACTAGGGGATTTTCACTAACTTCATTGCAGTGTTAATATTGTTAAGTGTTAATACTTGTGACACTAATAATAAATAATAAAATTCAATGACTGTAAAGCATTTTACCATGTTCTGAGAATTTGAAAGGAGCTACATAAGGAATGTTGGTTTATTCTCCTTTCAGTAGTGTTCTTGACAAAGATGTTTGCCTTTTAGAGTTGTTTTATTTTTGCCTCACCCCGAAGGTAACAGTGATGGTGAGGGCTAAGGAACGTGAGGGCCACATTGTCTAGTGCAATGCGACAGTCTCAATGGACCAACGGATCTTTTATCTGTCTCTTCCTTTGTGAATATTCCTAAAGCGTCTTCTTTTCTAGATCAAAGGTTGATTTGGTCTTTAAAGCTGTGTAATCTTGGGCTGACTGGCTGTTTTAGATGACAACCATCAAGAGCTTAGAGTTTGTAAGTGAAGCTGATATGATTGTTAATGACACGAAAGAATCCCTGAGCGCACTCGGTTACCACAGTGGATGTTTTGCACATTGTTACTACAGCCTTAGAATTGACTTTGTGGCTTATGGGACTCCTCTGGTTTAGAAATACCAACAGATCATGGTAGAAGCCTAGCTCATATTTCTCTGTCACAGTTAATATGACATCTACTTCAGTTTTTCCTGTGCCAGTCGAAGATAATCAAGTCAGGATATAAATCATGTGGGCTTTTTGCAAAAGGGAAACATTCCTGGCTCTGTGGCTTTAGTAGAAGTTGAACCTTAAGATGTACCTATTTGTATTTTGCTGAAACAGTGGCCTACTATGGCTTAACATTATTACCGCTCAAAACTACCTCCAGGATGGCCCTGGTCTCCATTTGGAAGATCAAGCTAAGCTTCACACAATCATTACAGAATTAGTCCATTTGCCTGTGCTAAACCAGTCAATCCAAATATCCCACAGGATTTGTGAATGTCTGATTAGTATCTTTTTTGAATGTTTTAGCAGAGAATTATGAAAATCCGTTTGATGCTAATCCTTTCTCGTGGAGGTAACTTTTTAGCCTCCTTTCATTCTTCAATTTGGAGGAGTTTGTCTGTATTTTGCCAACATAAATCATAATACTAGGTATTTTCTGTAGGGAGAAGAAGGAACCGTGGCAATAAAAACAACACATAAACCAGTTTAGTGCAACAATCCAGAGCTACTTATTTATTTACTCACTCTAATTTCCTTTAAGGAAGGAAATCTGCCACCCACATCCAGTCTGGCCTACATGCGACTACAGACCTACAGCAATGTGGTTGACTCTTAACTGCTCTCTGAAATGACCTAACAAGCCACTCAGTTCAAGGGCAATTAGGGATGGGCAACAGATGCTGGCCCAGCCAGCGATGCCCATATTCCATGATTACAATAAATAAAAAAGACTCAAGGTGATGGTCAAGTTTATTAATTACTGTAAAGAAGTCATGTTGCGTTGCTGCTGCCTTTTATTTGTTCTTTGACAGTTTAAGCCCAAATCAAGATGGGGTAAGTTTTATTCTGTGCCCTTCAAAGATAATGAGGTTCATGGGGGGTACGGTACGTGATAAAACCAGTAGCTCAAATGAAGGGAGTTCTCTGGTGATTAACTGGCTATGGTACAAACTTGCCAAGATACCTGGACAACAACTACAACAAATTGTATTTATATAGCAGTTTTAATACAATGAAATGTCACAAGGTACTTTGCAGGAGTGTTATGAAGCAA
The DNA here is from genome assembly GCF_964213995.1 of Mustelus asterias. NCBI lineage: Eukaryota > Metazoa > Chordata > Chondrichthyes > Carcharhiniformes > Triakidae > Mustelus > Mustelus asterias. Next base: position 44,056,068 of record NC_135821.1, read on the forward strand.
AACTTGACTCCAAACTAGAGGGCATTGGTTTAAGGTGAGAGGGGAGAGATACAAAAGTGTCCAGAGGGGCAATTTTTTCACACAGAGGGTGGTGAGTGTCTGGAACAAGCTGCCAGAGGTAGTAGTAGAGGTGGGTACAATTTTGTCTTTTAAAAAGCATTTAGATAGTTACCTGGGTACGATGGGTATAGGGGGATATGGGTCAAATGCGGGCAATTGGGATTAGTTTAGGGGTTTTTTAAAAAAGGGCGGCATGGACAAGTTGGGCCGAAGGGCCTGTTTCCATGCTGTAAACCTCTATGACTCTATGTAGCCTTTTGCCAATCAATTATAATCTCTATCAGTGAATGCTAAACTATAGAAGGTGGTGAATCATCTGCCCCAACCCGGCGAAAAGGTTCAGGGGTGGTGGGAGGAGGCTGCCGAGTGGAGTAATCATTGCCCGCAGGCTGTAGGAGGGATTTTTGCCCTTCTAGATTGGGGTGTCCCGCCTCAGCGAGTGACATGGTGGCACAATGGTTAACACTGCTGCTTCACGGTGCCAGGGACCTGAGTTCGATTCCCAGCTTGGGTCACTGTCTGTGTGGAGTCTGCACGTTCTCCCCGTGTCTGTGTGGGTTTCCTCCGGATGCTCCAATTTCCTCCCACAGGCTGAAAATCGTGCTGCTAAGGAGCATTAGCCATGCTAAATTCTCCCTCAGTGTACCCGAGCAGGTGCCAGACTGTGGCGTCTAGGGGATTTTCACAGTAACTTCATTGCAGTGTTAATATAAGCCTACTGTGACACTAATACATAAACTTAAAATAAACTTTAAAACTGCAGGACAGAGGTGTGTGGCTTTGGATCAGGAATTAGGTCATTCCTTGATGGTCTTGCCAGGTTGCAAGTCTGTCATCATCATTGTGGGTGATAAATTAGGTTGTTTATGATTAGGATTTACAGATATTACTGGAAGCAAACTGTTGCTAACTTTACCTTTTATGGAACATTATACTAACTACGTACAATACAAGGTATAACATATGGTTCTACATAGAACTGTTTCACAGCATACTCTATTATCAAGTGCTCTATTATCACTGATGATGTAGACTATCTACTTTTATATTTAAAGTTAACCCTTGACACTTTAACATGCTGATCGGCCCTGGCAATGGGAGCAAATGGGTTGGGAGCGGAGGGAGGGGGTAGGGGGGCAAGGGTTTGAGAAGCTGTATGGGGAAGAAAATTCCAGGTGAAGCTGTGGCTGGGGGTGGTGGGGGTGGGTGGTTATACTTTGGGGGCCCTCTGAATCATAAGATGTTGAGACATAGGAGCAGAAAGTAGGCCATTCGGCCCATCGAGTCTGCTCCGCCATTCAATGAGATCACGGCTGATCCGATTTGATAATCCTCAACTCCACTTTCTGACCTTATCCCCATAACCCTTGATTCCCTGACTGATTAAAAATCCATCTATCTCAGCTATGAACATACTTAATGACCCAGCCCCTACAGTCCTCTGCGGTAAAGAATGCCACAAATTCTGCAAAGATGCCACTACCATCAGAGAGAAGAAATTCCTCTTCATCTGTCTTAAATGGGTGGCCCCTCACTCTGAGATTATGCCCTCTCAGCTTAGACTCTCCTACAAAGGGAAACCCCCTCTCAGCATCTACCCTGTCAAGCCCCCTGAGAATCCTATATGTCTCAATAAGCTCACCTCTCATTCTTCTCAAATTACTCAACCTCTCCTCATAAGAAAATTGCTCCATACCCAGGATCAACCTTGTGAACCTTCTCTGGACTGCCTCCGATGCCAGTATATCTTTGCTTAGATAAGGGGGATCAAAACTGTTCACAATATTCCAGGTGTGGTCTAACTAGTGCCTTGTATAGTTTTAGCAAAACATTTTTTATATGTATATTTGTGGCTATTTTTTATACTCCATTCCTTTGAAATAAAGGCCAACATTTCATTTGCCTTCCCTATTACCTGCTGAAATTGCATGCTAGCTTTTTGTGATTTATGCACAAAGACCCACAAATCCCTCTGTGCTGTAGCTTTCTGCAGTCTTTCTCCATCTAAATAATACTCAGTGCCTTCTATTTATCCCATCAAAGTGCATAACTTCTCATTTTCTTATATTCCAAATTTTTGCCCACTCACTTAACCTGTTTACATCCCTCTGAAGACCCTGTGGCTGGGATTTTCTCATTTTTAAACTGTGCCAGCTCAGGTGTGAGAAGCAGTGGTTCGACCGCTGGTTCCACTGCTGGTTTTTCCCGCCACATTTTTAGACACTTAAGTTAAAAAATCCACAATGTCACACTGGCGGGACAGACTCTGACTGAACCCGTCTCATCAGCAACCTCAGACTTAAGGAAAGGCACCCCAATCTTAAAAAGAATATAAAATAAAGGATCCCTCTCATGGATACATGCCCTTCCACTGCACGGATCCCTGTGGCACTCCACTAGTTACAGGTTGCCATCCTGAAAATGCCCCTCTTATCCCATCTCCCTGTCTTCCATCAGGACATGAGGAACGCATCCAACAGAGCACCCGTACTGAAGTCCCCTCACCCTTGCAAGTGCTCCCTGATACTGCCCCCATGCTAGGAGGCAGTGCCAGGGTACAGCCCGGGCACATCACTCTCTCCCTGGGGGCTGTATGTAACTGAGCGGCCTGGCGGCTTCTTTTTGTCAGCTGCCCATTGGTGCAGACCGGTTATAAATGTGAATTCACACCAGTGGGGGAGGAGGGGCCTGAATGTCAGGAGATGATACTAATGATATGTTAATGTTTGGTAATGAGGTTCCCGTCCTTTCTGGGCAGGAACCCTATTACATCATTGGCGGGTGCGGGGGGGGCGGAGGGGTGCACAAGGGGAATGGCACTGGGAAATTCCACCAGCGTGAATGCCAACTGGAGAGTCCCATTGGATTCTCCGCCCCCACCCGCTTTCCTGCCCACTGAAAACACAGGCAAACAGTCCCAGCTTTTGTTTCATCCTCACCGTTTTTCTTCCCACCTATTTTTGTGTAATCTCCAAACTTGGCAATAGCACATTCACTTCCCTTGTCCAAGTCATTAGTATATCTTATAAATAATCGTGGCCCCAGCACGGATCCCTGTGGCACTCCACTAGTTACAGGTTGCCATCCTGAAAATGCCTCTCTTATCCCATCTCCCTGTCTTCCATCAGTAAACCAATCCTCTATCCATGCTAATATACCACCAGGGGCCATGTTACAAAGGGATACCCCACCCTCCCCCCCGCCTGCTGAGCTGGCCCAGTGGGTGTGTGTTTCACTACTGGTTAAATCCCACTGACAATTGGGTGTGCCTGAAGTGGGATTTAATTATTCACTTAAGGGTCTCAATTGGCCCGTGGCGGGGGCGCGCTGGTAGCTTGCCACCACCCAAGCCACTGGTAGAAAAATATCGTGGTGGGGGCAGGTTTGGTGAGTAGACAACAGGTAGGCAGCAACACCACCTCCCCCCCCCACCGCACCCCCCAACCCCACACACAGCTACCAAATCTATCAACAGGGGGGTGTAAAATTGTAAAGTTCAGCCCTCATTTATTGCTTATAGAATCCTACGGTGCAGAAAGAGGCCATTTGGCCCATCGAGTCTGCACCAACCACAATCCCACCCAGGCCCTATTCCCATAACCCCATGCATTTACCCCAGCTAGGCCCCCTACACTAAAGGGCAATTTATCATGGCCAATGCACCTAACCCGCACATTTTTGGACTGTGGGAGGAAACTGGAGCACCCAGAGGAAACCCACGCAGACACTGGGAGAATGACACAGTCCAAAGATGTGCGGGTTAGGTTGATTGGCCATGCTAAAAAAAATTGCCCTTAGTGTCCTGAGATGTGTAGGTTAGAGGGATTAGTGGGTAAATATGTAGGGATATGGGGGTAGGGCCTGGGTGGGATTGTGGCCGGTGCAGACTCGATGGGCCGAATGGCCTCTTTCTGTACTGTAGGGTTTCTATGATTTCTATGAATGTGCAAACTACGCACAGACAGTGGCCCAAGCTGGGAATCGAAACTGGGTCCCTGGCACTGTGAGGTAGCAATGCTAACCACTGTGCTGCCCTTATGTCAGGTAATCTTGCTCATCTTTGCTCTCAGTGTAACAAAAATCTATCATCCCATGTGGAAGACATTGCCAGTTGCCTATTACCCTGTGTGTAACAGAGTGGAAGGCTTCAGCCTCTATATTATTGTCACTCGACGTGACACCATGTAGCTATCTATTTTCCAGCATTATATGCACAGTAAAACAGAGTTAAATTGAATTCTCTTTTCATCATTGCAGCGATATATATTTTTGTAAATTTGCTGTCTGGCTCAGAAGTACAGACAAATAAATTAGGCTTCTGAACGGCAAAACAAATTCACAGAAACAAGTTTCAGTGGATAGCTTCTTTATGGCCAACAGAAATCAAGCTCAAATTTCTCAGGGAGTCAAACGATAGGAGCTGCCTCTCTTGGTGACTGGAAACCAAAGCTCTTAATTGAATAATTTAATCTGCGAAAAAATTTTGAGGAGTTGTCATGATTCGGCTTGAAGCGTGCACTTTCAAATTTGCATCAAACAATCCTTCTTTCTGGAGTTTATGCAAATAGGAATGCTGGAAAGACTTCTTTCTATAGATCCCCAAAGGGCAATGCAAACAAATGCTAAAGGTGGAAATGTTCTGAAAAGTTACAACAGTTGGCTAAACAATTCCAAATCCACAGAGACCTGGTTTTAAAAAAACCAAGTCACTCTATATTACTTTGGTAATAATGTCAACTCCCAGCTGTATTATGCTAATGTTGGGTTTATACTGTCCGCTGGAGTCATAATCTGACCTCCATGTACAAATCTGTCGTGAGGGATTCAGTGAAGCCTCCCTATTTGCACTGTAGCTCTCAGGAGAGCAGTTCCACTGCAGCAATTCTTTGCAAAAAAAAAAGCACTACGCCTTGCACAGTTCGTGGCTGATTTAATTTGAAGGGATGAGGGTGAATGCCTCAGGCAGGGCAATGTAAATGCGCTGGTCAGACAGTATGGTGGCCACAACGAGATGACAAGGTAAGAGTTCTGCCCGCGAGTCCCCTTTCGATTTGAATTAGCTCCAGAAGATATTGTGTGTAGAAGTTTCAGGACAGCATGACGGGATACAGTTTTACACATTGCCCACGTGCACAGAGACTCAACTGAATAAAATGCCATGTCGAACAAACAGTTCTATAAACACAATGTCATCCCCGGGGTAACAAGGGAGAAGCAGTTTGCGATAATCATTACAGCGTTCGCCAACACTCTCCCAAACAACATGGAGCTGATGACTTTTCATTGCTTCCAGCTGAGAAGTTATGCGAAAGTTCAGAACCAAACGCTCACGTATTATTCATTTTGAATTACAAAAATCACAGCCCCTTTCAGCCATGAACTAGTAACAACAACACTGACACTGTAAAAATAGCCACTGTGACTGTGGTCTATTGATTTCAGGATAGTGTTTGTGTGGTGGTTGTTGCTATGAAACTTAGGAGCAAAGCAGCAGATGTGTGGTAGATGATATGTTGATGATTAGATGAAATGCAACAGCATTAAGTATCTCAGTGTGAATTACAGTAAGAAAATTATTTTCACTGGACTTTTTACTCCAGGCTCAATTTCAAATGTGTAAGTGTGAGGCAATGTTGCAGAAATTAACCATTGACGTACCAACGTCATTGGTAGGACAGCATGTTGTGCCAGTGATACATTGAACTGTCAGTCTCAGGCATACTGTTATTAGGAAGCAGCAGAGGACTCCTGGCATTTCTCCACAGGGAAAGTTGGAATTAGAATTACCTGAGGGTACTGTCACAGTCGTCCATATTAGACAGCTTCCAGACACCACTTGGCTTGCAGCAGAAACTGCTTATTCTGTCGGCCTCGAGCTACAATGACATCTAGGATAAACAAATGGTGGAAAGTATTTTTTAAATGAATTCTAACTCATAGGGTGGGATTATCCTTACCCGCCAATGGCAGATATTGTCTTGAGCAGGACTGTAAAAATTGAGAGCAGCCAAAAATCTGAAGCTGCTCTCCAAATTTTCCAGTCCTGCCCATGACCATATCAAATTGTCACCAATGCGGGACTGGAAAATCCCAACCATAGTCACAGCTACACTGTACAGTATTTTCTTGCACCTTTTTCCTGATTATTTCACCACCAAAACCAATTATATAATCCGACAGTGCAGGAGGAGGCCATTCAGCCCATCACGTCTGCACCCACCACAATCCCACACAAGCTCTATCCCCATAACAGATGCATTTGCCCTATCTAGTCCCCCTGACACTATCGGGGAATTTAACATGGCCAATCCACCTAACTCCTACATCTTTGGACTGTTGGAGGAAACCGGAGAACGCGGAGGAAACCCACGCAGACACTGGGAGAACATGTATACTGATGCACATGATGTAATTCATCACTTAATCGGTGTGATCCGAGAAGTCATCAACAACAGGGTCCCATCCATTTCGGTAAAAGACAATACGTGGAATTTTACAGCCCTGTCACAGGAGAGCTGGGACTGGAAAATAGGGCAAGTCGTTCAAAGGTCTGTTGACTTCTGCGGGACTGGAAGATCCTGACAGAGAGAGGGACTAAAAAATTCCACCCAAAGGCTTCTTTTATTGACAGAAAACAGTAGTAAAATGATTAGATTAGGAATCATCTCACAGCAGAATTTGCTTCATCTGCATTATTTGCTTTAAATTAGAAATCCAATTGCATACCAAAGTCCCTCCAAGCTTAACAAAATGAGGATGGCCATAAGACATTGTGCAGAATTAGGCCATTTGGCCCATACAGTCTGCCCTGCTATTCAATCATTGCTGATAAATTCCTCAACCCCATTCTCCCAACTTTTCCCCATTGTTGAATAAGCAAAAGGAACTCTTCAGTTGTAGGCAATAAAATGAAACAAACTTACTCCAACTTATAAATCAAAGAAAAATGTTTAATAAAGAAACATCATTACTCCAACACTTGAGGCCTCACCCTAGGCCAGTCCAAGCTCCCACAAACCCCAGCAGCTTCTTATTTATGCCCACCACATAATTTTGTCATTGGTTACATAGTTCACTGGGTCAGCTGACCCTTACAGCATGTTACCATTGGTCACTACAGCAGATCCAAAGTTATCATTGGTTAGATTCTAACACCCTTAGCCTTTGATCCCCTTACCAATCAAGAACCTGTCTATTTCTATTTTAAATATACTGAATGACCAATCTTTTTGTCAAATATACTGAATGATGTGGCCCTCACAGCCTTCTGTGGCAATGAATTCCATCGATTCGCCACCCTCCAGCTAAAGAAATCTTTCCTCCTCTCGGTTCTAAAGGGTCGTCCCATTAGTCTGAGGCTGTGCCCTCGGATCCTAGTCCCTCCTAATTAATGGAATTGTCTTCCCCACATCCACTCTATCCAGGTCTTTCAGAATTCTGTAAGTTTCAATGAGATTCCTCCCCCAATCCTTCTAAACTCTCTTGAGTACAGACCCAGAGTCCTCAAACGCTCCTCATACATCCAGCTTTTCATTCCTGGGATCATTTTCGGAATAGGAAAAACGTAAAACCGTTAGCATAAATTTTTCAAAATGTTAATTCCCAGAGTACTTGGCAATGATGAGGGAAAGTGATATCCTCACATCGTAGGCCTGTGAATGTATGAAGGTGAGGGACATTTTTACTTTTAAAAGGAGCATAGAAATAGACCTTTTTTTGATAAAACAGACTGCAGGGAGTTCAGACTATCTGTTTATGGTTTGTGTACAGACAGGGACGAACTCATATTTGGATATGTCTCTGGAAAGTCATTAAAATGTAAATCAGCTTTTGGGGGACATCAATTGAAGAAACATCAAGATTCAACAAGTCGCTTATGGCATTAATATTTCCCATTGCCTGGATGTTTACAGAACATGAAACATAATCATCACCCCAGACACAGCTCAGATTTTCACCGCAAGGTAGAGGCTCTCCATTGTGGTGATGGAGTAGGGCTAACTCAGGGAGTGTGGGCCACAATAGGAGAAGAATGAATGGAAAGGCTTAAACAGACAGCACTGTGGTATCCACACTCACTGCAGACAGACAGGACAAAACACAAATAATTACATCTCAGACGGCACTAGAACAGTCACACATTAGGTGGTATCACTCCAAGGTTTCAGCAACCCGAAGAGAATTGATATCAATTATCAAGGCTCCAAAAGGTCTAGAAGAACTACTGTGTCTCTGAAAACTTAATCAAATATCCAGCAGGTGGGACAATGAACACCCCATCGAAATCAGTTTGACAAACACAATGCTTTGATATTGTAAACTGGTGGACAGGAGATGTCCACAAAGTGATTAGAGTTGAAGCACCCAAGACAATGGAACCGCATAATGTGATTAAAAAAAACTGTAACCAATTCCAGGTAACAATCTGATGACCTAATGGAAATGTAACACATTGTAATGTAAAGAAAGGGATATAAAGAATGTGTAAGACCGAATGATCAGTAGAGTGACTCAGAAGCAAGCTGTAGTTACAGCCACGAGTTCTGCTCTCCCTCATGCATGTTGAATGAAGCCGTTTTTGTTGAAGTTCTACATAGTCTCTGAAGATGCAGTTCATTCATCCCCTCCGACAGGTGAGAACGGTGGCAGCGGCCAAAAATTGTAAGTTCTGCTCCTGATCCCTTTTTCATGGGGGGGAATGATGGTGTGTTTCGCACATTCAAGATTTACGGAGGAAACTGGCCATTTAGATCATCAGCTTCCTTCACTGAATGGGGACTTTGCCAGGCTCGAATACTGAAACCCAGGGCTGAATTTTCCCATCCCCTCTGCCACGGGAATCAGTCGGCGGGAATGGGGGGGGTTGTGGAGGGGTGGCGGGTTGTGGTCGGGGGGCAGACCGTGCTCAGGTCCATTGACCTCGGGCAGGGTTTCTTCCCAGGTTTGGGGTGGGCCCCGCTGGAGTTTGCAGAAAAGACCAGGAAAGAACAGGTTGGAACTTTGTGGATTTGTTTCAGTACCTTTTGGAGAGATATGGTAGCCCTTTGGATGTGGCATTGGAATACCTTTGGGAGAGCTAAGGTGCCCTTTAGAATAGTTAACAGTCGGCGTAAATGTGTGAAAAAATTGATAAACTCATTATTGTGGCGATCATTGGAAGGGTCAATAGACTTGTTAAAGTCATTGTCAAAACTGTGAGAAAAACCTGTCAAAGGAACCTGTCAAGCTGTCAAGGCATTTGACTCAAGAACAGCTTCTTCCATGCTGACATCAGACCTTTTGAATGGACCTACCATATATTAGGGATATGTAGGGATATGGGGGTAGGGCCTGGGTGGGATTGTGGTCGGTGCAGACTCAATGGGCTGAATGGCCTCATTCTGTACTGTAGGGTTTCTATGATTTCTATGATTAAGCTGATCTTTCTCTACACCCTAGCTGTGACACTATGTTCTGCACTCTTTCCTTTCCTTCTTCTCTAAATGAATGTCATGTTTTGTCTGTATAGCGCACAAGAAACAATACTTTTCACTGTATCCCAATATATGTGACAATAATAAATCAAATCAAATCAAAAAAAGGTGTCGTGAAAGTAAGCGTGCAACCTTTCTTTTCATTTGAATTTACAAGAAAACCTGTTTTGAATTCGTTCTTAAAAGTTACAGCAATCAAGGAGTTAATCATTCCTTCTCCTTCTTGTTGCGGTCTGCCGAGAGGTGGGGTAACAAAGGTGAAAAGATCAATCTGGTTAATCCACAATTATTCTGAGTGTGTGAAGGAAAGGTTTTGACCTAACCGACTGCTGTAATTATTCATGGAATAGCTGGCTCCATCATGGGGCAGGTGATCGTTCAGCTGCGCTGGGGAAAGCTGTTTCTTTCTATTTAAAGCAGGATAACGCACTTTCATTGTGGGTTAGCTCATCAGGAGGAAACTCCAAGGGAGCTTAAAGGGACATCCTCTTTGGGTTGCCTTCCTGTACTTTTGCTTTAAGTGATGCAATCCAAATCTGCTAATTCACTTCTGAAGCGATTTGCAATCCAGTCAATGTCATCACCATCCTTTAAAACTGCAGTGTCAGGAAGGAGGGATAATGTGCAGCGATGGGAAATATTGGATCGTTTCCCTTTCCATTACGGAATTGATATTTTCTCTTTCATTTTGCTGGCAATATGAGATGTGGTCATGGTAAGTTTATTATCACTTTAAATAAATGAACCATTTTCACCTGTGTACTATGCATTTTCTGATCAAAGGAATTTGGTAACATTCTGATATATCCCCAACACCAAAAATGCAGTCTCATTTTCTTTCTGTTTATTTACTTTTGTGGCAACAGGTAAGATTTTGTCACACTTTAAATGCCAATTAAAAATCAATTTATTTCCAAAAGTTGTTCCTTCTTAAAGAGCATTTTGATCATAAGTATTTTCAAATATAGATTGAAACCAAGTCACCTGAACCAGATTCTTATGGAAAGCAGGTAATGCAAGAAACACTTGGCAGGTTAGGCTGTATCTGTGGGGAAAGTAATTGAATTAACAGCCCCAATATTTGCAAGGTTGGGAGATGGGTAGGCTATGAAAATCTCAACAGTAGGGCCTCCCTAGAATATTGTTCGCTTGCCGCTGACAGGCGCCGGATAAATTGACAGATTGGCTGACAGGCAAGTGAGAGGGAAGTTCTTGGAGACCTATGAGGACATTCCTAGAGATCAGGGTCAGGGTGGGGACTGCTGAGGATGGGAAGGGCCAGGTGGTGGATTGGGGAAGAATGATGAAGGTGAGAGAGGCAAGTGGGTGGGGGTGGAAGTGAAAACAGAAGAGACCCATCAGTGATAGGGACTGGGGGAGTCTGGAAGTTTCCTAATGATGTCTGAAAAAAGCATTCCTACCCCACCAGGTCCACACGGACTGCTAGAAGAATAGATCTTAAGGAGTCCCATCTCCTGTCACAGATCAGCTGCCATCCAACCAATAACCCACTCCTCCCCCTCACCTCCAGTTAAAGCTAAGTCATGATGCCAACAGACCATGACACTAGACTGTTAATGAATGCTGATGGCCTGATTTCTGAATGATTTGATTTGATTTATTATTGTCACATGTATTAACATACAGTGAAAAGTATTGTTTCTTGCGCACTATCAAGGCAAAGCATACCATTCATAGAGAAGGAAACAAGAGAGTGCAGAATGTAGTGTTACAGTCATAGCTAGGGTGTAGAGAAAGATCAACTTAACGCAAGGTAAGTCCATTCAAAAGTTTGATAGCATCAGAGAAGAAACTGTTCTTGAGTTGGTTGGTACGTGAGCTCAGACTTTTGTATCTTTTTCCAATGACAAGATGCAAAGGGTTAGCGTAGGGGTTGGGTTCATTAATCCTGAAATTTTAACAGGGAAGAGGATGAAGAGTAATCAACCAAACTTATCACGGGACGCAGATTGGCTTGATTTGATTTGATTCATTATTGTCGCATGTATTGGGATACAGTGAAAAGTATTGTTATTTGCACTCTATACAGACAAAACATGCCGTTCATGGAGTACATAGGGGAGAAGGAAAGGAGAGGGTACAGAATGTAGTGTTACAGTCACAGCTAGTGGGTAGAGAAAGATCAGTTTAACGTATGGTAGGTCCATTCAGAAGCGTGATGGCAGCAGGGAAGAAGCTGTTCTTGAGTTGTTGGTACATGGGGGAGGCGATTCCCATAAAAAAATTCGAAGTGTCGAATTCGCGTAAAAACTGGAGTAAGGTTGAAAAAACTTGGATTGTTTTCATTCGAGTGTTGGAGGATAAGGGGGGACCTGATACAGGTTTACAAGATAATGACAGGCTCGGATAGAGTCGATAGTCAGAGTCTCTTTCCCAGGGTCAAAGGGTCAATTACTCAGGGGCAAAGGTTGAAAGTGAGAGGGGAAAAGTTTAAAAGAGATGTAAGGGGCAGGCTTTTACACACGGAGGGTGATAAATAGCCTGGAACTTGCTGCCAGAGGAGATGGTGGAAGCAGATTCTATACAGTGTTTGGAAGAGGGATGTGGATGGTTAGCAATACAAGGATTGATCAGAGACCATGAAATCCCTACAGAGCAGAAGAAGGCCATTTGGCCCATCGAGTCTGCACCAACAACAATCCCACCCGGGTCCCATAACCCCACATATTTACCCTGCTAACCCTCCTGACACTAAGGAGCAATTCAGCCCAGCTAATCAACTTAACCCACATATCTTTGGACTGTGGGAGGAACCGGAGCCCCTGGAAGAAACCCACGCAGACATGGGGAGAACATGCAAACTCCACACAGCCACCCGAGGCCAGAATTGAACCTGGGTCCCTGGGGCTGAGAGGCAGCAGTGCTAACCACTGTGCCACCATGCCACCCAAGTCCTCAGCTATGAATGATTCTATGGGTGTAGCAAGATCATGTTTGACGCTCAGGTCAAGGGGGTGGCTTTGAATATGGGTTGGAACATTTACATAGATGGAACGAGTTATGGAGGGTGAAGACAGTGAGGAGAGAAACAACACGAAGAGCCTGAGCTACTGAGTGCTTCCAGCATTTGCGGTTTATACTCCTGATGTGTAACATTCAGAGTATTTTGCTTTTGTTACAGAATTCAATAGACCTGGGAAGATTCTGATCATGCTGCTTAGTCATGTACTCTCAACAGCCATTAGGGGCTGTGTTTTTTATTGAAACACTTGCTTCTTTTGTCAGTTGCTTCTAGCTACACTCCGTCATTATGCCACTTAACATTTAGAAAGTAAAACCATCTTCTGAATATATGTTTGGAAAGGACTTGCGATCAGTAATTCCCCTTTCCCTGTTAATTTCTTAAATGGAGGCTAATCTCTGTCTGAAAACATACATCTTCATTCAAAATGTTGCCAAAAAAGAGAAAGAGTTGCATATTTTTTGTCCATAATTGTCACAAATTAGTGTGGCGAACATCATAGAATTACAGAAACTTACAATGCAGAAGGAGGCCAGTTCATCCCACTAAAAGATAAAATCCCCAGATGACCATAGGCTGTTGTCCTCTTTGAGAGGGAGAGCTGACTGGTGGGCATTTAACCTGAGGATCACCGTACCTTAAATAAACAAGGGAGTGGTATTATCGCGAGACTATTAATCCAGAAACTCAGTTAATGTTCTGGGGACCCAGGTTCGAATCCCGCCACGGGATTGCGAAAGAAGCAATCACAGAAGAAGAATGAATTATTGTCGGAATTACCTTTCAATCTGACATTTTTTGTTTTGCGCAAATGATAATCCTCATGACGACTAAAGTAAATGAATTTTCACAACATTTCTATTGTCTAAATGTAGGAAATTTAGTTTTTGTCTTAAAAGATGTTGGACTAATGTACACATAAAGCTTTGAATTTGGGCTGGTGTTGTGTACAGTGAAGAAATTTAGCTGGGCAGCAGAAGTTCCTAATCTCTATCTAGAGGTGAAATCCCAGGGTTATAAACATCAGTGGTTCCCAATCGGGGTGCTTACAACACGCTGGTTGACCATGAAGACCTCCCCAAAGTGTACTGCTGAAAAGAATTCAAAATTATTAAAAATTCATGTAACTAAAATGAAACTAACTTTCCTCTTCAGTTCTGTGGTCAGCGTTTTCAAGACTGGACGTAACTCAGGCCTCCTGCGTATGCGTCGGCCGGGAAAGAGCCGTATGTGGGCGGTTCAGCTTTTCTATGTTGGCCAGGCCCATGCGCATGACTAACGGGACTTGGAGCTGATTACAAAGGTCCCATGCCCCCACACAAAAAGCGAAAACTCAAAAAGGGCGTAAAAACAAGAAGCAAGAGAGACAGAGTGAGGTAAGAAAAGGCATATGCTGTTCCAAAAATCACAATATTGAAACCATGCCAATAACTTGCTTCTATAGTTCTGTTCAGTTACTGCTTAGATACAAGGTTAGCATTATGCTGAGACTTCTGTCCAGCATTTCAACATCCTCCTCTTTCTTTTTTGATGATGTTGCCACTTTTTTCTCATGCTTCATTTCTCTACATGAGGTAACAGTACTCAAAATATTAATATAAGAGCAAAATACTGTTGAAAACTGACATATGAAGAAAAAGTGCTTAAAAAACTCCGATAATCGGGCGGTATCTGTGGAGAGAAACAGTCAACATTCATGTTGATGATCGTTTCAAAATATTAAATCTTATATGAAGTGCATAAATGATTTGTGAACTGTGTTTTTGAGGAAATCAATGTTCCCTTTATACAGCTTACATTGTACTGTTTACACTTTTGCAAGTCAATAGCCCAACTTTTGCGATAGCTGGAACTGAAGCTATTAGTGCTCAGCAATATTATGGTGGAAATTGGATTCTTGGCATCCATACATGCACAGTGCAACATGGAAACCCACATTTCCCGATTCCCTCTGGCTTTTCCACCCACGTCGCCATTCTCTCTGGTGGCGAACGCAGGCTGAAAATTGTCCCAACAAAGTATTTTGTTCGCGGGCAGTTCAGAGAAAATAGAAGGTGTGCTTTAATATTTTTTATACAGCACAGAGGTGTGCTCTGACATCTAAAAGGTTGGGCAACACAATAATAGTTCATGGTCTTGAATCAAAGAATTCTAGACTGTAGGGCTTGTACAGTGGTGCACTATCAATCATGATACGAGGACTCCAGTGAGTGAGTGAATTAACAGGCTTTTATTCACAAAGAACAGGAGCACACTCTTGTAGCTGACCTGGCCTAGACTGAGGCGAGGAGGAGGAACCATCACCTTTATACCTCACTCTGGGTGGAAAGGAAGGAGTCTCAGGTGGAAAGGGAGGAGTCTTGGGCCAGGTGCAGCAGGGGTGTGTCCAGGCATACACATGTAGTTACAGTGGTTCACCACATACAGTGGAGCAGAGAACAACTGGTTACTGATCTGCAGCAGAAAGATCAATTGTTCATAGAGTTGGGGTCATTCATTTGATTGGTACTGATGGACGCTAAAGCATACAGTGCAAGTTGATCACAGGAAAGAATTAACATATCGATTGAAGCACCACCTATTTTTCTCCACAACTGACCTCAAACTGTCCTCACCTTATGGCCACGTACATTTGCGTACCGGCAGGGTTATTGGGTTGTTATCAGCAGGGGAACTCTCGTTTATTTTTCCCTCACCCCCTAACACAGAGACACTGAGATCATTTCTGGAATCTTCCATGGCATGGTGGCACAGTGGTTAGCACTGCTGCCTCACAGCGCCAGGGACCTGGGTTCAATTCTGGCCTCGGGTCACTGTCTGTGTGGAGTTTGCACATTCTCCCGTGTCTATGTGGTTTTCCTCTGGGTGCTCTGGTTTCTTCCCACAGTCCAAAGGTGTGAGGGCTAGGTTGATTGACCATGCTAAATTTCCCCTTTAGTGTCAGGGGGATTAGAAGAGTAAATAAGTGGAGTAATGGGGATAGGGCCTGGGTGGGATTGCAGTCAGTGCAGACCTGATGGACCAAATGGCCTCCTTCTGCACTGTAGGGATTCTATGATTCACTGGTGGCTTGGTTGAGACACAAACGTGAATCAAATTTGGGATCTTCTCACCTACATGTTTCAACCCTGATCAGTTCGCTGGCTAAATCAATTCAACGTTAGTGAAATCGCCCTGAATATTATTTGCTTAGATTTGGTAGCATTTTACGATCACTTCCTCTGAGAAAAATTCCATTAATATGATAAACAGCTACTCTGCAAGCACATAGTGGTCCAGGATAATTGGACTGAAAGGTGGAGTTTGTCTTTTAAAAGCCATATTTAAAGTTCCAGCCATGGAGAGCAGTCAGGTACCATGGCAACACTGACAAACCCGTCCATACTTGTAGTCAGTCAAGTACCACATACAGCTGAAACACAAGCCTTTCAAAGCTGTGTATCAGCTCATTGACATTTCACAAGAACTTTTCTTTAGTTGGAATGGGAAGAAGTCAATATGACCAATTAAATCTTTCAAGAGGTACAACAGAAAGCTGTCAGAAGCAATGCAGCCTGTTGGTGAGCAGAAGTGAAGGCTACGAGAATTATTTCTTCTCTCTCAGTGTTTGCAGCAGACAAGCTTCAGGCAGCAAAGATTCCAGGTGCATTGATGGTTTTTTTTGTATGGATGTTGTATTCACATATTTTTTGATTTTGTGTTTTTCCCCCAAGATTGTGTATAAACTGGAATGGTCTGGCACCCAACACCCAGAGATTTCCAAAAAACTTTTGACAAAATATTATGCGAGGCCTTGTGTGGTGATCAGAAGATTGCAGAAGATTGGGGTACACGGAGTTAGGGGTAAGGTGTTGGCGTGGATTGGGGATTGGCTATATAACAGGAAGCAGAGAGTTGGGATAAATGGGTGCTTTTCTGGTTGGCAGTTGGTGACCAGTGGCGTGCCGCAGGGATCGGTGCTGGGGCCTCAATTGTTTATCATTTACATAGATGATCTGGAGGAGGGGACTGAATCTAGGGTATTCAAGTTTGCTGATGACACGAAGGTGAGTGGGAAAGCGAATTGCGTGGAGGACGCGGAAAGTCTGCAGAGAGATTTGGATAGGCTGAGCGAGTGGGCGAGGATCTGGCAGATGGAATATAACGTTAGCAAATGTGAGGTTATCCACTTTGGAAGAAATAATAGTAAATTGGAACATTATTTAAATGGAGAAAAATTACATCGTGCGACTGTGCAGAGGGACCTGGGGGTCCTTGTGCACGAATCGCAAAAACTCAGTCTGCAGGTGCAGCAGGTGATCAAGAAGGCGAAAGGAATGTTGGCCTTTATCGCGAGGGGGATAGAATATAAAAGCAGGGAGGTCTTGCTGCAACTGTACAAGGCACTGGTGAGGCCGCAACTGGAGTACAGTTTTGGTCCCCTTATTTGTGAAAGGATATATTGGCCTTGGAGGGAGTGCAGAGAAGGTTCACCAGGTTGATACCGGAGATGAGGGGTGTAGCTTATGAGGAGAGATTAAACAGATTGGGTCTGTACTCGTTGGAGTTTAGAAGGATGAGGGGTGATCTTATAGAGACATATAAGATAATGAAGGGGCTGGATAGGGTAGAGGTGGAGAGATTCTTTCCACTTAGAAGGGAAACCAGAACTAGAGGGCACAGCCTCACAATAATGGGGGGCCGGTTCAGAACAGAGTTGAGGGGGAACTTCTTCTCTCAGAGGGTAGTGAATCTCTGGAATTCTCTGCCCATTGAAGTGGTGGAGGCTTCCTCGTTGAATATGTTTAAATCACGGGTAGATAGTTTTCTGATCGATAAGGGAATTAGGGGATATGGGGAGCAAGCGGGTAAGTGGAACTGATTCGCTTCAGATCAGCCATGATCTTGTTGAATGGCGGGGCAGGCTCGAAGGGCCAGATGACCTACTCCTGCTCCTATTTCTTATGTTCTTATGATCACAGCATCAAGAGCAACATTGTGAAGTGGATCATGTACTGTAGACAAAAAAATGGTTCCAAAAAAGCTTGCCTCCCAGCTCAGCAGTAGAGAGCCCCAGAGTTTTAGGTCCCAAGTATTCGATCCCATTGTGATGGGATGTGCTTTAGTATTTTTTACATGGCACCTTCCATCAGGGGAGCTAATGGCCTAGTGGTATTACTGCTGGACTATTAATCCAGGAACTCAGCTAATGTTTTGGGGACCTGGGTTCAAATCCCGTCACGGCAGATGGTGAAATTTAAATTCAATTTTAAAAAACTGGAACTAAGAATCTGCTGATGAAACTATTGTCAATTGTTGGAAAAACCCATCTGGTTCACTAATGTCCTTTAGGGGAGGAAATCTGCCATTCTTACCTAGTCTGGCTGACATGTGACACCAGAGCCCAGCAATGTGGTTGACTCTCAAATATCCTCCAAGGGCAGCTCGAGATGAGCAATAAATGCTGTCCGGTCAGTGACACCCATATCCCAGGAATGAATAAAAAAAAATAACACTGGACAAACCACAAATGCTCCAGTTATTAACTTCATACTTGATAATACATTATGCAGTAAAGTCAGGATCCGAGAATTAGATTAAAAATGGATTTGCAGGAAGTGGGGCCCAGACTGATAAGTATCAATGCCAGTATGTGCAGGTACATATGTACAGAGTTCAGCTCGACAGTAAAGGATGACAAAAGAGAGGCTTGGGAGGGATCACTACCCCTAAAGGTACAAATGCAGCATCTGGAGGCTGTGGCCAAAATGAACAGTGCCCTGAGATGTATCACTGAATCTACAAATATGCGAACAGAGTGTTTAAAGAGATCATCAATTACTTTCATGCAAGTTGCTGACTGATTTCTACTGGCTCTGCCTGAGTGTTCGAATACAATTTAAAATGTATGTTTTTATTCATAGGACATGGGTGTCGCTGGCTGGCCAGCATTTATTGCCCACCCCTAATTGCCATTGGAGGGCAGTTGAGAGTCAACCACATTGCTGTAGCTCTGGAGTCACATGTGGGCCAGACCAGGTAAGGATGACAGATTTCCTTCCCTGAAGAACAGTAGCGAACCAGATGGGGTTTTCCGACAATGGTTTCATGGTCATCAGTAGATTCTTAATTCCAGATATTTTTCATTGAATTCAAATTCCACCAGCTGCAGCGGGATTTGAACCTGGGTCACCAGAACATTAGTTGGGTTGCTGGAGTTATAGTCAAGCGGTAATACCACTAGGCCATCGCCTAGAGATACTTGAAGGGAAGATTTTGGGTGGAATTCTCCTATGCCTCTGCCAGCGAGTTCAATGGCATGTGGGCGGGGGGAGAATAAGCTGGGAGGTCCAAAAATCATTTTTATGCCATTGTGAATTTCCTGTGAGATCTCATGTTGGAGCCCACCATGGCGAATCGAGAATGCCACTGGAAGCCAGAGTGAAGCGGATTTACATCTCGCTCATGCAATGCAGATCAAAGTCCGGCAGGGATCTTCCCCTCATGCCCAAATCTATGCGATGCCAGCAGGAGAACATATCGGTACAAACATGTCCAGAACAACGCGGTGCGTAGAAGTTGGGCTCCTGAAAAATGCCACTGAAGTTCAGAATGGAGGCCGGCAGCAATTTTGGATCCTTGTACCCCACAGCAGTGGGTGTAGGGGAGCATCTGTCAGTGTCATTGAGGAGGTCCACCTTCCAGCCTCAGAATGTTCATGGTGGTCCATCTTCCTTCTTCAACAAGGGTCAGTAATAATTAGATATAACGCCCAGATATGATGATGGGATGTGGACCATCAAGCACACTCTGCCACAGAAAACAGCACTAAGCCCCAGAGGCATAATTAATGATGTTGGGGCCAGAAGATACGGCTTGGTTTCCCATCAGCCTCCCCAGCAGAAAATAATCCACATTTCCGCCTCCAATCATAAGAACATAAGAACTAGGAGCAGGAGTAGGCCATCTGGCCCCTTGAGTCTGCTTTGCCATTCAATAAGATCATGGCTGATCTTTTTGTGGACTCAGCTCCACTTACCCGCTCGCTCACCATAACCCTTAACTCCTTTACTGTTTAAAAATTTATCTACCCTTGCCTTAAAAACATTCAATGAGGTAGCCTCAACTGCTTCACTGGGCAGGGAATTCCACAGATTCACAACCTTTGTGTGAAGGAGTTCCTCCTCAACTCAGTCCTAAATCTGCTTCCCCTTATTTTGAAGCTATGCCCCCTAGTTCTAGTTTCACCCGCCAGTGAAAACAATTTCCCTGCTTCTATCTTATCTTTTTCCTTCATAATCTTATACGTTTCTATAAGATCTCCCCTCATTCTTCTGAATTCCAATGAGTATAGCCCCAGTCTACTCAGTCTCTCCTCATAAGCCAACCCTCTCAACTCTGGAATCAACCTCGTGAATCTCCTCTGCACCCCCTCCAGTGCCAGTATATCCTTTCTAAAGTAAGGAGACCAAAACTGTGCACAGTACTCTGGGTGTGGCCTCACCAGCACCTTATACAGCTGCAACATAATCTCGCTGTTTTTAAACTCCATCCCTCTAGCAATGAAGGACAAAATTCCATTTGCCTTCTTAATTACCTGCTGCACCTGCAAACCAACTCCTTAAGATTCCTGCACAAGGACACCCAGGTCCCTCTGCACAGCAGAATGCTGCAATTTTTTACCATTTAAATAATAGTCCATTTTGCTGTTATTCCTAACAATCATCGGATTTAGTCCCAGATGGGGAAATTCCATCCTTTGGTTCTGACTTCAAGGGTTTTGGTTAGACCACTTGCTCCCAGTTACAGACTGCTGTGGCCTGCAGTATGACAGGAAGATTGAGTAACGGCAATGCAGAGAAGGAAGAAGGGCAGAAGGGTTTGCAGCAAGTCACCAGGGATTTTCAGGGAGAATGTCTCTTACCTCAACCCAAATGAGTAGTCCGTGCAACATTTCCATTTTGCAAAGGAGCTGCCACTTCATGCGGGCAAATCTGTTGCCACAGAGTTGTGTGAGGGTGGCACTGCCAGTGGCTGTGACGGTGAGCGTGACCGTCAACCGATGTGAATCCTTTCAGACTGAAGCAACCGTCATCGCTAACATCTCTCTGATGTCCAATGTTTTAGAAACGAGGTAACTGGCGGTCTATATTATAGGAGAGGGCAGTTGCTGCTGCCTTCAGTCACAGGCAACCTTGTCCTGAGAGAGGGCAATGTGTCAGTGAGTGTGCTGCAATGTGTTTGAGTGACGTGCCTGTCATAACTGGATAAGCTGGCAGCGTATGCGAGCTGTGAGCTACGGGCGTAAGGCTTGCTGCAGGGTGTGAGGGTGAGATGAGGCTGTGAATGTGAGATGTGAGTCTTGGTTGATAGATTGTTATGAGGTGAGCGAAACCGGGCTGGTGAATTGAACAGAGTGTGAGGCTTGTGGTCCAAAGATGAGCAGGTTAGGTTGATTGGCCATGATGAATTGCCCCTTCGTGTTAGCGGACCAGGAGGGTAAATATGTGGGGTTACAGGGATGAAACCTGGGTGGGATTGTGGTTGATGCAGGCTCGATGGGCCAAGTGGCCTCCTTCTGCACTGTAGATTCTATGATTTTGAACGATATGGCAATCGAAGATGCATTCATTGACTCTGACCACTTGGTACTGGTACTGACTGTTAAGTATGTTGGAGCGTAGCCCCTTTAAGGAAACGGGTCATCTGACCTGGGGTATGGGGTGAGTTCACTGGGAACTGCCCTGAGAGGGCAGTTGTCGTTTGGAGTGTGGAGCGAGTAGACTGAACAAAAAATCTGTGTTCCCTGATGCCTGTCTGTAGAGTGAGTTCTTGAGGGGACCCCTCAGTACTAAGGAATTTAACACTGACCATAATGGTTATCTGCTGCCTATTGAGTTTGAGTGGATGGCCTCCTGGTCCCCGAGAACGTTTCCTCTTGTCCACTTCTGTACCAATGTCCAAGAACCTTGCCATAAGTGCGCTGCCCTGTTGCACCCTATTCAATCTTCCTTCAAGTCAGATACTGTTCCCTAGTCACTTCCAGCACCTGCTACAGATAGGATGCAGCTCCCCATGGTGCAAGCTGGCTGGGAGTAAGGTAGGCTGTAAGTGGTACTAGCTTCTCATGATGAGGTGTGTAGCCACTCAGCACCATGTTTGGCATTGGGCTGCATGTGACTATCGTTTAATTTAGCAGACAGCACAGAGTTGGGGCTCTATCCAGTTTATCCCCACAAAGGTTTCAGTGATGGGATATTAGGACATAGAACATAACAGCGCAGTACAGGCCCTTCGGCCCTCGATGTTGCACCGACCAGTGAAACCAATCTAAAGCCCATCTAACCTACACTATTCCAATATCATCCATATGTTTATCCAATAACCATTTGAATGCTCTTAATGTTGACGAGTCCACTACTGCTGCAGGCAGGGCATTCCACGCCCTTACTACTCTCTGAGTAAAGAACCTACCTCTAACATCTGTCCTATATCTATCACCACTCAATTTAAAGCTATGTCCCCTCGTGTTAGCCATCACCATCCGAGGAAAAAGGCTCTCACTATCCACCCTATCTAATCCTCTGATCATCTTATAAGCCTCTATTAAGTCACCTCTTAACCTTCTTCTCTCTAACGAAAACAACCTCAAGCCCCTCAGCCTTTCCTCATACGATTTTCCCACCATACCAGGCAACATCCTGGTAAATCTCCTCTGCACCCTTTCCAACACTTCCACATCCTTCCTATAATGCGGCGACCAGAACTGTACGCAATACTCCAAGTGCGGCCGCACCAGAGTTTTGTACAGTTGCAACATGACCTCCTGGCTCCGAAACTCAATCCCTCTACCAATAAAAGCTAACACACCGTACGCCTTCTTAACAACCCTATCAACCTGGGTGCCAACTTTCAGGGATCTATGCACATGGACACTCAGATCCCTCTGTTCATCCACACTACCAAGTATCTTACCATTAGCCCAGTACTCTGTATTCCTGTTATTCCTTCCAAAGTGAATCACTTCGCACTTTTCTGCATTAAACTCCATTTGCCACCCCTCAGCCCAGCTCTGCAGCTTACCTATGTCCCTCTGTAACCTGCCACTTCCCTCCGCACTGTCTACAATTCCACCGACTTTAGTGTCATCCGCAAATTTACTAACCCATCCTTCTTTGCCCTCATCCAGGTCATTAATAAAAATGACAAACAGCAGTGGCCCTAAAACAGATCCTTGCGGTACACCGCTAGTAACTGAACTCCAGGATGAATATTTCCCATCAAACACCACCCTCTGTTTTCTTCCAGCCAGCCAATTCCTGATCCAAACAACTAAATCACCCTCAATCCCATGTGTCCGTAATTTCTGCAAGAGC
Organism: Mustelus asterias; assembly: GCF_964213995.1. Taxonomy (NCBI): domain Eukaryota; kingdom Metazoa; phylum Chordata; class Chondrichthyes; order Carcharhiniformes; family Triakidae; genus Mustelus; species Mustelus asterias. Next base: position 44,078,939 of record NC_135821.1, read on the forward strand.
TTACCATGGGGAACCTTATGAAATGCTTTGCTGAAATCCATATACACCACATCAACCGCTTTACCCTCATCCAACTCTTTGGTCACCTTCTCAAAGAACTCAATAAGGTTTGTGAGGCATGACCTACCCTTCACAAAACTGTGCTGACTATCCCTAATCAAATTATTCCTTTCCAGGTGATTATAAATCCTATCTCTTATAATCCTTTCCAATACTTTGCCCACAAGGCTCACTGGTCTATAATTACCAGGGTTGTCCCTACTCCCCTTCTTGAACAAGGGGATAACATTTGCTATCCTCCAGTCTTCTGGCACTGTTCCAGTAGACAATGACGACCCAAAGATCAAAGCCAAGGGCTCTGCGATCTCCTCTCTAGCCTCCCAGAGGATCCTAGGATAAATCCCATCCGGCCCAGGGGACTTATCTATTTTTACCCTTTCTAGAATTGCTAACACCTACTCCCTATGAACCTCAATCCCATCCAGTCCAACAGCCTGCATCTCAGTACTCCCCACGACACTGTCCCTCTCCAGTGTGAATACCGACGAAAAATATTCATTTAGTGCCTCTCCTATCTCTTCAGACTCCACGCACAACTTCCCACTCCTGTCCTTGACTGGCCCTAATCTTACCCTAGTCATTCTTTTAATCCTGACATACCTATAGAAAGCTTTAGGGTTTTCCTTGATCCTACCTGCCAAAGACTTCTCATGTCCCCTCCTGGCTCTTCTTAACTCTTTCTTTAGGTCCTTCCTGGCTAACTTGTAACTTTCAAGCTCCCTAACTGAGCCTTCATGTCTCGTCCTTACATAAGTCTCCTTCTTCCTCTTCACAAGAGATTCAACCTCCTTAGTAAACCACGGTTCCCTCACACGTCTGCTTCCTCCCTGCCTGACAGGTACATATTTATCAAGGACGCGTAGTAGCTGTTCCTTGAACAAGTTCCACATTTCAATTGTGCCCATCCCCTGCAGTTTCCTTCCCCAACCTATGCCACCTAAATCTCGCCTAATCGCATCATAATTTCCTTCCCCCAGCTATAACTCTTGCCCTTTGGTATATACCTATCCTTTTCCATAGCTAATGTAAACGTAATCGAATTGTGGTCACTGTCACCAAAGTGCTCACCTACCTCCAAATCTAACACCTGGCCTGGTTCATTACCCAGTACCAAATCTAATGTGGCCTCGCCTCTTGTTGGTCTATCTACATACTGTGTCAGGAAGTCTTCCTGCACACATTGGACAAAAACCGACCCTTCCAAAGTACTCGAACTATAGCTTTTCCAGTCAATATTTGTAAAGTTAAAGTCCCCCAGTACAACTACCCTGTTACTTTCACTCCTATCCAGAATCATCTTTGCAATCTTTTCCTCTACATCTCTGGAACTTTTCGGAGGTCTATAAAAAACTCCCAACAGCGTGACCTCTCCTTTCCTTTTCCTAACCTCAGCCCAAACTACGTCAGTAGACGAGTCCTCATCAAAAGTCCTTTCTGCCACCGTAATACTGTCCTTGACTAACAATGCCACACCTCCCCCTCTTTTACCACCTTCCCTGCACTTACTGAAACATCTAAACCCCGGAACCTGCAACAACCATTCCTGTCCCTGCTCTATCCATGTCTCCAAGATGGCCACAACACCAAAATCCCAGGTACCAACCCATGCTGCAAGTTCACTCACCTTATTCCAGATGCTCCTGGCGTTGACGTATACACACTTCAAACCACCTTCCTGCCTGCCAGTACACTCCTGCGACCCCGAAACCTCATCCATGACCTCACTACTCTCAACTTCCTGCACACCGGAACTACAATTCAGGTACCCACCCCCCTGCTGAATTAGTTTAAACCCTCCCGAAGAGCATTAACAAATTTCCCCCCCAAGATATTGGTACCCCTCTGATTCAGGTGCAGACCATCCTGTTTGTAGAGGTCCCACCTACCCCAGAAAGAGCCCTAATTGTCTCGGTATCTGAAACCCTCCCTCCTGCACCATCCCTGTAACCACGTGTTCAACTGCTCTCTTTCCCTATTCCTCTCCTCACTATCACGTGGCACGGGTAACAAACCAGAGATAACAACTTTGTTTGTTCTAGCCCTAAGCTTCCACCCCAACTCCCTGAATTTCTGCCTTACATCCCCACCCCTTTTCCTACCTATGTCTTGAGTACCTATGTGAACCACAACTGGGGGCTGGTCCCCCTCCCCCTTAAGGATTTCGAAAAAACGATCCGAGACATCGTGGACTCTGGCTCGATATTAACCAAAGCCTGTCAGCAATTCCTCAATAATCACTTGGGACTCAGTGACACATTCTACTCATGTATCCTTTAAAAATAAAGCTAGCTTCTGGCAAAGGGTAGCATGTTCGGGGGAACAGAACCTGGTGCATTACGTGAGTGGAAACAGGAAACAGATGGGGGCTGGTGAAGAAATGCAGGTAATGAGAAACAGGACTGTTTTAGTGCTACTGTTATCCTGAAAGCAGCTGCCTCTCTTTTCCGTTCATTGACTCAGGTTGCATGTGTTAGTTCCTTGTGCCCACACAGATTTGTGCATCTTGCCGATTGAAGTTGCCCGGTGCTGCTGCCCAGTTTAGGAAAAGGAGACTTCCTGTTGATCTCATTCTGGTCCAGGTGGTAGACCACATCATTCTCTTCTATATCCATACACACATATATATATTCTTGGCAGCCTCCAATGAAGTCAATCAAAGCTGGGAACTGCTCGGCTTTTCTTTTATCTTCCTTCCTGTAGCAGATGAGCATGAAGCATGTCAGACACCTGGGGAAAATAGCAGTGCTCCCATTCTACATCACGTCCTTGGCAGACTAAGGCCCCATCATATCTTTGTATCAGTTGGTTCTCAACTCTCAGCAAGCACAACGTATCAAATGCAAAAAGCACCAGTTGTGCTTTCAAGCATGAAGATCATGACAATTATGAAATTCAATTTTACTAACTACCCTTTTATTTTTCAACACATCAGCAGACACCAAATGAAGAAATTGTTTACGGCTCAACGCAGTTAGATGCAAATACATGAAGCACTTATCTAATCAATTGCACAGGGAAAATAAAACTATCTCAACAAGGGGCGAGACCTAATAGAGGTCTTTAAAATTCTGAAAGGTTTTGATCGTGGGGATACAGAGAGAATGTTTCCTGGTGTGGGGAAGAGCATAATGTGAAGCTATCAACAGAAGATAGTCACCATGAAATGCAGTAAGGAATTCAGAAGAAACTTCGCACAAGAAGTGGTGAAAATGGGGAACTTGGTGCTACGGGGAGTGAGGAAAGCCAATAGAATAGATGCATTTAAGGGGAAGCTAGGTAAGCATATACAAGCAAGCATCTGTGGGTGGCACAGTGGTTAGCACTGCTGCCTCATAGCGTCAGAGACCCCCGGTTCAATTCCAGCCTTGGGTGACTGTCTGTGTGGAGTTTGCACCTTCTCCCCGTGTCTGCGTGGGTTTCCTCTGAGTGCTCCGGTTTACCCCCACAGAATAAAGATGTGCAGGTTAGGTGGACAGGCCATGCTAAATTGCCCCTTAGTGTCCAAAGATGCGTAAGTTAGGAAGATTAGTTGGGTAAATATTTGGGGTTACAGGGATAGGGCCTGAGTGGGATGGTGAGTCGGTGCAGAGTCGATGGCTGAGTGACCTCCTTCTACACTGTAGAGATTATATGTGAAGGTTTTGATGATGAATTTAAATACCATAAATACCATCATGGGGTGATTGGGCCGAATGGCCTGTTTCTACCTATCTACCTTATGTGAGCAATCCAATGTAAATAATTTTCATCAGAATACTACTGACTTTTTTGCCAAACTGAGAACAGGTTTTAAACTATCCTTGTCAAAGTTGCAGCTGTCATATTATGCATATTCTTCATTTTATCCTGCCTTATGTTACAGTTAGCCACAGGAAAATTCAGCAAAAGAGAGTTCTTGCTGTGATTTTATCTCCTTGTTACATTAACACTCTTGCCGCCTGCTGTGCTGTAACATGTTGAAGGGAATATACTTGGAATAATTGATTCAATTCCGAGTGCTGATCTCACTGCCGCTACTAGTCATTAACAAGCAAGCCTGAATGCTGCATTGTTTGTTATGTAGGTAGTTTATGGGTGGTGGTGGGAGCAGCAGCAACAGTCGGACTAAAGAAAAAGACAATTACTGCAATATCAGAAGAGTTTTTTTTCTCATCTTTGCTGTTCATAAAGATTGAGAGAAAGTATGGATCCTCTTCCAGTGTTAGTGGGGCCTACACAACCCAACTGCAGGCCCCAACAACAACCCCCACCGTAGACATCCCCCCCGGAACACAACATCCCAAACTACACCCCTAACTACAGTCCCTCAACTACACCCCCCCGACTACACCTCTGAATATACCCCCAAAGTACAGCCCCCAACTATAGTCACCCAACTACAGCCCCACAACTACACTCCCCCGACCACACTCCCCTGACTATACCACCGACTGCACCCCTGAATAACACCCCCAACTACACCTCCGACTATACCCCCTGAATACAGCCCCTCGACTACACCACCCGAATACAGCCCCCCAGCTACACTCCCCTGACTACACTCCCCCGACTACACTCCCCTGACAACACTCCCCCGACTACACTCCCCCGACTACACTCCCCCGACTACACTCCCCTGACAACACTCCCCCGACTACACTTCCCCCGCCTACACTCCCCTGACTACACTCCCCTCACTACACTCCCCCGCCTACACTCCCCTGACAACACTCCCCCGACTACACTCCCCCGACTACACCCCCCCGCCTACACTCCCCTGACTACACTCCCCCGACTAAACTCCCCCGACTAAACTCCCCCGACTACACTCCCCCGACTACACTCCCCTGACTACATTTTCTCCACTACACTCCCCCGACTAAACTCCCCCGACTACACTCCCCCGACTACACTCCCCTGACTACATTTTCTCCACTACACTCCCCCGACTACACTCCCCTGACCACACTCCCCTGACTACACTCCCCCAATTACACTCCCTCAGCTACACTCCCCCGACTACACTCCCCCGACTACACTCCCCCGACTACACTCCCCTGACTACATTTTCTCCACTACACTCCCCCGACTACACTCTCCTGACCACACTCCCCCGACTACACTCCCCTGACTACACTCCCCCGACTACACTCCCCCGACTACACTCCCCTGACCACACTCCCCCGACTACACTCCCCCGACTACACTCCCCTGACCACACTCCCCCGACTACACTCCCCCGACTACACTCCCCCGACTACACTCCCCCGACTACACTCCCCTGACCACACTCCCCCGACTACACTCCCCCGACTACACTCCCCCGACTACACTCCCCCGACTACACTCCCCCGACTACACTCCCCCGACTACACTCCCCCGACTACACTCCCCCGGCTACACTCCCCCGATTACACTCCCTCAACTACACTCCTCTGACTACACTCCAGCGATTATACCGCCTGAATACAATCCCCGTCTGTACCCCCTCAACTACGCCACCCAACTACACCCCCTCCCAACCACAACTCCCTGACTACACTCCCCCAACTACACCCTCCTGACTACACCTGCCCAGCCTCACCCACCTGACTCCATCCCCTGATTACAACCCTGCCCCCCACTTGCCAGCCGACCCAGCACTAACCTCAACCTGACCACCTGACCGCCCCCCACCCCCCCCCCCCCCCCCCCAACTGACCACAGTCCCCATTGACCATTGTTCCTGACCACCTGACCCCCCACTGACCATCTGAAGCACCTGGACCCCTAAACACCAGTGACCACCCTCCCCTCCCCTCTCCCTGACTGAATACCCAAACCCCAGATGAGCACTGACACTCCAATCCCGCCAATCACCTCATGCACTTACCTGCTCCCTAGCTTCTCCATGTGGCCGGACTTGTAAGCCTAGCTGCTTCATTGCTGCCAGTGGCTCATAAGAGGAGGCATGGCTTCCTTACCTCTGAATCAGCTGACATTGCCAGTAGACCTTGGCAATCCGCTACTCGACGTTGTTTTCACCTGGCCAGAATCGGAAGGTTGGCTTCGTTTCCAGGTAAGTAAAATGAAGATAAATTCGCCAGATGATCATAGGCTGCTCTCCCCTTTGAGCGGGTGAGCTGAGAGGTGGTGGCATCAACCTGAGGATCTCCACACCTCAGGCAAGGTGATGAGTAACTAGGGAAGGGATGCCAATCCGACTTTGATTGCCACTCCACAGAAGACCATGGCCAATGCATCAGGCTGGTCCTGGATCGGTCCAGTGATTCGTGATGTCGGTCCAGTGGTTGAGACGAGTTTGTATTCCCCACTACTCTGCCATTAAGCTAGCCTTCAATAAGGTGCCTTCTGCTCGTGGAGCTTTCGCCATGTCCCCCTTATGCAAATTCTGCACTTATACCTGGCTCCAATACCATTGCCAACTCAGAACAGTCACCTTTGCTGATAAGAAAAAGGAATTAATGGGAATTTTGAAAAAAATATCTTCAGCTTAATGTATTGCTGTTGTGAAGGAAGCATTAGGAGGAGATGCAACATAAACCAAAAGTGGTGATAGTAATTGTAAATTACTCTGGTTAGACTCCATCTGGAACACTGTGCTTAGTAATGGCTGTGATATAATTGGCAAGAAAATATTGTCCCCGAGTGATTGTAACATATGGCAACGAAGTTGATATTATGGGCTAAGAATCTAAATGATCAGGATTAGGGGAAGGAAATTGGCCCTAATCATTATTTTAGAGCTGCTTTCCAAGCAGAGGTAGGATAGGTGGCATGATGGCACACAGCGCCAGGGACCCAGGTTCGATTCCGGCCTTGGGTAACTGTCTGTGTGGAGTTTGTACATTCTCCTCGTGTCTGTGTGGGTTTCCTCCGGGTGCTCCGGTTTCTTCCTGCAATCCAAAGATGTACAGGTTAGGTTGATCGGCTAAATTGTCCCTTAGTATCAGGGGATGAGCAAGGTAAATACATGGGGCTGTGGGAATAGGGTGTGGATGGGATTGCAGACTCGATGGGCCAAATGGCTTCCTTCTGCACTGGAGGATTCAATGAGTCTAGATCCTGGTTGGGTTCCCTAATTCCGTGCAATTTTAACTCAATCAGAGGTATTTTTCTTTTCCAATAGGATCCTTGCCTGGAATTCAGCATGATTGGTAGGCTTGGCTAGCTGTCCGGTGGGGACTGTTGCAAAAATGATCTTAGCCAAGGAACCATATCTCTCTTGCTGCTCGGGTACAAGTTGGAGAACAGCAGGTGTGGGGGAAGGTGCATCATGGCTTGGAGGATTGGGGATGATCACTCAGGATCGGTGATAGACCAGAGGCAGAGATCTGTGGTTGGTGATCGTGGAGTGGTGCGCCGATTGCGAAAGTTCGAAACTGGTGACAGGGCCTTATCTCACTTGGGGGTGGGGAGGTCCAATCATTGGGAGGGAGGCAGGTTAGGTTGGCTGGCCAGAGGAAACACTGACTCTTCCTTGCCCACAAAAAATGTTGGAGAAGCAAAGGTGGGATTCGGGTATATTTTAGACAGATGCTCGTGACAGCATAGAATTTACAAACCAAAGCATTTTAGGCAGCTGAATCCACATTAATGTTTAAAAAGGGAAGTGGATTGATATTTGAAAAATAAATAATTAAGAGGGAAAAGGACAGTTCTGATCGAAAGCTGCCACAGGATTGAAGGGCTCGTGACTGCTCATTTTCTCAGTGAGCTGCCTTTTGTGTCTGTCAGGAAATAATTGTCAGTAGGGTGCACCTTAAACATGGGTCAGGCTCCCACCTTCGCTTTAACAGACTGGCACAACAAGGCACGGTGGCACAGCGGTTAGTGCTGCTGCCTCACAGTGCCAAGGACCCGGGTTCGATTCCCGGCTTGGGTCACGGTCTGTGTGGAGTCTGCACGCTCTCGCCGTGTCTGCATGGGTTTCCTCCGGGTGCTCCAGTTTCCCCCCACAGTCCACAGATGTGCAGGTTAGGTTAATGGGCCATGCTAAATTGATCCTAGTGTCAGGGGGGTTAGCAGGTTAAATACATGTGGTTATGGGGGTAGGGTCCGGGTGGGATTGTGGTCGGTGCAGACTCGATGGGCCAAATCTGCATTGTAGGATTCTATGATTCTAAGTCTCCACTTGGGGGAATCTGATTTTAAAAGAAACACGCTGCTGGAAAGAAAGTGCAAATTCTCTGAAGCAATTGTTCTATTTTAGCAGTGGACTGACAGCAGAAAATGTGATATCATTGGTGATTTGTGGTGATGTCTTTGGAGTATGGAAGAGTCAAAACTGCCGCAAAGTTTGCGTCTGTGAGGCAAATTGATGTGGTTGTCGTGAAAACAGAAAACGTTGCCGATTCTATTTTTTGAGGTGAAGATCAGAGTGTTTCATGTCAGGAGCTCATGATTCTGCAGCATGCAATTTGACTCCTTTGTACCTGACTGTTCAGTGCTACGAGCGCCATTTTACTTCCAAAATGGACTCCAAGGCTTAGATGCGTACCTCTGGTGCTTGCTGCTCCAGAGGACACTTTGGTCAGAATGTTAGTGCTCAGCAGCTGGAAGGAAAACCCCCATCCCCACATCACTTGCTCAGTTAAACGGGTCACCAACTACTTTCTGGTCAACTGCTGATTGCTTTCTATTAGTCGCGATTATAGAAATCTTTTGTAGATTCTCATGCTGTTTAAAGTTGCGAAAGTCCACAGGGAGCGGTATTCATGCTAAAGGTCTTCGTCCTAACTTCCGGGCTTCTGCACAGACAAGTTTTTCCCAGACATGGGTACGCGTCCCCCTTTGACTACTGCATATTAGGGAGAGTGAGCAGAAGTGGCAAAGACAGGGACAAGGTGCTGGAAGAGGGAAGAGGAGAAGCAGGAGCTGCCGGAATGATGGACATGTAGCCAGGGCTGAGTCTGTGCAGGAGGGGATCATCTGCAGATGCAAAACAGATTCTCATAAGTTCCTCCATTGTCACAACTGCAAATAGCAAACAGTCCCTGGTGATGTACTTCCACTGAACACGTTGACTGGACAATTACTCAAAGGATTGTCCATCCCCCACAAGGGAGAGAATAAACACCAATGAGTTGGACTCGGTCACATTCATGTGGCTGAAACCCTCACCATAATAAACATTGGAGCTAGTGTATTGCAAACAAACATGGTCATAGACCATTCACAACCTGGCCATCTCACAGGAACATCAGTGACAGTGAATGAGGGGTCCATGTCACCAAATTATCCAAACTCAAACCATACCCACAATGTTGAGAGTGACACAATTTCTGACTTCGAACCATATACATTCTGATAGGATTCTATGGTGTAACAAACATGCAGACAAGGCATCTCATGCATGAGGACCCCATAACTGCAACAACAGCTCCTTGAAAGAACATCATCCATTCTGGATAATGGTTCAGTTTCTGATGCAGTGCCACATGCAACATTCCTGGCTTCCATATACTTCTGCTTACGCACAAAACACATCCACTGATACCTGGAATGCAAATACAGCCAAAGTAATGAACACAGCAGATGACCAATATTACCTGCACGATACACGGCCTCTTGAGCTACGACTCCTACAAGCCGGCCAATATGTAACTTCGCAGTGAGGATGTTTGTTTGATATCCAGCACTCATGTTTGAAAGTTATCCTCCATTAAAATCAGACTTGATGGGCAATGAAAGATACAAGGAGCATGGGCAGCACGGTGGCACAGTGGTTAGCACTGCTGCCTCACAGCGCCAGGGACCTGAATTCGGTTCCAGTCTTGGGTGACTGAGTGCATTTTGCACGTTCTCCCATGAGTGCGTGGGTTTCCTCTGGTTGCTCCAGTTTCTTCCCACAGTCCAAAGATACACAGGTTAGGTGAATTGGCTATGGTACAATTGCTCCTTAGTACCCCAAGATGTGTAGGTTAGAGGGCGGCACGGTAGCACAGTGGTTAGCACTGCTGCTTCACAGCTCCAGGGTCCCGGGTTCGATTCCCGGCTCGGGTCACTGTCTGTGTGGAGTTTGCACATTCTCCTCGTGTCTGCGTGGGTTTCCTCCGGGTGCTCCGGTTTCCTCCCACAGTCCAAAGATGTGCGGGTTAGGTTGATTGGCCAGGTTAAAAATTGCCCCTTAGAGTCCTGGGATGTGTAGGTTAGAGGGATTAGCGGGTAAATATGTGGGGGTAGGGCCTGGGTGGGATTGTGGTCGGGGCAGACTCGATGGGCCGAATGGCCTCCTTCTGCACTGTAGGGTTTCTATGATTTCTATGATTTCTATGATTAGCCTTGCTAAGTGTTTGGGGTTTTGGACAGAGAGCAGGGGAGAGAGCCAGGGTAAGATACCCTGTCAGCGAGTCAGTGCAGACTCGATGGGCTGAATGGCCTCCTTCCTTGCAGTGTAGGATTCATCCCAGTGTTTGAGCCTTTGAATACTGGAATCTTAAGCAAAGAAGGAAGAATCCTTTCAAAGCATCAAAGATCAGCTGACAACCTTCGTTGTTCGATGTTGTTAATGGCAGACTGAGGTGGACCTCAGCATGCTGCCTTCTTATTTCTGACAAAAACCACCTTCATAAAGTAATCATTCTCTATATACAAACATGCACTGAGTCATGTACAAGTGGAGGAAATGTATTCAAGAATAAATCCAAGAATGGGTTGCACGGTAGCACAGTGGTTAGCACTGTTGTTTCGATTCCTGACTTGGGTCACTGTGTGAAATTTGCGAGTTCTCCCCGTGTCTGCATGGGTTTCCTCCAGGTGCTCTGATTTTCTCCCACAGTCTGAAAGACGTGCTGGTTAGGTGCATTGACCCAAACAGGTGCCAAACTGTGGCGACTCGGGGAATTTCACAGTAACTTCATTGCAGTGTTAATGTAAGCCTTATTTGTGACTAATAAATAAACTTTACTTTACAAGAAGTACAATAAGCAAATTAAAAGTGTAATCATGATGACCTCATTAGTGCTCTTGCCAAGATGGCATCCTTCACTCTCACACATTTTTATAAAGCGCTCCCTGTGTTTCCTCAGAGAGGGTGGAGGCGAGCTGTTCACGTCTCTGTCGACACGGCAATGAGGAGCGTGGTGACCCGCCTTGTCGTGCAGGCACCCTTGTGAACCTTCTTCAGGTTGGAGCCTCTGCATTTCTGCAAGGGTAGCCATGGCACAGCCAATTGGAACAAATGCAGCAGATGAGGGCTCTGGTGGAGGGGCTGGGGAGGTGGCAAGAGATGAGGGTGCTGAGGAGCTCTCTGTACACTCACCTCCCTCAGTGATCTTCACTGAGAGGGAACACGGATGGGGGTTGGAGAGAGAGACTGGGGGAGAAAGATGGGATGGGGGGGGGGGGGGGTGCGTGGTGGGTATGGTGGAGGAAAGGGCCTCTGGAGGACCAAGGCTTGAGGGTGGGTGGTGTAGTCCCAAGCCTTGAGGGGATAGGCCACAAGACTAGGGTGGGAACTGACACACAATCCCATTTAGGTGCATTTCCAGTAGGCCTGAGGGGGAAGCAAATGATTCAGGCCATCAGGGCAGGGTGCTGCTTGTTGCTGGCATACGGCAGGGGAAGTGGGACCTGGGGAGAATTGAAGGGGGGAGAGGGTGGGGGATGTACCGCAAGATTGTGGTTTTTAGCCATGCATTGGGCAGTATATATTTTTCTTTAAAAAGTGCTTTTAGTCTCATTATGTTTTTACCTTTTTCTGATCTTTCCCCTTCAGGTGTGAACCTTGCTGGGATATCAGGATTTCTTGGACAGCAACATGCCTTGGGTGTTGGGGAGGACCCCACCCTGGGCTATGGTGACTTGGTTAGGTGCAATGGCCATGCTAAATTGTCCCTCAGTGTACCCGAACAGGCGTCGGACTGTGGCGACTAGGGGATTTTCACAGTAACTTCATTGCAGTGTTAACGTAAGCCTAATTGTGACACTAATAAATAAACTTTCTTCCGGCAGCTTGTTGAGCTCCTCGTCATTGCTGATGGCGAGTTGTAGGTGGTGGAGGATGATACGGATTTTCCAGTTGTCACAGGCCACATTTCCCACTGGCTCCTGAATCTCAGCGATCATGTAATGAGAACAATGGCCATGTAGATTCCGCTGTTGGGAAGGTTTTGACCCAGTGTCAGTGAAGGAACGGCGATATAGTTGCCATTCAGGATGGTGTGTGGCTTGGAGAGGAATTAGCAAGTGGTGGTGTTCCCAATTGGCTGCTGCCCCTGTTTTTCGAGGTGGTCGAAGTCGCAGGTTTGGAAGGCGCCGGCCAAGGAGCCTTGGTGAGTTGCTAGCTTTTTTATTACATTGAGTACTTTTGAATTTAATTCCACTGCATTGTTAGTTCTTAATGATACCACTTTACTTTGCTACTTATGTTGTCCGACGATTTTGTTACCCCGCCACATCCCCCACCCTCATCAGAGTATCTCTTGTTTTTCCCAAGAGTTGGTGACCCTGGTGGAAACGGCACAGTAGGGGGACTGAAGAATGATCGGAAGGCTGGGGTAACATATCAGCTGAAATGGAACTGGTGAGAGACGTTCTTGGAGAAAATTTTGAAAATAAGCGGTAAGACTTTTTGATTACTTTCATCACAACATGTAGAAAAATGGCACTGATATCTTCCTTGGTCACTCTGATGCCTAATGATCGTGTTTACTGCTAATAATGCCTACTGATCATCTCTGAAAACAAATGATGGCTCCCACAAATTGAACAAGAAAGATATGAATGCAATCAATACTCATCTGAATTACCATTTGATGTTATATCAGTACTGATCGCTTATGGGCTTTTGTAAACACTGAATTGATTGCAGATCTTTCGGGGAGGGAGGTGCGGGCTTATCCTGCAAAAGGGAGGGAAGTATATCAGTATGTATGGTGCAAATTGTTCGGGTGATCTAGCTGTCGCAGTTGAATGCCAATGTTCTGAAGCGTGTGATGTTTGCAGCAGTGTTAAGTGTGTGAATGTTAGATAAAAATCATTATTATTATGAGACGTGGTGCATTGAGCAGTGTCTGAGTTTAAAGGTGCAGTTGGTGGGACGTGGAATTTGAAAGATGCATTCCCTGACCTTGACCATTCTTGTGAGATCATTGAACTTCTTGTGACATCGCATCCAGTTGTTCAGGGTGAGATTCCTGGCTCTGAATGCCATTGCTATCTGGTCCAACCGCCTTTGCAAAATGTGTCTTTGTGTCTCCAGGCCTCAATAGACATGACCTTTCCACATCCTGCACCAAAGCCTCCTTGTGCAGTGGAGAATCTTGGAGCCAGCTCTTGGTGTGCCATCCTTGTATCTTTCCAAAGTCATAATTTGTTGTAGAATGGCTTCCAACATCTGCTGCTGCCGCAATACACCTCTCCTTTAGGAGATCATAGAATCTCTACAGTGCAGAAGGGGGCCATTCGGCCCTTCGAGCTTGCACCAACAACAATCCCACCCAGGCCCCATCCCCTTAACCCCATGTATTTACCCTGACACTCCCCCTGACACTGAGGGGTAATTTAGCATGGCCAATCCACCTAACCTGCACATCTTTGGAGTGTGGGAGAAAACTGGAGCACCCAAAGGAAACCCACGCAGACATGGGGTGAACATGCAAATTGCAGACTGGTTTAAGTTGTATACACTATAACCCATCCCGTGCTAGCTTCCTATGTTGCAATGTCTGCTCAAACTTGCAGTCACTCAACAGTGAGTTTAACAGTGGCTGCGCAGTGCAATCTGTGCACTGTGATTGCACAGTTAGCAGGCAGCATGACATTTGTGTGAAGTCAGTGGCCATAGAGAAACCCCATATCACAAAACTTGTGCCCGTAATTAGGTCCTGCCCAATTTAATTACCTGGGTGTTGAGTTAAGACTTCTTCTGTCAAAGGAAGAAATCTTTCTGAACTCCAAAACGCTGCTGCCACAAACATTTAACTCTCCATTTCTATCATTTGTGTTTTCCAAAATAGCATAAGTTTTGTTTTTCGGATAATGAGACTGATTTTTTTGGCCACTCGCTCTGAGCAGATGTAGTCAAGAGAGGCAATCTGGTGGAGCTAGCCGAGGGGTTTATTTGAATCTCTGATTTCTCCATGGGCCAAAATTATTATGTGCGTTGCTGTAAACTTTGTTACAAATATTCCATCGCGTAATGTGAAACTGCAATGGTAAATCAATTCCCGGTGCAGCATGGTGAGAATTCATGAGGCACTATTTGATCTGATAGGGCTCTGTGCCTGTAGCATTGATGCTCAGTTCAAGTACGGGATGTGTATGCACAATTTGTGAGCAAGGTGCTAATTATGTTTCAAATGTTAGTCCTTTCTCAGAATTACAAAGCCAATGAGCAGAGTGGATGGGGCAAGCCCTTCTCCTCGCTTGCTGCAAAAACCCATTCAAATTCAAATTGAATCTGATTCAGGGTCCCACAAAAGAGACATACTAGATCCAAGCTGACAAGAACAGGCATTACACTTGATCGCAAGCTTGATTTCTTTTTTTAACCCCATCCTTAAAGTTACAAAGCTAATGCTCAGAGTGGACCGGGCAAACCCAAATCCATTCCTTTCTTGCTCCAAAAACTAAGTTCAAGATCCAATTGAATCCAACTCCATGTCCCCACGAGGGAGACAAACAAGATCCAAGCTGACAAGGTGAGACATTGCACCCCATCTGGGCTTGATCTTACCCAAAGGGCCAAGAAGTTTGATCTCACACTTAATTAATGAGGTCCTTGCCCCATGATGTGGTACTGGAGCCTGAAAGGTGCTGCACGGATTCCGGGTCACCATCCTTTATGTAATACTGGCTTGCCCCATTAACCACATCGGACACTTATCTGGCAGGGTGAAACCATGATCAGGCAGCGGACGTGGCTAGCCCATTGCACTGGGGGTGTGCTGACGCCTGCGATGGTGGTTTGCCCCAGCAAGGGTAGAGTAAAGGAACAGGGTAGTCAACGAGGTTATACTGAAGCATCGCCTGATGCAATTTTTCAAAGCCATCTCGGTCTTTTGGTTAAGATGAAGCGTTAGATCAAGCCCAGTATGGGGTGCAATGTCTCATCCTGTCAGCTTAGATCTTGTTCGTCCCTTGCGTGGAGACCATGAATTGGGTTCAATTTGAATTTGGTTTTTTTTGGATGGAATAATACTTGGTGTTATGAAGCTGAGTTGGATCCCCCTCCGAGAACTAACACCTAACCCCTCAAAGAGGAGTACCTCGCCCTATAATCTGTAAAGGTGAGGGTGAAGTGGCACAATCTGCTCTTTAGCAACTTTTAGTGGTTAAATCAAAATAACCCCCTGACACTCTCCTAAAATCAACAAGTAACAATTTATTTACCTAACAGTGAACAAGTTAACTAAACTATTAACAAACCAAATAAACCACTGTTCTGATGGAATTCTGTTTAGGTAAATACAATTCCCACTTATTAACAAAAAATAATAGAATTTTAGTCACTCTCTAAATTACAACCAGGTTTTGTGTCTTCTGGAATATTCGGGGTCTTCTCTGGTGATTGTTCTTTCTTCTTTCTTCTTTGGTACCTTCGCTATCGGGATGGTGCTATCTCTTAAGACATAAATGGAGCCAAGAGCTGAACTAAGAGCTGTTACTCTGGCAGTTGACAGTTGCTCTCTGCTTTTGTCCCACTGCCTTCTTCCTTTTATACCTGTGATGACATATTAATATCCCCCACAATATGATTGGTCCTAGGTTGCCAAAACAATTAGATTTGAATTTAATAGGTTCTTGGTATCTAAGTGCCGAATTCAAATTCATTGGCGGAATTCAATAAAATTCAAAAGCCTGAAAGCCTGTTGCCTTGGTAACACTGCTGCTTGGCCTTTCGATACAAATGTTTCATTTTGAATGTTTCATTTTGGGCACTCTATATGTACTTGCATTTTTTTTAACTTTCTAAGCACAGAAGAAGCACCACCTTTCAAAGGGACCGTACAATGCTTTCTTCCTCGCATTTTACAATTTTACAAACACCAATCTACAATTACTCTACCCAACTTCGCAACATCAATGTCTGTTTGGGAATCATACTAAGTAGATATACGTTGACCCAGTGATTTCATTGTCTCATTCACATTGGCACTGGACTTCACTGCTGCGATTATTCATATCTTCCTAAAGCTACACTTTATCTGCCACCTAAGGGTGTTAGCCCAGAGAAATATGTTTGAGTGGGCGACACGGTAGCACAATGGTTCGCACTGCTGCTTCACAGCTCCAGGGACCTGGGTTCGATTCCCGACTTGGGTCACTGTCTGTGTGGAGTTTGCACATTCTCCTCGTGTCTGCGTGGGTTTCCTCCGGGTGCTCCGGTTTCCTCCCGCAGTCCAAAGATGTGTGGGTTAGGTTGATTGGCCATGCTAAAATTGCCCTTCGTATGCTGAGATATGTAGGTTAGAGGGATTAGTGGGTAAATATGTAGGGATATGGGGGTAGGGCCTGGGTGGGATTGTGGTCGGTGCAGACCCGATGGGCCAGATGGCCTCTTTCTGTACTGTAGGGTTTCTATGATTCTATGAGTATTGCTTTAATGTGGCCTTGAAGTTTCCTGAGGGCCATCCCTATCTATCTGCTTGCCCAGAAGGTGGAAGGGACATTCTCTACAGGCTGGAGTAGGGATTCAAAATGAATGGAAACTAATGAGCTTCCTACGAGCTTGCTCAGCAGGAAGATTAGATATACAGGAAGAAAGAGCCTGCTTCAACCAGTGACAGTAAGGACCCTACCATCAGCTACCTGTGAATATGTTGCAGAAAAATTTACCTGGTGCTTATAATTTTTTTGGTCTTGTTGCTCACACAGAAAAATTACGGAATCTGCTGATGTAAAGAAAATAAGACCGCAAAAAACTACAAAAAGTTTTGAACAAAGCCCAGTCCATCACGCAAACCAGCCTCCCGTCCATTGACTCTGTCTACACTTTCCGCTGCCTTGGAAAAGCAACCAGAATAATCAAGGATCCCACGCACCCTGGACATTCTCTCTTCCACCTTCTTCCATCAGGAAAAAGATACAAATGTCTGAGGTTATGTCCCAACCAACTCAAGGACAGCTTCTTCCCTGCTGTCATCAGACTTTTGAATGGACCCACCTCATGTTAAGCTGATCTTTCTCTACATCCTAGCTATGACTGTAACACTGCATTCTGCAGCCTCTCCTTTCTTTCTCTATGAACGGTATGCTTTGTCTGTATAGCACAATAAACAATACTTTTCACTGATACTAATAAATGTGAGAATAATAAATCAAATCAGATCAAATCAAATCATTAAGCGGGATTTTCCGACTCATTCCCACCAGCAGGATGTTCTGATCTCGCCGAAGGTGCCCCCTCCCCCACCGCCCCCAGTGGGTTCCCTGGTGGTGGGATGAGTGAGCCACGCAAAATGCCATAGACACTGACAGGCCTGGAAAATCCCACTGGCGGGCCAATGGCAAGCTGCCTCCATTGACGGAAAACACACCGCTGGGGGGCCAGCTTAGGGTTAATAAAATTAACTTTTATTGGAACATCTCTGATTGTGAATTCCTTGCCATGGGGTCTAAAAATAGAGAGCAAGACCATGACATTGCATTACTTCCTGTAATGACGGATACTTGTCTCATTAGCATATCACACTTTAGAATGAACCTATTATACTACATCTCCCCTCGACTCTGATTCTACCTATTTTATTATATCTTCCCCCAGGTCTCAGCTTTCCATTTATTTTTCTAGGAATAACTGCCCTGGTGGATTGACGCATCTACCTGAATGGATCTTCAGCTCCTTTGGATGAGATTGTGTATTTGAGTGCTGGGTGTGATCTCTGCTGGGTAGAAACCTGGTTGTCATCTGGATCCTTTGACGAATGCAGCATATCCGGTCCTTTCCATTGTGAGGTAACTGCTTTATCTGTGCTTCACATGCGCATTAGCAGTAGCAGGGATCTGACATATAGAGAGAGAGCTGTCAGGCCCCTGCTACTGCAGGCAGTCTCAACCAGCAGCTCCCCCTTCCCGCAATCGCGGGGGACCATGGCCCGAGATGCAACCCCCGCCATTCAGACTGATCATGGCCCCCGTTCACTCCCCCACAATCACAGGCAGAGTGGCAGCGGGCCTCCCCACACCCCACTGGCTCGTCCCCCATTGGCCTGCTCTCACAGTCCCCAACCCTCCATTGGACCCGCTCCGGCACCTCCCCATTGGCCCTGCCCCCTAGAACACCCCCATTGGCCCCACACTGGCACACCCCACCCAAAGGCCCCACCCCCAGCACTACCCAATGGAAAGTGCCAAGGTGTCCAGTGGGCATTGTCCAGCTGCCAGGCTGGCATTGCTAAGTTGCCAGGGTGACACTGCCAGTCTGGCACTCCCCATGGGGCACCCGTGCCTTGCACTTGGCCTGCTGGGGGGCCTCAGTGGCCTCCAGTTCCACTGGCAAGGCCCACATGACTGTTCCTTGTCCTCTTTTTAGGTATGACTGTTCCTTGTTCTTAGGGTGCAGGTGTTTTCCTCACCAGAGAGAACCTGTCCTGGCAAGACCATAAAGGCAAGCGAGCCCGGACGATTGAGTGCTGGGCTCACTAAGCAGATGCAAAACAGTATTTGCATATATTTAAATAAATTAATCAGCCTCTCACCCATTTTCGGTGGGAGACTGGCCGCGCTAGAAATCCGGGTGTCGTAAAATCGCGAGAAGCGTGAAAATGGGCGCTATTCCCACTAGCCGCTTTATGCCCAATTTTACAACATTTTCTCACCACAAAACAGGCACAAAGAGGTCTCAAAATTCTGCCCTATGTGTCTTGTGAGGTTTGTCATAGTTCCATATTTGTCTGGGACGATATTTGTCCTCTTTCTCCCTTACTTTATGCAAGTCATCGGCTTCTACATGTGGCCTGAGTATATGTGGGAGAGTAGGGAGTTGAGTTCTCAGTCTTCTTCCTGTCTGGTGTTCACCTAGTGCCTAACTGTTCTAGAATGGAGTTGAATGACAACTCAGAAGTGAACCAGTCCATTGTCTGAGATTACAAGGTTTGGGATTCAATGGGCACGATCTTACCGTGGAGATGCCGGCGTTGGACTGGGGTAAACACAGTAATAAGTCTCACAACACCAGGTTAAAGTCAAACAGGTTTATTTGGTAGCAAAAGCCACGAGCTTTCGGAGTGCTGCCCCTTCATCAGGTAAGTGGGAGTTCTCGAGTGAGAACTCCCACTTACCTGGCGAAGGAGCAGTGCTCCGAAAGCTGGTGGCTTTTGCTACCAAATAAACCTGTTGGACTTTAACCTGATGTTGTGAGACTTCTTATTACGATCTTACTGGCCATTCACGCTACGCTCCTGCTGCAGCGAGGTTGGAGAATTTGGCAGCCAGCCAAATCTCCATTCGCTGCAGCGGGATGGGAAAATCTCGCCGGCGGGAATGGACATAAGATTACGGCCCATTTGTTTCAAGTATCTGCTTCAGTAATATAATCACTGCTTCACGAGTGTGACCCAGCAGTTGCTTGACTTCCATCCATTGGGACTCGTAGTCTACGATGATTAAGAATACGTTTGGGCGGCACGGTGGCACAGTGGTTAGCACTGCTGCCTCATAGCGCCAGGGACCTGGGTTCAATTCCCAGCTCAGGTCACTGTCTGTGTGGAGTTTGCACATTCTCCCCGTGTCTGCGTGGGTTTCCTCCGGGTGCTTCTGTTTCCTCCCACAGTCCAAAGATGTGCGGGTTAGGCTGATTGGCCATGCCAAATTGACCCTTGTATCAGGGGGAATAGCAGGGTAAGTATGTGGGGTGACAGGAATTGTATCTGGGTGGGATTGTGGCCGGTGCAGACTCGATGGACCAAATGGCCTCCTTCTGAACTGTTGGGATTCTGTGAATCTATGTTACTGCCGGGTTCAAGAGGTCCATCCCCAGACATTCTCATGGTCCTGATTGAAAGGAAGATGACAGCTCTCTTGCCTCCTGATAATGAATAGCACAAATAATAAAGTTTGATATCATCTCTTACAGTGACTTTGAGAGACCAGGCCAGCAGACAGAATGCCAAGCTTTGGCTCAACATTTTGTGCTGCCCAAGTTTCCTTTGTGAAATTGATTGAGTTTCAGAATTCTTGGAATGACTACCTTCTTGTCAGAGATCAGTAAATCACCAACTACACTGAGGTATCTTCTTTGATCTTTGTGCTGTCTGAGACTGGGATTGTGTGGAATGTATGGCTGGCTATTCTTTGACACAGTACTCTTTGACCTCAGTGCACCCTTCACCATATTTCTGTATGTGTCTGATTTCATTCAGTTGCTGAGTTGCTGGTAGAGTTTTGGTTGTTGTTGATGCAAAGCTATTTGTCTCTTTGACAAGGGCGACGTCACCTTCTACAGACTTCGCCACCGGGATACGGGACAAAGCATCTGCTGAAGTCTGCTGTTACATCAAACCTCATCATCCTCAGTCTGAATCATTCTACTCGTGGGAGGCATTTTTGCTAACTCCTTAGGATTTCAGAGTGTCATTAAGAACTTCTGGTCTATCACCATCTTGAAGTGAAGACCAAGCAGATATCTGCAAATTTTTCACAAGCCTTTGTAGCAGCTTGATGCGCGATTAATTCACACGGGAGGCTAGGACGTACCTGGGAATAAAGGCTTTTATTCACGACAAAATAGGAGCACACTACTTAACAATATTATCCCAGACTAAAGGCTACTAGGAAGTAGCAGTGACCTTTATACTCCTGTAAGAAGGTGGAGCCGAACGGAGTGTACCACATAAACAAAGATAACAGGTGGAACACCCAAACCCTAACCCCAACAGTAACAAGAGTAACATATGTACAAGTACCCATAGTGGTAACCATCTATGGTTCACCACATTCACCCCTCCTTTAAAAACAAAGGCCGGTGGGGTAAGGAGACAATACGAACTGTCCACATGTTCACAAGTTCAGCTGTTTCGGGGGTCCGCACCGTCTCTGCGACCTCCGCAATACCGGCTCCAGTGCCGGTTCTGGTGACCGTGGTGACGACCCTCTCTCCGAGGTGGTGTCCACTGACTCCTCCAGTTCCTTTCCCGAGCGCCGACCTCGAGATGGCAACAATCCCCTGGACTCAGGCAAGCTGCACACGGGAGTAAGAGGATTAAGTTAAGGTCCTGATGCTGCCCGTGCCGTGTCAGGAGGGGAGAGAATCCTAACCAGGGGTGCGGGAGTGATGGGGGTTTCCAGGTCCCCTGCAGGCGCCAGATCTCTGATAGAGACCGTGTCCTCTCGCCCGTCAGGATATGCCACATAGGCATATTGAGGGTTGGCGTGGAGGAGATGGACCTGTTCAACCAAAGGGTCGGACTTGCGGGCCCTAACATGCCGCCGCAGGAGGACAGGTCCTGAGTACGTCAACCAAGACGGCAGTGAGGTCCCAGAGGAAGACTTCCTAGGGAAGACAAACATCCGCTCATGTGGGGTAGCGTTGGTTGCCATACACAGGAGGGACCGGATCGAATGGAGCACATCAGGAAGTACCTCTTGCCAATGGGTGACTGGAAGACCCCTAGGCCATAGTGCCAGTAAAACAGCCTTCCAGACTGTAGCGTTTTTTCTCTCGACCTGTCCGTTACCCCTGGGGTTGTAACTTGTAGTCCTACTTGAGGCAATTCCCTTAGAGAGCAGGTATTGCCTCAAGTCGTCGCTCATAAACGATGAACCCCTATCACTGTGGATATAACTGGGGTAGCCGAACAGGGTAAAAAGACTCCGCAGGGCTTTGATGACCGTGGCGGAGGACATGTCAGAACAGGGGTGGCAAAGGGGAATCGGGAGTATTCGTCAACAACGTTGAGGAAATACACGTTCCGATCCGTCGAAGGGAGGGGCCCCTTGAAGTCGACACTCAGTCGTTCAAAAGGGCGAGTGGCTTTAATGAGGTGTGCCCTGTCAGGCCGGTAGAAGTGCGGCTTGCACTCTGCACATACCTGGCTGCTTCGAGTTATCGACCTGACATCCTCTATGGAATAGGGCAGATTCCGAGCCTTTACAAAATGGAAGAGCCGAGTAATCCCCGGATGGCAGAGATCATTGTGGAGGGCCTTTAACCGGTCCTCCTGCACACTGGCACATGTTCCACGCGACAGGGCATCTGAGGGCTCATTGAGTTTCCCCGGACGGTACATGATATCATAGTTGTAGGTGGAGAGTTCGATTCTCCACCTCAAGATTTTATCATTCTTAATTTTTCCCTTTAACGTGTTGTTGAACATAAAGGCCACGGACCTCTGGTCCGTGAGCAGGGTAAACCGTTTGCCAGCCAAATAATGGCGCCAATGCCATACGGCCTCCACAATGGCCTGAGCCTCTTTCTCCACAGAGGAGTGCCGAATTTCAGGGCCTTGGAGGGTGCGAGAGAAAAAGGCGACGGGCCTGCCCGCCTGGTTAAGTGTGGCGGCCAGGGCGAAATCAGATGCATCACTCTCCACCTGGAAGGGGATGGACTCATCGACAGCGTGCATCGTGGCTTTCGTGATGTCGGCTTTTATCCCTGCAAAGGCGAGGCGAGCCTCTGCTGTCAGGGGAAAAGAGGTACATTTTATGATCGGACGGGCTTTATCTGCGTAATTGGGGACCCACTGTGCATAGTACAAGAAGAAGCCTAAGCATCTTCTCAGTGCTTTGATGCTAGTGGGTAGGGGAAGTTCAAGGAGGGGACGCATACGGTCTGGATCGGGGCCGATGACCCCGTTTTCCACCACGTATCCAAGGATTGCTCGGCGGTGCTCATTAAATACGCACTTCTCCCTGTTATAGGTCAGGTTCAGGAGAGTCGCAGTGCGTAAAAACTTCTGGAGGTTGGCGTCGTGGTCCTGCTGGTCATGGCCGCAGATAGTGACGTTGTCCAGGTATGGGAAGGTAGCCCGTAGCCTGTTTTGGTCCACCATTCGGTCCATCTCACGCTGGAAGACCGAGACACCACTAGTGACGCCGAAAGGGACTCTTAAAAAGTGGTAGAGACGGCCATCCGCCTCAAAGGCCGTGTATTTGCAGTCCTCTGGGCGAATGGGGAACTGGTGGTAGGCTGACTTCAAGTCGATGGTGGAGAACACCCGGTACTGCGCAATCTGGTTGACCATGTCAGATATGCGCGAGAGAGGGTACGCGTCCAACTGCGTGTACCTATTAATGGTCTGACTATAGTCTATGACCATCCGGGGCTTGTCTCCAGTCTTGACCACCACGACTTGTGCTCTCCATGGGCTAGTGCTAGGTTGAATGACCCCTTCCCTGAGGAGCCGCTGAACCTCAGATCTAATAAAGATCCGATTCTCAGCGCTGTAACGCCTGCTTTTAGTCGCGATGGGCTTGCAGCCTGGCACGAGATTTTCGAATAGGGAAGGCGGGGTAATTTTGAGTGTTGAGAGGCAGCATATGGAGCGCGCTGGACAATTTGGAGGCTGCTGTTCTCCCACTGAAAGTGGAGGGAGTGGCCCATCGTACTGCAGGGTCACACTCCTCAGGTGAACCATAAAATCTAGTGGACATCAAGTGCTTTTATTATTTCATTGTAAGTAGCTTTCTCTTCATCCACCCCTTACCTGACTAGGATATCTACTCCACAGCCGCCCATTGTATACAATCGCATACTGAGCTGTTCACTACTTGGTTTTGCCACGAGGCCTGATGTGGTGCGATACATGGCAAACTTTCAGCACCAATTCAGCCACATCGTTACCTGGTTGAGACTCGCAACCTGCTCGAAGTTTCCAGGTAATGGCAGAGACATTTCCATCCTTGTTCTTTCACCCACTGTCACCATATAATACTATTGATCTGCTTGTGCTAAAACAGAATACTTGCAGAGTCTGCTGAGGTAATGAAAACGCTAACTTTTATTGGAACATCTCTTACTGTGATTACCTTGCTATGTGGCCTACAAGAAAGGGTCATATCATGAGACATTCATGACTTCCTGTGATTAGCTTACTGCACAATTAGAATTAACATACGACATCACCTCCAGATCCCTGAATCTCCCCATTATACCACAGTGGTATCATTGTGCATGCCATTTATATTTTAAAGCAAGATTATTTTATTCAGTATTGAATCACAAAGTATCAGCTTTGCTTTGGCACAAAAATCCGAAATGCGTTTCATGCAATTAATAGAAAGATTAAGCAATGACTATTGATTAATTACATAATAAAACTTGATATTAATTCAAAGCACATGTTACTTTTTAAACAAATGAATACATTTGACTCATTTTAAATTTCACAAATAAAGGAGAGATTCTTAAATGGTATCAGGGGGATTATAATCAGGCAATAATGGATGAGACAGACATAAATATCTGGTATTACAAAGGTTATGATTGCTTTGGCATGACAAGTCCTCACACACATTTCTTGCAGGAGAAAGACAGTAACATACACAGAATGGAATGTCCTGACCATTGTTGCCATTTATTATCTTCCCTAGCCTTGCAAGCTCATAGCCCTGAGTTACCAATGGACAACAACCAGAATTTAAGTTTATAACAACTGCTAGACCAAACCCAACTGTGGTGAACCATAGATGGTTACCACTATGGGTACTTGTATATATGTTACTCTCGTTGCTGTTGGGGTTAGGGTTGTTGGGTGTTCCACCTGTTATTACTGTTTATGTGGTACACTCCGTTCGGCTCCGCCCAGGACTCCGCCTTCTTACAGGAGTATAAAAGTCACTGCTACTTCCTAGTAGTCTTTAGTCTGGGATAATATTGTTGAGTAGTGTGCTCCTATTTGTAGTGAATAAAAGCCTTTATTCCCGGGTACGTCTTAGCCTCCCATGTGAATCAATCGCGCATCACCAACCAAAATGCTGAAGGCCACAGAGGAAGCAAATAAAATTTTGACGTCAACATTTTGCATCAATCTGCCAGGGTCACTCTGCACTCTAATAATCATCATGGCATTGATGCTGATGTTGTCAGTATATAATAGTCCAGCTATACTGTTTGTCACAGCAACACAACATGTGCAGTAAAGCCCAATGTACCAAACTCACAAATGGTTTGGAGTTTTTTTGCCCTGTGTATGACCTGGAATGGGGAAATCTGTTTTTTTTATCTCACTCCTCATACTTCAGTTGCAGTATAAAACAGCAACCAATGCAACATTGACCAAAAGCCACCCACAATCCACTGCATTGATGTCAAGGGAGGAAAGAAAGCACACAACAGTTGTGCATGTATGAGTGCACATGAAGATCGTGTGTGTGAGTGCAACTGAGCACGGCTTGTGGGCTCGAGTGCACACGTGCAAGCCTCCAAGGAAATTCCTTGTCAAACCTTCTTTCCAATACTCTCTCTACCCTCCCTATCTCGCCCAGCGTGCAAAGAAAGAAATAGCTACATGTTCAGTCCATACACTCCACAGCCACACAACAGAGGCACAGTTAACTACAATAATGCATTATAACTGAAAGCTACTCTTTAAAAAAAAGAGCTTACCTTTCATAGAAACATGGAAAATAGGAGCAGGACTAGGTCATTTGGCCCTTTGAGCCTGCTCCACCATTCAATATGATCATGGCTGAGCCTCTATCTCAAATCCATACTCCCATGCTGTCCCCACCTTTAGATTCTAGATATCTACATATTTCCTTCTTAAATATCTTGAGTGACTTGGTGTCTCAGCCTTCTGTGGTAGAGAATTCCATAATTTCACTACCCTCCGAAGGAAGACATTTCTCCTCATCTCAGTCCTAAATGGCTTACCGCATTTCCTGAGACTGTGACCCCTTGTTCTGGAACTCCCAGCCAGAGAAAACATTATTTCTCTGTCTATTCTGTCCAGTTTTGTCAGAATTTTATGTTTCAATGAGACCAAATCACTCCTCATGCAACAATGCTGCCATTCCAGTCTGTGAACATTCACTGCACTCCCTCTATGGCAGGTATATCCTTTCTTAGATAAGGAGACCAAATCTGCACACAATAGTTGCTCTGACCAAGACCCTGTACAGCTGTAGTGAAACATCCTGTACTCAAGTCCTCTTGCAATGACAACGAGCATACCATTTGCTTTCCTAACTGCTGGCTGCACCTGCATGCTTGTTTTCAGTGACTGGTGTACGTGAACACCCAGGTCCCTTTGTACCTAAGGTGTTCCCACTGTTGTCTTCACACTTTTCCGCATTATACTGCATCTGCCACGTACTTGCCCGCTCATTCAGCTTCTCTGAAGCGCCTTGATGTCTCTCAATATCTTCGTCACCGCTCCGACTCCCACCTAGATTATTCTTATTGCGGTTGATTTTTCTGCAACAAAAACCAACTCTGGCAAAAATTTAAATATCACTTGTGGATGAAAATGATTGTGCTGAAAAGGAAAGCATTGACCTTCACTGCCGAGTTTAAACTATTACTCTCCCAGGCCCATTAAATCACTGCTGGAAGGGTGTTTCCTGTTATTCTTCCAGTAGAGCTGAAACACTTCTGCACCTGTCTAATCCAGCACAGGGTCAACTATTAATTATCCGACGGGTTATCTAATTTATTTGTTTTCACAGAGGATTAGATATTGTTACCATTTTATCACAATTTGTCCAACAGTCATGGACTTCCTGCAAAAGGCTGAAAGGTACGGGTGACCCATTATTAATAATTCAGAGTCAAACTATCTTTTAAAATAGCTTTTTTTTTCTCAAAATCTTTCCACCCGGAGACACTTTCGTGCTTTGAAGTTCAGTATTTTTTATGTGACATGTATGAAATTTGTATTTCTGTTTAATTGCTCATATCTAAAGGTAGAGTTGTGCTGCCACTTTTGTGTCAATGTGTATAGTGTGAGCTATGCATTGATGCAGGAATGGAAGCATTAGCTGGGATTCCTGGTTTTGTCTGCCCGGAATGCACTGGAGTCAAGAAAGGCGAGACTTCCTTAGGAAGGATGGGCGCGATCTTATCAGCTCGGCGTACCTGTCGATCAGCGCAGTGAGCTGGGAAAATGCCTCGAGAGGCCAAAAATCCAATTTGGGAATCGGATTAGTATCTTCCCAGCCCCTTTTTAGTGGCGCGTAGGCCTATTAGCATCAGATTGCCTAAATTTACATGTCATTGTAAATGACACATGCCAGCTATGTGCAGGTTAGGTTGATTGGCCATAATAAATTGCCTCTTAATGTCAGGGGGGTTGGGAGGGTAAAATGTGGGGTTACGGAGATAGGACAGGACCTGGGTGGGATTGTTATCGGTGCAATCTTGATGGGCCAAATGGCCTCCTTCTGCACTGTAGATTCTACATTAGCGAGTTCAGTACAGCTGCTTCCCCCGTCCCGGATGCTTCCCACCTCGCCGATGAGACTTCACGCCAGTAAGAATCACTGCTGGTCTCCACCAGCGGAAAGCAGGCACCATGGCCACACCGGGGCATCGAAGGCCACTGAATCCTTTGGGTGGTCGGGGGGATTGACTGCACATTACCCATCGGACAGTGCCCACCTGGCACATAGGCAGTGCCAGTGGGGCACTGTAAGTGTGCCAAGCGCAGTGCCAAGGGGGTGGGGGCAGCATGGGGGGTCTGACAGGAGGCTGTGACAGGTGGGCTGTGACGGGGAGCTATGATGGCAGGGGACATGATGGATGTATATTGGTGGGGGGGGGGGGGGGGGAAGGCGCCATGCAGCGGTGGATTGCAAAGGAGGTCATGACTAGGGGGAGCATGAAGAGGGTCTTGACGGGTGAAGCATGTTGGGGGTCCACCAGGCAACCCATCGTGAGGGCCTGATGCCTCTATGCCGGCAATCCATTTCAGTGTGCAGGGGGAGAACATGTCACCGATGAACTGGGAGGTAGGTCCATTAGGGGGTGAGAGGAGGTCTCTCATTTCACTGGCAGATGGGGGGCCCTACAGAAATGGGACCCGACTGCTCTGAATCCAGTTCCACAGGCATATTTAGACCCCGTACCAGCGTAAATCTCCCAGCTGTCCAAAAAATCGACTAATTCCCAAAAGATTGCTGTGCCGAGCTTGTCAAAAAGACTACCATGGAAGACTCCTGTTTTCTCGCCATTATGACACTTAGAAATGTTCGGGGGAAATTCCACCCGATACCTCATAGTAGTTGGACTTGCGCAATCTGAACTATAATAGAGTTGGTCCATGAATGTTTTGGACATTCCAACCTTCCTGCTGTCTGTGTAATATTATGATAAAGTGGCTTTTTGGGGCGCTACAGTGGTTAGCACTGCTGCCTCACAGCGCCAGTGGCCCAGGTTCGATTCCTGGCTTAGGTCACTGTCTGTGCGGAATCTACACGTTGTCCCCGTGTCTGTGTGGGTTTTCTCTGGGTGCTTCGGTTTCCTCCCACAGTCCGATAGACGTGCTGGTTAGGTGCACTGGCCATGTTAAATTCTCCCTCAGTGTACCCGAACAGCCGGAGTGTGGCAACTAGGGGATTTTCACAGTAACTTCATTGCAGTGTTAATTTAAGCCTACTTGTGACATTAATAAATAATCTTTCAACCTTTTGTCACCATGCCCTCAAATACATGAAAGTTTATCAGCTGGAGATTACAGTTTCCTTCTTTCAACGGGATAGGAGCGTTTGCCCTTCGCACACTGGAGCTATTCAGTCCGCTGAGATAATTGAGACCAAACAATCTAGTTTGTTGAAAACAGTTTCTCATTATGATCAACTTATGGGCGAAAGGTTGATATGTCATTTTTTGAACTGTATCAAATTGCAAGCCTTTCAAATATTGAAGAACACAAATAACATGGGAATAAACAGTATTAAAGGATATGAATACAATTTAAGAAAGTTCAAATAAGGTTGAAAGAATGTTTTCCCTAACAATGAGCAGACTAATTAGCTGGGGACAGGGGGGTGGGGGGTAGATTTTCCACTCAAATGATGAAGCTTCTCAGATCTGGGCGTGCAATGTAATAGGAACCAAATGTATCAAGCTTTGGCCATATCCAGGATTTCTCATTGCAAATGACAGGATGTACAACATGATAATGTCCAAGTTATGAAAATAAGCATATCGATACATTTTTCTTTATTTGTGCTCATCCCCAGAGACATCTGCTCAGCTATCACATCCAAAGCTGTTATTGGTAGCACTGGGATGATTAACATTTTCAATGCCCCAAAGGCCAATGCTATTAAATTATCTTTTTTTGTGTGATGTGTAGTAGGCTTGTGTAAAACATAAACATCAACATAGATTGGTTGGGCAAAATGGCCTGTTCCTGTGTTGTAGATATGTGTGATTCCACATAAATAATTTGAGTGCAGTTTTAAGACTCGAGGACCAGAGAAGATTTACCAGATTGCTGCCTGGGTTGGAACATTTAAGTTATGAAGAGAGGTTGAGTAGGCTTGGGTTGTTTTCGTTGGAGCAGGGAAGACTGAGGGGCGACATGATCGAATTGTACAAGATTATGAGAGGAATGGACAGAGTGGATGAGAAGCAGCTGTTCCTCTTAGTTGAAGGGTTAGTCACGAGGGGACATGGGTTCAAGGTGAGGGGCAGGAGGCTTAGGAGGGATGTCAGGAAAAAATATTTTACCCAGAGGGTGGTGATGGTCTGGAATGTGCTGCCTGGGAGGGTGGTGGAGGTGGGTTGCCTCACATCCTTTAAAAAGTATCTGGATGAGCACTTGGCACATCATAACATTCAGGGCTATGGGCCAAGTGCTGGCAAAAGTACTGGTGGAAGTTCGGGTGTTTCTAATGTGTCAGTGCAGACTCGATGGGCCGAAGGGCCTCTTCTGTGCTGTTTGATTCTATGATTCTACTACCGATAATGCTACTTTTCACCAGATATTCAAGGAATACATCAGAGGAATTACAACAATTCAACTTGAATAGAATGTTTTGGTATTTTAGTTTGATGTCTTGGAGTTTCATTGCTTGTATCAGGAACATCTACTTTTTTTTATTTGTTCATACAACGCAAGGGTCACTGGCAAGATCATTGCTCTTCCCTCATTGGCCTTGAGTGCAGTTTAGAGTTGGCCAAATTGCTGTGGATCTGGAGTTACACGTAGGCTCGCTCGGGTTAGGATGGCAGATTTCCCTTCACAAAGGACATCAGTGATCCAGATGGGTTTTAACAACAATCAATGATAGTTTTGTGGTCACCATAACTGAGAAGAACTTTCAATTCCAGATTTGTTTTTTTTTTAATTGCATGAGGCTTCCTCTCACTTTTTCTAAAATATTATGGATGCATTCATGGCTATTTCTAAAATTTTAAAAACTGAACAAAGATTCTTAAAATGGCTGAAGCTAAAGTTAAAGTTTATTCATTAGTCGGCTTGCATTAACACTGCAATGAAGTTACTGTGAAAATCCCCTAGTCACTACACTCCGTTGCCTGTTCAGGTACACTGAGGGAGAATTTCACATGGCCAATGCACCTAACCTGTATATTTTTGCAGTGTGGGAGGAAACCGGAGCACCCGGGGGAAACCCACGCAGACAAAGAGACTACGTGCAAACTCCACACAGACAGTGACCCAAGCCAGGAATCGAACCTGGGTCCCTGGTGCGTGAGGCAGCAGTGCTAACCACTGTGCCACCGTACCGCCTATGACTGTGACTGTCAGTGACCCCGGGATGAAATAAGTCACTTTGCAATTTCAGAAATCTCACGTCTTGTTATCTATGAAGAGCCACTAATGACCCTCTTTGGACTGTACAACCAAACTTCAAGGAGATCGATACATAGGCCATTTAATAACCCAGGCTGGCCAAAAGAGATGGATTGTCTGCTGAGGAAAAGGCCACGCAACTTTACTTTCAATTCCAAATGGCCGCGATTTTTTGGCATCCAGACGACAGATAAACATCCTTTGTCAAAGATGGTGGAGAGGAGAGGTGGGACTCATGTGACATGGCGCAGTAGCACAGTGGTTAGCGCTGCTGCCTCATGGCACCAGGGACCCCAGTTTAATTCCCAGCTTAGGTCACTGTCTGTGTGGAGTCTGCACGTTCTCCCCGTGCCTGCGTGGGTTTCCTCCGGGTGCTCCGGTTTCCTTCCACAGTCTGAAAGATGTGCTGGTTAGGTGCATTAGCCATGCTAAATTCTCCCTCAGTATACACAGACAGGTGCCGGAGTGTGGCGGCTAAAGGATTTTCATATAACTTTTTTGCAGTGTTAATGTAAGCCTACTTGTGACATGAATAAATAAACTTTAAACATAGAAATCATAGAAATCCTACAGTACAGAAAGAGGGCATTCGGCCCATCGAGTCTGCACTGACCACAATCCCACCCAGGCCCTACCCCCATATCCCTACATATTTTACCTGCTAATCCCTCTAATCTATGCATCCCAGGACACTAAGGGGCAATTTTAGCATGGCCAATCAACCTAACCCGCACATCTTTGGACTGTGGGAGGAAACCCACGCAGACACGAGGAGAATGTGCAAACATGGGCCTCTGGCTGGGAACAAGTAACATTGCCTTGCTGAACTGCATAGTTTAGTCTGCTGTTTAACATATAATGAGGAGGCCACTCCAAAGGAGCTCTGGCACAGATTGGTTGCCTGGTCCCATGTACCCTGCTCCTACAGGAGGTTTGCACCATCGCTTATGTAATAACTCCACGGAGGCGAATGACCCTTCATCGAGGTTTCTTTATTTACAAGAGAAAACTATACAACAGTGCTCTCTCTCTCTCGGTTGCTGCCTGCTTCAGCAGGCAGAGAGAATGACACACCTGCTTTAGATAGGGAACATGAGGCTCCCTGATTGGACCATCAATTGGGATTCATCAGGGACATCTTTTAGTGAAAGGACTCATCAGGGAGTTCAAACTCTAGGGAGGCCAATCTCATTAGCCTGACTAAAGTCATCACAGTCTACAAGACTAATTCACCTCTGCATGCCTAGCTCATTCATGGTGTGAAATCAACACCACTGGAAAAGTGAATTATCCAGCATTGGCTTTCAGCCCACTGACCTCTGTGAAGGAATACCTCAATGGACATTGATTCTCAACTCTGGAACACATGTGAAACAATGGCCGCGATTCTCCCATTGCGACCCAGAACTTTTCTGTTGGGTCGCGGTGGGAGACGCGCATCTGCGGCCTTGAACAGGGATTTGCGCATGCACTGGGAATGCATGCGCATCTCCCAGAGGTGGCAAACAGCCGCCGGTCAGACCACGCTGGAAACCGGCGGGAAGGCAAGTAAATCGTTTAAATCTTTTCTGCATGTATTTTAAATATGTTTGGCAGGTCATTATCGGGAACTTTCAGGTCCCGATTGAATCTCCCATCCCGCCAGGAGCACATCATTCCGGCAGGGTTCAGAATAGCTTCGGGGAACTAGTGGGAGACTAGGGGGGCAATCGGGGCCCCCTAGGGGGTCGGGCGGTGGAGAGTTGGTGCCCCCTGGGCATGAGCACCCTGGCAGTGCTAGCTTGCCCAAGGGGCAAAGTGCCCATGCCCAGGGGACACTTTGGCACTGCCCACCAGGCATCGGGCAGTGCCAAGGGGGTGGGGCCTATTATGGGCAGGGCCTAAGGACAATCTGTGGGGGTGGGGGGTCCCACTGCCACTCTGCAGACAGGATCGGTCTGGGATGGAGGGAGGGCAGCAATTGGGGTGGGCGGGGGAGGGGTGGTCTGCCGGGGAGTAGGCTGCCTCCAAGGGGGGGGTCTGACCCCGGGGGGGCGGTTTCAATGGAGGGGGGGGTCTGCCGGGGTGTGGGAGGTGGGGGGATTGCCACTGCTGGCGAGGGTGGGTTGTACATCGGGGCGCTCCGGGACGGGAAGGGGGTCAGGACTGGCCCAGGATTGGCTGTGGAGGCAGCAATTGGGCCGTGGGGGGTGCTGGAGGGACAGCACTGCGGGGTCCCGGGCTGGCCAGCAAACGGGGAGTCTGACAGATTGGGACCACTGCGCATGCGCAGAGTTCCAGAACTGTCAGACTCTGGCGCAAATTTAATAAACCTCTGGGTTTTTAATGAGATTCGCGACTGGGACCTTTGCAATGCACAGACTGCGGAGATTCAGGTGAGAAGCTGAACTGATAGAACAGTTGGGATTTAGAACAGTTCTCCCACCAATTCAGCACTTTTGGGAGAATCGCAGCCAATGTTTCTTTTCTTTGTGGTCTCCAGACCGTAGATCTTTCTTTATTCTATTCTTCTCTTTGCTGTCTGAACACGAGGGAGGCGTTTCCTCTTTTCCCATTTTGAGTGTGTGCAAATAAACTAACCTTTTGAGTTCAAGTTTGCTGTGGGACTAATAATAGAAAATTGCATTGTGCCAAAATCACACCATCACTTATAAAGAGGAAAACAAATCAAACACTTTTTGGGTGATGAGTAGAAATTAATTCAATTTAGTGCAAATTAAAGTATTTCCTGTCTCCAACAGTTGAATTATTTAATTCATTCATTGATTGAATTCAAACTCCACCAGCTGCCATGGTGGGATTTGAACCATGTCCCCAAAATATTAGCCTGGACTTCTGGTCCAGTGACATGACCACTGCACTGCCATCACACCTAACTTGCAGTTATCAAAGCATTTTAACATAGTGAACCGTTCGAAGGCGCTCCATTGAAGTGTTCTGAAACAAAATTTGACACAGAGTTACAGCTATTTCTTGCACTTTTCACCTGAGTCCTTAAAATGCTTCCAGCTGCCTTTCGAGATTTGAAGGATTAATAATTTATTCAAATTCAAATACATCGCGATTCATCGAACTAACATCAAACCTGCGGCATTCTGAGAATACTAGAATCATATGTTACTGTTCATTAAAAGGATAGAAATGAGGCATAAAGCTACAACAGGTCAGGAAAAATCTGGATGGGAAAACATCCATTTAGGTTTCAAGATGAGAATTGAATGATTATTGACTGATTACAGTACACTGCTTGTTTAATATTTAAATACTCAAGACCATTTTTGTTTCTTGATTTGACAAATTGGTATAGAAGTGTGTTTAACCTAGGCTGGATACGTATCATAAATAATCTGGTAAAAGGACTGCATCATCCTTTTTCCCATCTTCATGGCCAAACCCAAGTAGGTTTCCACATCCCAAGTATATCTGCAGCATTGGCTGGTTGTAGTCCAATTGAATTATCTGACAATTTCTGGCTCTGGAAGATTTCAGCAATGCAAAGGTTTATGTCTCTGGGCTCGTAACAAGGACAATGACCTGGAATAAACACATTTGAGTGGCACGGTAGCACAGTGGTTAGCACTGCTGCCTCACAACGCCAGGGACCTGGATTTGATTCCTGGTTTGGGTCACTGTCCAAGTGGACAATGCACATTCTCCCCGTGTCTGCATGGGTTTTCTCCCACAGTCCGAAAGACATGCTGGTTAGGTGCATTGGCCATGCTAAATTCTCCCTCAGTGCACCCGAACAGGCGCCGGAGTGTGGCGACTAGGGGATTTTCACAGTAACTTCATTGTCATGTTAATGAACACTAATAAATAAACTTTAAACCAGGGTGGAATCGTGAGCCCAGATTCATGGGAATGGTAGCACGCACACAAAATCTGGAGAGTTTTGAAAAGTGATTCTTGCTGGCAAGATGGTGTTTTGCAAGTTTAGTGAAGTGATGTGGGCATGTTGCAGAATATCGAGGACCTCATTTAAATATATTAGCATCTCATTATAGAGCATGCACGCCAGATATTGAGCCCGCACCAATACTTTCAGCAGCACTGGAGTGACGTCACTCCAACCCTATTTACAACAACTCTACATAAGCATGAACCTGGCGCCTTCGCCTCCGAGGCAAATATTGGAGGTGAGCGCTCGGTAGCCACTTCTCTTCAGCCTGGCCAATAATCAAGGGGCACCAAGGAGGATCCTGGGACACAGATACGCACAACTCAGGACAAGGGGTGAGGGTCTCTCTCAACATAGTGGTGAGGAGTGGGAGGGTTAATAGACGGGGGGGTCCGATGTCATGAGAAAATGGAGGCTCAATACTCCTCACCGTGGTGGTTTACAGGGGAATTTATGTGGGGATGTGGCTGTTGTGTCAGAGGGGCTGTTAGGAGGGAGAGCAGATATTCATTCAGTGATTGGGAAGTCACAGAGGTATGGAGGGATGAGGGTCAGGGCTGCAGTAGGACTCCTCATAGCTCATTGTGGTGTTCTCACTCTTTCAGTGCGTGATTCAGGAGAATCATGGAGTCTGCTGTGTTGGCCTTTCTGCTCATCGTGATTGGCCAGCAGTAGAGACAATGACATGCTGCCGCACATGCCCAGGACCAGAGGCCTGCAGCTGTTCAGGGAGCAGGAGCACACGATCAATCTCGGAGACAATACCGGCCTAGAATCCT
This sequence comes from Mustelus asterias, assembly GCF_964213995.1. NCBI lineage: Eukaryota > Metazoa > Chordata > Chondrichthyes > Carcharhiniformes > Triakidae > Mustelus > Mustelus asterias. The sequence goes on from NC_135821.1 coordinate 44,114,299, forward strand.
CTGGCAAAGGTGCTCATACCTTCAAATGTCCAAGTCTCAGTGCTGGAGCAGGCTGCGTCTGTCCCGGGGGGGGGGGGGGGGGGGGGGGTCAGTGGACAGCCTCTGCCATATATTGCATGAACTGGAGAACACCCAATACTTGTGGTCCTTAAATTCACAGCCCCACTAAACCTTTTTTGCCAGTGACGCCTTCCTGGGCCGCACTCTGGAATATCTGTGGCATCTCCTAGTCTGCCATGCACTGATGATTCAGGGAGGTCACAGATGCCCTGTATGCAAGGGCAGGGATATTTATAAACTTGGACTGGGATCAGGTGAACCAGGATGCCAGAGCCATGAGCTTCACCTTCATCGCAGGGATGCCCCAGTTGCAAAGCGTCATTGACTGCACCCATGTGTCTTGTAGACCAACCATCATGACAAGTGATGCCATTCATAAACCACAAGCGCTTCCACTCCATCAACATGGAACTCGTCCGCAGCTACACAATGCACATCATGCAGATGTGTGCCTGTTTTCCAGGGAGCATCCATGTCAATTACAACTTGGGTCGTTTGCAAATCCCAGCTGTCTTTGAGGGCGAGCAGTGGCTGGAGGAATGGCTCCATGGGGATAAGGGCTACCCACTCAGAAAGTGGCTGATGATGCGAGTGTGGGGGCCACAAACAGCAGTGGAGACTCGATACAATGAGGCTTTCTCTTCAACGTGTGTGCTGGTGAAGCAGGCAATCGGACTGTTGAAGATGCAGCTCCGGTAACAGGACCGGTAAGGGGCACCTTACAATATAGCCCCCCCAGAGGGTCTCCCACATTATTGTGGTGTGCTGCATGCTCCACAACTTAGCCTGCAGAGGGGAGACCATCTGGGACATGAGGAGATGGGTAAGCGTCACATCTCCTTGGATGAAGAAGGTGTTGAGGAGGGAGGTGGGCCTGATGATACCAAGGAGGCGGAAGAAGGCAGGGCTATGGACAGGACCAGAATGGGCCACTAAGCAAGAGAGGCCCTTATAATGTCTCGTTTTGGGGATGAGTGGAAGTAGCTCATGTTAAGCCCTCCCTCCAATGGGTGTCAGGTGAAACCAAAAATGTGGAGCCAGCATCATCCAACCAACATTGCACGTCTTCCTGGACAGGGGGCTGCAGCCATTAGCTGGACTCTGGGAAAGTGATGATGACTGACTATGAGAACAGAACGATGCTCCTTTCATCCTCAGCAATATGTCTGACTCCTGCCTAACAGAAAGCTGAATGATCCCTGTCAATGGGCTTTGTAAATGGTTTCAGATGAGCATCAGATAATGCAGGCCCCTTTGAGGTAAGTGCTGAGCTTTTCAGCTTCAGCATTTACCCGAGGTGGGCAACCTCTCAGCATTTTGACAGTCCCTTGTGCTCATGAAATGTTGCATCCTTGATGAAGGGAGTGTGGGCGTGGCGTAGAGGGATGTCCATTCAATGACTGGGAATAGGGGAAGGGTTTCATAGAATCATAGAATCCCTACAGTGCAGAAAAGGCCATTTGGCCCATCGAGCCTGCACTGACTCTCTGACAGAGTATCTTACCCAGGTCCTCTCCCTGTAACCTCGCACATTTACCAAGGCCAATCCACATAACCTACAAATCTTTGGACTGGAGATTTCCAGGGGTTGGGGAGGGGTTGCCTTATTCAGCAGAGTGCTGAATGCTGGGTGTCCACAGTTTCTTCAGTGCGGGAGAGACATTGCACACATTTTCTGACAGTCATCAGGGATGAAGCTCTGGGACTGCGCAGAATCTTCTGATGCATGGGATGTTTCCAGTGGTGCATGGCACCCAGACCACAACTGCACAGGTGGTATCCACAGTGTACACACTGGTGACCTTTTTACACTTGTGCGAACTTTCACCCGTACAATTAAGTGCCTATAACTTCCTAACCTTCCTAATACTCACATTACAGCTAGGTGCTTCCCCAGGATCCACAGCTGATGTTGGAAAGACCTCCTGACTTTCACGCCCTCTTGCCTGATATGACCTTGGAGGATGTCCCCTGGTGGCCTGGACCTTATGGGTCTTGCATCCGGGCAGCATGGGTGTTGTAAAAGTCATAGAGAGTCTTAGAGGTTTACAGCATGGAAACAGGCCCTTCGGCCCAACTTGTCCATGCCGCCTTTTTTTTTAAACCCCTAAACTAATCCCAATTGCCCGCATTTGGCCCACATCCCTCTATACCCATCTTACCCATGTAACTGTCTAAATGCTTTTTAAAAGACAAAATGGTACCCGGCTCTACTACTACCTCTGGCAGTTTGTTCCAGACACTCACCACCCTCTGTGTGAAAAAATTGCCCCTCTGGACACTTATAGAGACACTTATAGTGTTGCCTTCCTCAGTGTATGAGGCTGGAGGTATGTTGCTCACATAGAGGCTGGGGCGTTGATGGGTTGGACACCCCTTGGGTCTCCTGGGTCGAAGGCCTCGGGCCACAGTTACCCCAGATGATCCTCAACCTTTCGGGTGCCCGACGGCCCTAGTGCTCTGCCATGGGATAGAAGGGCAGCTGGAGTGAGGTCCAGAAGCCCTGCCATCCTCTGATTCAGGCACTTGTGAATTCCCACTGCTGTGTGAGATAAACTGGCATGACATTGCCCTCCTGTCTCTTCAGGGCTAGTACATTTTTTTTAAATCTTCAGTATAAGCAACATTAGTATTGAATATATAAATTGTTATTTAAGCTTGTGAATGCTGCTTCACATGTTAGGTTGTGCATTACTGTGGAACCTGTTTAAAGTGAGAAACTGCATTTTATTAAAAAAGGAACAAATCTCACTTTATTTACCATGAGAATAGTTTTCCTGAAACAGCCTGTTAATATTGAAAAGGAAGACTTGCATTTTATACAGCTTGGGCACCCAGTCACATCATTAAAGACTATCACCTCACAAAATTCAGCAGAGTGCTCAGAGAGCTTCATTTAGCCACAGCAGAAGTTGTTGTCTGGCTTGGCGATTTTAGCACAGGCTAATAAAAAGCCCTGGAAATCTCAAAGTGCTTTATATCCAACATAAAAATTTTGCAGTCTGGTTACTGTTGTAATGTAGGAAGTGTGAACTGCCGGATAGTTCCGGCCTTAATGTATATAATGGCTGGAATTTTCCAGCCGTTCCAGCCAGTGGCATCTTCTAATCCTGCCAACAGTGAACCTCCACCATGTGTATCTTAGCGCTGGGTGGGGGCTGCGCATGAAATGGGAAACCCCGTTGACAACGATGGGACCAGAAGATCCCGCCACCGGCCAATGGAGGACCTCCTCCATTGCCGCGAAAGGTGAGAGCGAAGGCATGGAAAATCCCGCCCAATGTGATTCATGAGCTCAGGAGTGACAAAGTCCTTGAAGATCAACCCAATGCAGAACTTGCGAAATGCAGTCGCCGATGCAATGTAGGAAACACAAAAGCCAATTTGTGCACAATCAGCATCGAGATAATGATCAGATGGCCCATTTTAGTAAGATTAGCTGAGAGATAAAGATTGACCAGGATACTGAGGAGAACGTCCCTGCTTTTCTTCAGATAGTGCTGGGGGGGGTGCGTTAACATTCAACAAAAGGAGATGAAGCCTCAATTTAACGACTCATCTGAAAAAAAAACACCTGAGACCGTACAAATGTCTAAAGCACAGGGCATATCATTCAACAATTCTATTTTCACTGAGAAATTCAACTACTGCGCTGAAATGTCAGCGTGAATTATGTGCTCAAGGTTATGGAATGGGCCTTAAGCCTACAACCTTCTAACTCGGAGACAAGAGTGCTACTGGGAGCCAAGGCTGAAAATTTCCCTCACCAGCTTTCTGGCCCTTGTTGACTTTTACAATTAATTTCTGAAACTCTGCGCTCCTCTTCTCCGAAAGCAATTTTGTTCTCTCAAGTTATGTTCCATCAATTCTTAACCACAATGTTTCTTCTGTCATTACTTCAAGTCGCTAAGACGGTTATTTCTCCTTCCAATCTGATTTTCTCTTCGGCTGCCTGTATGGACGTTTTTTTTTCTTCTCTGGAACATGTCAATCCAGCTCTGCCTCCTCTCTCGGCACCTAATTTAATGTCTGACTTGCACTTCACACAGAGTTCAATCAGCCTGCCCAATGATAGAGTGAAACTCTTGACATTGTGAGATTTTTGACATGGCAAACACGATGTCATTGTGAAAAAGTCACAGTGTATTTGACTTATCGAGATGAGTGATGAGAGCGCTAGCGAACAGAACATTGTTCACTTTGTAGCCAGTGTCAGCGCTAACTAAATCCACAGCAGATATAGCACCTGGCGTGCGGCAATGTGGGCCACTGCTTTTTCGTCTCGACTCTGTAATTCAAACCCACTTTTAAAAGACGTCCCCTTATTTTCAAGTTGCCTATTGCATGCCTCTCCAGTTTAAGTCTGGAGTGCTTGAATTAAATGCAGACTTTCTAAGCCACCAAGGACCCTTAACATAATGGGAAAATGATCAGAGTGCCAGGAACAATTCTCACTGGGGATACTCAGACAGATTTTTTAAACCTGCGGTTCCAGTAGTAAAATTGCATGAATTTATCACAGTGTTGCCTCTTGTTTCATGCCATTGTTACACGATTGCTTGTTATCCATCCCGATCTCAGATCAGGGGTGGGATTTTCCGGAAAGAAATCGGAGCAATTCCCATCGGCCGCAGCAGCACAATGCGCACTGCAACTTTCAGGCACTTTGAAAGTAATTTTTTCTCATGAAAAACACCGCACCTAAGGTGCGAAGTGTCTGATTTGCCCGACCTAGGGGTCATCTGAGCAATTAAATGATTTCGAGGTCTTTACAGCCATTGATCTCATTCAAGCCAGGAGGATGGCAGCGAGGAATCCAGCTTCTTTGTCACAGAACCATTTGCTCAATGCTGTGGAGGAGAGGTGGGCAACAATGTACCCTCAAGTTGGCAGAAGGTCCTCCAGCGAGGTGACAAATCGTGCTTGGGACACCGCGGCAGCACTGATCAGTGCCAACAGCTTGTTTAAGAAAGTCAGAATAGAAGATATGAAGCCATAAAATAGCAAGTGGGCTTACTTCATTGCAGTATTAATGTAAGCTTACTTGCAACACTAATAAATAAACATTAGCTGGAGAATTGGAGAAGTGCTGTTTATATTACTTGCAAAGAAGTGCAGTTCAGAGAGATGGTTCTTTTGCTGAGTTAGAGTTAAATTAGTTAAAAATGACAAAGTGAACCCTGAAAGACTAATTCATCATTGAGATGGGTGGAGATTAAGAAGGTTATCTGGTTTTATTTAAGTTGTGTATTTTCTGGGAGAGAGGGTTTGGTTCCAGTTTGGTCCTCATGTGGTTTGCAGCTCACAGAGAAGCCCTGGGAGTTTTTAGCAACCCATAAGCAGTTAGGGCTTCGGAAGAGTCCTGAGGAGCAGAGTAGGTGGCAGTAGGTTCCATGCCGGAGACAGTTCAGAAAAGCCCTGGGAGCCATTTATAACTTGATATAGCTAGGAGTTTGAAGAAACCTAGGGCAATGTCAGCTCGGTGAAGCTAGTGGTTTGTGAAAGAGTTGGAATTGTGCAGGAAATTAGAAGCAGGAGTGCAGCTTTGGGATGCTGTGGAACACTGTCTCAGGAGTAATGTTAGAACCTTAGGGAGGTGAGCAGTCATCGAGGCAGCTCGAATCAGAACAGCTATAGAGGGAATTCAGAGGTTAGGTCTTTGAAAGTGAAAAGTTGAAACACCTCATGAGGGAGGCAGAGATGAAAGGAGATTCTGTGGTTCACTGATGTCTGGCTGGGTTGTGAGAAATCCAGGGGATCTGTCTTAGTCGCATCTACCATTTAATGTGCAGTGTGGTACGATCGACTACACGTTTCGTGGTTAATTCACTTTTATATCAAGTTAATTCTGAACCTTAGAGTAAAAATAGATACTGTGAAGTGTTTTATTTTCCTGACTTTCCATATTAAAGATAATGGCCGGGACTCTCCCAAAACAATTCGAAGTGACGAATTTGCATAAACTCCCAAAACTCCCGCTGGATTTTTTGGCAGGATTTTCACAATGACTCTCCCACACTCTGTACATTACAGAGTGCCTCAGAGATAATCAGACTGAAAATCCGGGGGCAGGGCCCGTTCCCACTGGAGAGGCCGACTGCAGAGCACTGAGTAGACCGCTGCGCTCGTGCCAATCTGTCAGTGCCGAGATTGGCGCATGCTGGCCTCCTGATTGCTGGCCAACTCGATAGATGGCCAGCCCCGTGAGCCCGCACCGCTGGCTTATTGACCCCCCCCCCAACCCACCCCCCCGATTGCTAGTCTCCCGGACCAGCCCCGGTCTCCCTGACTCACCCCAGAAGCCCCACACCCTCCAACCGGATGGGCAGCTCCCGATCACCCACTTCCCTCCCTCTGCCCACAAACCATCAATCCCGACTACAGAGTGGGAGTGGGACACCCACCCCCATCGATGCCCCCCTAGAGACCCGGCCGCCCCAATAGTCCCAACCCCATCTGGCCCTGCTCCCTTGGCACTGCCGGATGCCCGGTGGGCATTACCAGTTTGCCTCTTGGGCAGTGCCAGGGGGCCAGGCTGGCGCTGCCAGGCTGGCAATGCCCAGAGGGCACCCTCACCCTTACCCCCGACCTCCTGGGGGGCCTCTGTGGCCTCCCTTTACTCCAGCGGGTCAGCCACCGGCTCCCCATAAGGGGAGCTGGTGTAAACCCCGCTGGAGTGAAACACTCCTGGCGGGGGAGGGAGGGGCTTAGCGGACCCAGAGACATCAGTCTCCAGCCCGCTAATGATCGCAAAATCCGGAAATCTGATTTAAATATTTAAATCAGCTCCGCGCCGATTTCCGGCACAGAGCTGACGACTCTGTAAATCCTTTCCCTGGAGATGCGCGGAGGCCATGGCGCCCAGCAGGGAGCCTGCTAAACGACCTCTGCCGATGTCTCCCACCCCATTGTGCTGCCCTAGCAACGGGATGGGAGACATCAGCAGAGGCCATTTTGTTTGTTTAAAACTGTGGAATCTCTGCTTCTATTACCATAGTGGGTAACTGGGTTTTCAAACTCCATCTACTTAAAACAAAAAAAATTACTGCTGCCTAACCAGGTCGTAACACCTCCTGGATGGATGCAAAAGATTCTCTTGCTCTATTTGAAGAGTTGGGGCATTTCCCAAGGGCAATAAATATTTACCATTAAAATAGGTTGTCTTGTCATTATGCTATTCTTGTTTCGAGGCTGCCAGAAACACTAGCTGTGATGTATCCGATATTACAGAAGTGACTATACTTAAAAAACACTTAAGTAACCATTAATTCATTTGAGGCATCCTGAGGTTGTGAAAGGTGTTATATAAATGCATTTCTTTCTTCCTTCTTTGTGACTTACTCTCCTTTGGCACTCATCACAATGCAGATTTTACGCCACAGAAAATTTACAACAATAATAATATTCACTGCAATTAAGACAAACAAGCTACGTGCTGAGAATATAAATCATTCCCCACATGCCACAGATGCGATTTTTAAATTCCTGAAAGTACCTGTGCTTCTTGTTAAAATTAAATAAAATTGTAGCACTCATTTTAATGTGCAATAATGATTTCTATCTGAAACAATGACTCTTGCTTAACACAACCTGCCTTTCAGTCTGTAAAGCAATCTCTTCATAATTACATAATCAATAAAATGTTGTACTTTTCTGATATAAAATTCCACGAGCCAGATGCAGCTGAATAAATATTTAGTTTTCTTTTCCAAAAAAAAACAAGAAAAATTTACATAGTGCTTGACAACAACAGACAATCGGTGTTGTCAGAACTTAATGCACCATGGGAGGGTGAAAGGTTTAACTGTGCATATTTGAAGAATCCACTATCCCCTATAGATTTGAAGATGTGTGGACGATGAAAAGATACAGATGCCATCTGGCACTTGCAGTATCTATTAAGCACAGTACAGCTGGTAGCTGGTCTATGGCTGTTTTTTAAAAGATTCACTACATAGAGAGCTTTGTTATATCAATAGCTGGTTAATTGAGTGCTTTGCTGTGCTGCCTTTCACTGAGTTTATAGAAGGCTTTGGAACTAGGACTCTAAATTCCCTTCCTGATCAACACAAACTATGGGATCATAACCTTTAAGTTGTTATATCCTTTCCCTGCGAATTGGTTCTACACAACATTTGATCTGATTTGATATATTATTGTCACATGTATTAGTATACAGTGAAAAGTATTGTTTCTTGCATTCTATACAGCCAAAACATACCGTACATAGAGAAGGAAAGGAGAGAGTGTAGAATGTAATATTACAGTCATAGCTAGGGTGTAGAGAAAGATCAACTTAGTGCGAAGTAGATCCATTCAACAGAAGAAGGTGAAAGAGAGTATGTCTGGGGTGTGTGGGATCTTAGATTATGCTGGCTGCTTTTCTGAGACAGCGGGAAGTGTAGACAGAGTTAACAGATTGGAGGCTGGTTTGCATGATGGACTGGGCTACATTTACGACATGAACAAATGACTAGGGGTGGAATCTTACAAGAAGTTAGCAAAGTGCCAGTTCTGGTGAGAAAATTGGCAAGAGTCTTCTCCAGCTTCGCTGGCCAGTTTTCTCTCCAGATCCTGTCACTTTAACCGCAAAATAAGAGTGTGGGTAGTTGGCACCATCCACAACACTCTCTGTGCCTGCTACACCGGGGGCTATATTGACCTTTGCGCCTCTAGGGTAATCCTCACGACACGTTCATGCCAGGGTGAACTTTTTCTAAACCTCATCAACATACAAAAATCTCATGAAGGGGAATAATCTGGCAAGGGGGGCTTTAATTAGATTTAAGTTTATTTAAATGTATTGTAATCATGTTCTTCCCCATTATGGGTGTAAACCTGAGGAGGGGTGAAAATCAGAGATGGCAAGATTCACGATTTCCGGGTTATGCTGGATCTTGAACCCCTGCTGAGGTCTCTAAATGTTCTGGCCAGCCGTTGGTGGGTTTGCAGGAGGGTGGCATAAAATTTTGCCAATGACCTTTCTTCTGCACTCCTGTCTGCCCCGACCTGTCTGTAATTTAATCGTGGGATGGCCAGGCCTAGCCCTTCCTGTCTAATTTTGCCCATCCTTTCCCCACATGAGGCCCTTAATTGGATAACCAATGGCCTCTTGAGCTGTCTCCTGCCTGGTCTGAATTTTGAGGCTGGCGGGAGGAGTTCAGAAACAGCGAGATAGCCCGGAAAGTCAGCTTGCTGGGACCTTGGCAGGAAGCACTAGTGCTTCTTTCAACTGCCTTCTGTCTACATTGAGCATGATGTGGAGATGCCGGCGTTGGACTGGGGTGGGCACAGTAAGAAGTCTCACAACACCAGGTTAAAGTCCAACAGGTTTATTTGGTAGCACAAGCTTTCGGAGCGCTGCTCCTTCATCAGGTGAGTGAGGAGCTATGTTCACAAACAGGGCATACATAGATACAGACTCAATTTACAAGATAATGGCTGGAATGCAAGTCTTTGCAGGTAACCAAGTCTTAAAGCTACAGACAATGTGAGTGGAGAGAAGGTTAAGCACAGGTTAAGGAGGTGTGTATTGTCTCCAGCTAGTACAGTTAGTGAGATTTTGCAAGCCCATGTAAGTCGTGGGGGTTACAGATAGTGTGACATGAACCCAAGATCCCGGTTGAGGCCGTCCTCATGTGTGCGGAACTTGGCTATCAGTTTTTGCTCGGTGATTCTGCGTTGTTGCATGTCGTGAAGGCCGCCTTGGAGAACACTTACCTGAAGATCAGAGGCTGAATGCCCGTGACTGCTGAAGTGTTCCTCAACAGGAAGAGAACACTCCTGCCTGGTGATTGTCGAGCGGTGTTCATTCATCCGTTGTCATAGCGTCTGCATGGTCTCCCCAATGTACCATACAGCTCAATGTACCATCGAGCATCCCATCAGAGTCTACACCTTCCTACTGGCATTGTGGGTCAACCACAGCACATGTACTGCAGTGATGCAAGAAGGCAGCTCACCACCACCTTCTCAAGGACAACTAGAGATGGGCAATAAATGCTGGCCAGTCAGCGACGCCCATGACTCCCCCCGCCCCACCACCACCACCGATTCTCTCCAGCAAGACCCTTGCTGCTTGTTCGCCACGTCTCTTAGGATCACCTCCCCACTCCGCTGTGAGACCACCCATACTTATCTGGTCCTGGACTCTGAGACTATGAATCTGGCGACTGCTTGTAGTCCCAGTCCTGGTCACTGCTGCTACTGGTGCGGCTGAGAGAGCAGAGTGCTGATGAATTAGATTAATCATCAGGTCTTTGAGATGGAACTTCTGAGTGGGGACAGAAGTTCCATGGCTGCCAATTAAAGCTCCTTTGGGTGACTGTGGGGTGGTCAGTATCAGCGAGGATGCATTCCCTGCTAACAATTTGGGAGGCACCATCGTACAAATCCTGCCTATGGGATTGAAGGCTTAATGCGAACAGAAGCATCTTAGTAAGATTCCAGCAGGAAAGTAATTCTGTGTCTTTGAGGAAATGAGGATAGGGTTTACACCTGCGACGTGATCGGATGATGTTCTGATTCAGGAATATAGAAGTAGCATGTTTCACTTGTCCTGAATTGTGGCACAGTGACACAGTGGTTAGCACTGACGCCTCACAGCACCTGGGACCCGGGTTCAATTCCAGCCCTCGGTGACTGTCTGTGTGGAGTTTGCACATTCACCCCGTTTCTGCGTGGGTTTCCTCCGGGTGCTCCTGGTTCCTCCCACAGTCCAAAGATACGCAGGTTAAGTTGATTGGCCATGTTAAATTGACCCTTAGGGCCCGATTTTACCATTTTCATTCTAAGTGCTGAATCTGGGCGTAATGCAGATCCGATTTAGAAACCTGCTTTCAGGCGCCCCCATACGCACTCAGCCATCTCCAGTCCCATTCGCGCTGTGGGCGGGGCTTAGCGTGGCCGAAACGATCGGAGCTCTGAACTGCGCAGTTAGAAAAAAATTTGGAAAAGCGCGCCCGTGTCTGATCGCTCTCGGGCCACAGAAAGCGGAGAAAGCAGCCCGGGAGTGAAAAGTGGGAGCGATGGTGCACACACACATCACTGTCCCCCTTATCCACCCCCCCCCACTACCCACACACATCACTGTCCCCCTTATCCACCCCCCCAGCTAACGAGACATCACTGTCCCCCTTATCCACACCTCCCCCACTACCCACACACATCACTGTCCCCCTAATCCACCCCCCCACTACCCACACACATCACTGTCCCCCTTATCCACACCTCCCCCACTACCCACACACATCACTGTCCCCCTTATCCACCCTCCCCACTACCCACACACATCGCTGCCCCCCTTATCCACCCACCCCCCCTACCCAGACCGATTGCCACCCCTGCCCCCCTCACCCCCAACGATCACCCGCAGAGTGGCAGCGGACCCATCAGACCCCCCCCCCCCGCACCCCCACCAGCGATATCTCTGCCCTCCACCAGAGATCCATCTGCCCCCCCCCACCAGAGATCCATCTGCCCCCCTGCCACCAGAGATCCATCTGCCCCACCCCCCCCGCCAGAGATCCATCTGTCCCCCCCACCTGAGATACATCTTAACCGTCTCCCTTCTCCCCCTGCCCCCCAGACAAGTCTCACTCATCCCCCCCCAGAGAATGGTGTGGCCTCACTCACCCCCCCCCACCCCCCCCAGACAATAGTCTGGGCTCACTCATCGCCCCCCCCCCCCCCCCAGAGAATGGTCTGGCCTCAATCACCACCCCCCCGCCCCCAGAGGAACATCTGACCTGCCTCCTCCTCCCTCCCCATCAGACAACGATCAGCCCTCCCCCTCCCCCCCCCCACCCCCACCAGAGATACATCTGACCCGCCTTCTCCTCTTTCCCCCCCCGCCGTCCAGACAACGATCTGGCCTCACTCCCCTCCCCTCCCCCAACCAGAGAATGATCAAATGCATTTAAATCATCGTTGCACCCGTTTTGGGCGTGAATCGAATCGCCGCCATTCCTGGGTTTCGGTAAAGTGGCAATCTGCGCGGATGCGGGTGCGGATCGCGTTAATGGCCTCACACCTGACTTTACCATGTTTTCGTGCCCGAAAACGGGCGCGACGCAATGGTAAAATCGGGCCCTTAGTGTTCCAAGATGTGTAGGTTAGCGGGGTAAATACATGGAGTTGCAGGGATAGGATCTGGGTTAGAGAGTCGGTGCAGGCTGGATGGGCCAAATGGCCTCCTACACTGTAGGGATTCTATGATTCTATGAAATGTTATTCAATTTCTGGTGAAGGGAGGCAAGTGCCAGTGTTCACATCTGCTGAAGAAAATAACAGTCCAAGCCGGGAGCACCTGGTGTTTCAGATCATTTTCACAATCACTTTTACTTTATTATCATAATTGCCACTGACACTCGAGAATTATCAGATATGGATTGTAAACAGAACAAGTTAGAAGGATGCAATAGAATCATAACAGTAGGTAGACGATCACCAACAAACAGAACTTACGCAGCCTGAGTCAATGTGGCCTGAATTTTCACCCCTGACTCCACAAACCTCACTCGGGAGACAGTGTCCAGGATGTTCTCATTTCCCTTCTGGGGTTTGGCAGGTGTTAACAGAGGTCAGGCTCACGCCCCCGGAAGAGTTCGGAAGCAGCTACATGGGGTGTTGGGTACACTGGCAGGCTGTGTGAAAGGCCCATCCTGATTATCTGAGACTTTTTCTCAACTGTAAAAAAGAATAGAACAAAAGACATGTGCATGAACCCTACATACTCCTCATGGCCCCCATACCTTCCATACCAACCTATGCCCATCCACACCCCTGTGTTGCCCCTATGCCATCATAGTGCCAACTCATAACCCATGACTTCCAACACCCTTTACCATCATACCTTCCATTCCAATTCACCCAGCATCCACCATGAGTAGACATCAGGACTCAAGCTCAGGTGAACTTAAATAAAGGTCTAAATATCGATTGCAAACTTTATTTTTTTTAAAACACTTTAATTCATAAAAACTCATTTGCTACATTTACATTCATAGAATCATAGAATCTACGGCAAATGAAGACAGGCCCTTTGGCCCAAACTGGTCCATGACCAAAATGCCCATCTAAGCTAACCTCATTTGCCTGCATTTGGCCCATATCCCTCTAAACCTTTCCTATCTTATTCCTTCGCCGACATAATCCATTAGAAAAACAAACATTTTATTCAAGTGCTTAACTCTTTTTAAAAATAAGCATTTTTACCTATAAACCTAAATCAAAGACTTTAAAACAACAAGGAGCTATTAATCAAACTGTGAACTGAAAGACACCCTCATAATTCATCCTTCAGTATTAAAGAAGACCATCTTCATTTGTCAGCCAGATGTTGGGCTGTAAGGGTGCGAATGTGGCTGATGAGTCCTATGTTTGAACAATAAGTTCGAGTGCACTGAGGACAGGAATTTGAGATTGGTAGGTAGTTGGGGGCACGATTCTCATGGTCTTTATGTGCCTTGCACTTGTTTTGGGCTGAAGCTAGCCATTGCTCTACATCTGCTGATCTGCCTTTGGCAATTCACTCCTCCAAGCTAACCGGTCTCCCATGATGTAGCATCGATTTTAAAGTCCTTGAGGGAGGCTTTCAGGGCATCCTTGAAGCGTTTCTTCTGGCTAGGTGGATTGGCCATGTTAAATTGCCCCTTTGTGTCCCAAAGTGTGTAGGTTAGGGGGATTAGCGGGATAAATACTTGGGATTACGGGGAACAGGGCTGAATGTGATTTCCCCTTATTGTCAGGGGATTACATGGGGTTACAAGGATAGGGCTTGGATGAGATTGTTGTCGGTGCAGACTCGATGGGCTGAATGGCCTCCTTCTGCACTGTAGAGCTTCTATGATTCTATGATTCTGACCACCACAAAAGCGTGTTCTGTTCACCATAGAGGATTTGCCTCGGGAGTTGGTTGTCAGGCATTCTAGTGACATGTCCAGCCGTTGGAACAGTTTTCATCATTATATTGTGAAGATGCTGACAATGCCAGTTCTCCAGAGGATTTCTGTGTCTGGGACTTTGTCTTGTCACTTTATGTTAAGCAACTTACAGAGGCAGCAAAGGCAGAAGTGATTGGTTTTCTTTGCATGTCGCTGGTAGACAGTCCAGGTGTCACTCACATAGAGAAGAGTGGAGAGGACAACTGCTCGATAAATCTTGAGCTTAGTTTCCAGGCCCACCCCTCTGTCCCAGATCAGAAAGCAAAGTTGTCCAAAGGACACACTGGCCTTGGTAATCCTGATGTGGAGATGCCGGCGTTGGACTGGGGTAAGCACAGTAAGAAGTCTCAGAACACCAGGTTAAAGTCCAACAGGTTTATTTGGTAGCAAATACCATAAGCTTTCGGAGCTTGCTGCTCCTTCGTCAGATGGAGTGGTCTCAGAGACCACTCCATCTGACGAAGGAGCAGCAAGCTCCGAAAGCTTATGGTATTTGCTACCAAATAAACCTGTTGGACTTTAACCTGGTGTTGTGAGACTTCTTACTTGGTAATCCTGGCATTGGTCTCGTCATTAATGCAAACACAGTATGAGAGGGCACTGCCTAGGTAGGTGGACTTGTCCACAGCAGTCAGCTTCTGACAAAGGGCCATCTAGACTTGAAACATTGGCTCTATTATCTCCCCACAGATGCTGTCAGATATGCTGAGAATTTCCAGCATCTTCTGTTTTTGGTCAGCTTCTGCTTATTTACTCTTACAGTCTGTTCTTAATAGCGCTTTCCTGAAGCAGGCTAGAACATGACTATTTTGTTTATTCGTTTGTGGACATTGGTATTGCTGGATTGCCAGCATTTATTGCCCCTCCCTAGTTGCCTGAGGGCAGTTGAGAGTTAACCACATTGCTGTGTGGCTCTGGAGTCACATGTAGGCCAGACCGGGTAAGGATGGCAGATTTCCTTCCCTAAAGGACATAAGTGAACCAGCTGGGTTTTTCTGACAATCGACATTGGTCGTGAGTAAATTCTTAATTCCAGATATTTTTCATTGAATTCAAATTCCATCATCTGCCGTGGCAGGATTCGAACTTGGGTCCCCCAGAACATTAACTGAGTTTCTGGATTAATAGTCTAGTGAGGTCATCACCTTCCCCTTCTGTCCTCTTTGTGATGATGGTGAGACAAAAGCTATCGCAGGATGTGGAGAACAGGTCCTGCATATCTACCTCACTTCCAGTGTTTAGTGCACATTCATCAGCCAATGGAAAGTCAGGCAGTCTATCAATGAGGGCCTTGGTCTTGGCCTGGAGACGTCACAGATTCAAAAGCTTGTCGCCTGTTTGGTATTTGAAGTCGATGCCTGAGTCTTCATCCTGGAGGGCATCAGTGAGCATAGCTGAGAAAATGATGCTGAAGAGGGCCTGCATCCCAATATGCAGCCCTGTTTCACCCCATTGGTGACAGGGAAGGAGGTTGGGGGGTGGGGGGTGGGAATTCTCATTGGCATCGAAGACGGCCTGCATGCCATCTTCAAATTGTCAAACCATCTGATTGAATTTGTCTGGGCAGCTAAACTTGCTCATAATCTTCCAGAGCCCTTTATGGCTGACTGAGGTTCTGTATCAGTCAGCATTTTGTTCTTAGCACTTCTCCTGCAGTTGGCAAGCAGTAAACAAGGGTGGCACAGTGGCTCAGTGGTTAATACTGCTGCTTCACAGTGGCAGGGCTCTGGGTTCAATTCTTGGGTGATTGTCTGTGTGGAATTTGCACATTCTCCTGTTTCTGCGTGGGTTTCTTCAGGTACTCTTCAGGTTTCCTCCCACAGTCCAAAGATGGACAGGTCAGATGGATCTGCCATACTAAATTGCCCCTTAATGTCAGGGGAATAGTGGGGTAAATACATATGATTACGGGGATAGGGCCTGGGTGCGATTGGTGTCAGTGCAGGTTTGATGGGCCAAATGGCCTCCTTCTATACTGTAGAGATTCGATGATAACTTCTATGATAACCATGTTGATGGATCCTCTGCCTTTTCAAAAAGCACACTGGTTCTCCGGAAGTAGACAGTGAAGAGGCGTCACAAGGTTGGCCAGAGATCGGGAGGCCAGCAATGCGGGGCCACAGCACATGAACCGATCGCTGCTCTGACAGATCGGTGCATGCACAGTGGCCCGCTCAGCACTATGCTGCCAGGATCTCCAGCAGGAATAAGGCCCCGCCACAGCTTTTCAGAGTAAATCCTGCTGCAGCACTCTGCATTGCACAGTGTTGGAGATTCATTCTGGAAATCACGCTAAAAAAAAACACGGGCGTTACTCCCATTTTCACGTGAATTGGGGGCTTAGAATTTTTTTGGGGAGAATCCTGGCCTTAAAGTCCAAGAAATTTAAATATATTAACAACTTGACAGTTCCAGTCAATTTATACATTTTTTAGACACATTATTGTTTGCTTTTCACAATTCCAAAGGACATTTGACCATTCGCAAAGAGTACCTGACATCTCTTAAAGGAAACTTTTCTCCCAAAGGACAACTTAGACTTATCCAAAAGGGTACGCTATTCTCCAAATAACTCCACCCAGCTTTGGACCTTCTCCTGAAAAGTATAAAGCCCACAAGACATGTTTTGGACAAGTGAATATTGAAAATTGGAACTGTTTAAAGGCAGCCGTACTTTTACACACTCAGTTCCCTCCATGAATCACAAGGTTCACAAGCACGGTGGCACGTGGTTAGTTAGCACTGCTGTCTCACGGCGCCAGGGTCCCAGGTTCGATTCCCAGCTTGGGTTACTGCCTTTGTGGAATCTACACGTTCTCCCCGTGTCTCTGACTCATTGATCAACAGTTCCAACGCGCCACAGCGAAAAACCACACCGACCTCCTCAGAAGACAAACACGGGACACAGTGGACAGAGTACCCTTCGTTGTCCAGTACTTCCCCGGAGCGGAGAAGCTACGGCATCTCCTCCGGAGCCTTCAACATGTCATTGATGAAGACGAACATCTCGCCAAGGCCATCCCCACACCCCCACTTCTTGCCTTCAAACAACCGCACAACCTCAAACAGACCATTGTCCGCAGCAAACTACCCAGCCTTCAGGAGAACAGTGACCACGACACCACACAACCCTGCCACAGCAACCTCTGCAAGACGTGCCGGATCATCGACACAGATACCATCATCTCACGTGAGGGCACCATCCACCAGGTACACGGTACATACTCTTGCAACTCGGCCAACGTTGTCTACCTGATACGCTGCAAGAAAGGATGTCCCGAGGCATGGTACATTGGGGAAACCATGCAGACGCTGCGACAACGGATGAATGAACACCGCTCGACAATCACCAGGCAAGACTGTTCTCTTCCTGTTGGGGAGCACATCAGCGGTCACGGGCATTCGGCCTCTGATCTTCGGGTAAGCGTTCTCCAAGGCGGCCTTCGCGACACACGACGGCGCAGAGTCGCTGAGCAGAAACTGATAGCCAAGTTCCGCACACACAAGGACGGCCTCAACCGGGATATTGGGTTCATGTCCCACTATTTGTAACCCCCACAGAGTTTCACTGGCTGTCTTGTCTGGAGACAATACACATCTTTTTAGCCTGTCTTGATGCTCTCTCCACTCATGCTGTTTTGTTTCTTAAAGACTTGATTAGTTGTAAGTATTCGCATTCCAACCATTATTCATGTAAATTGAGTTTGTGTCTTTATATGCTCTGTTTGTGAACAGAATTCCCACTCACCTGAAGAAGGGGCTTGCAGCTCCGAAAGCTTGTGTGGCTTTTGCTACCGAATAAACCTGTTGGACTTTAACCTGGTGTTATTAAACTTCTTACTGGATTTCCTCCCACAGTCCAATGATGTGCTTGTTAGGTGGATTGGCCATGCTGAAAGCCTCCCTCAGTGTACCCAAATAGGCACCGGGGTGTGGTGACGAGGGGATTTTTACAGTAGCTTCATTGCATTGTTAATGTAAGCCTACTTGTGACACTAATAAATATTTTAAAAGATGCACAAACTGCAACTTACCCTTGTTCCTCTCCACCCCCTCACCCCTCAGCAAAGAGGGTGGGTGCAGCTTCGGGCACAGGGTCTTCAGCACAATTTTGGCTGAGCCAAAGACTGTCTCCACAGGTAGAAACATTCAGGCACAAGAGGCCACAAGTTTGAGAAGAATACATTCATTTTCATAACGAATGTTTTGCTGTTCTATTGAGTTCTTTTGCTGGAGCTTATACATGTAGTGTTACTTTTGGACACGTGCCAATTTTTAATGGCATTTGTATGAAACTATTTTTAATTTTCTTAGCTTCTCACCAGTAATAACTTTTGGAAAGTACAATGTTTCCATTCAAGTAAGAGTGTTCATAAATGACTCTTACCGCTGATTATTTCCACCGGAAAGAAAGGACTATAATTCTGAATAAATTATAGACTGATTTGCTCCCCCCACACCATCGCCCAACCCTGAAGATAATTACTTCTCTTTGAATACAGGTTCACCGATGCTGATTATCCTTAAAGTCGCCATTCATTGTGTGTGACTGTTGGCAATCAGGCTGAAATTCCATATGTATTTGACACAATGGAGGTCGTTATAAAAACATTTTTTATAGGGTTGACATGAAATGGATGATTGCACCTGTGCAGAAGTTCAAAACTAGAATATGTAAAAAAAGGTAGTGATGGATAATTCCAATAAAAAAGTCAGGAGAAAGTGCTTCAGAGCAGTTAGAACGTGGAACTTGCTACCACATGTCGCAAATAAGATGGATAACATAGATACCTTTAAGGGGATGCTTGATAAGTAAATGTAGGACAAAGGAAAAGAAGGATATTTTGGTAGAATAAGGGTGGCATGCTGGTGGTTAGCACTGCTGCCGCACAGCACCAGGGAGCTGGGTTCAATTTCGGCGTTTGGTGACTGTCGGAGTCTGCACCTTCTCCCCATATCTGTGTGTGTTTCCTCCGGGTGCTCGGGCTTCTTCCCACAGTCCAAAAATGAGCAGGTTAGATGGATTGGCCATGTTAAATTGCCCCTTAGTGTCTCAAGATGTGTAGGTTAAGTGGATTGGCCATGTTAAATTGCCCCTTAGTGTCTTAAGATGTGTAGGTTAGGTGGATTAGCCATACTAAATGTGTGGATTTACGGAGATAGGGCGGAGGAGAGGCCTGGGTAGGATGCTCTTTTGGAGAGTCGGTGTAGCCGCAATGGGTCAAATGGGCTTTCTCTGCACTTTAGGGATTCTATGGTCCAACATTGTTAAATTATCCCTTAGTGTCCCAAAATGTGTAGATTAGGGGGATTAGTCAGGTTATGGGAAAGTGCCTTGGTGGGATCCTCTGCCGAAGATGTAGACTCGATGCTGAATGACCTCTTTCTGCACTGTAGGGATTGTATGATTCTATGAGATGTAGTAAAGTGGAAGGCATCTCAAGTGCTGCATCAAGACCAGAGTGGGCCAGTTGAGGCAATGTAAATGCCTCTTGTAAATGCCAATGCATTCTATGCTCTCCCACCTATCCGCTATAACTTTGGTGAAAGAGGCATGGAGGCCCAAGAAAATCACTGTAAGCAGCATTTGTGGCGTTATTCAGATATTCTGATAAGTTTTCTTCCGAGGTCACAGGGAGTGTGCAGTACAAACCATCTCCCCCCTTCCCCCGCTCGCCCATGGGATATCACTTCCTCTATGTTGCAGAGCGAAGCTGAGCTGAGGCTTGGTGTTGTCCGGACAAACTGCTTTCCAGCAAGATCTACAAGATATTGATAGGAAGCAAGGCCTCTGGATGACTTATCCCTCCTGTGCACGAGGGAGGAAAAGCTGATTGCATTGTCCTTATTGCTACCCCTAGATTAAATCAAAGGAAAGGATTCTGAAGGCATTAATGGGCTGTTTTAACAATGGGGGTCATTTACAACTTGCCACCTGAGAATAAAACTGACTTTTCACATTGGGCACCGGGTAGAAATCGCCCAGTTTTACGCTCTAATGTCACTTAGATTTTATAGCGTGAAGCGGGAGACCATTCCTTGCGTTTTCCAATTCTTTACAAATACTCTTGAAGATGTCGACCTAGGGGGAGGGCTGATAAGAACAGGAACCCTCTGATGCACTGATACAGTGGGTTATCTTTATGTGTCAACAGGGTGTTTGACTTTAAAAAGCATCGTGGCCAAGTTTCACCTATCCTTACATGACATTTGGACATGCACTTTGTGGTAGGGTCTTAAGGTAGTGATAATGAGCACATATTCAATATGCAGCCCAGGGTCACTGAAGGCCGATTGTACTGCGGATAGAAAGTTAAACATGGTTGGTCTGTTCAACTTAGACTGGACAGTGTGCTAAGCTGCAAAACCACAGAGGAAGCATTGTTAACAGCTATTTACTATTTACTTAAGTAGTACAAGTATGATTCAATTCTTACTGACCAGCATGTGTGAAATCACAGCCTGACATTTATTTGGCAATAAAAATGGTTTTTTTTGGGGTTTTATCAGTCCAATAAATTTTATATCCTATCCTAACAACATACGTCTTTTACTGGCCAAAAACACTCAAAACACTTGGCTTCTGAGAATAATGCCTGACAGTTCCAGCTGTTTTGATACAGCTGCCTGAGATCCCCTTGGCTCAAACCTCCCCCACATTCTTCCATGATATGATAGGCACATCTATTCTTCCCCAAAGAAAGTCAAAGTTTAGAATAAAAGTTGTTCTGGGCAGAAACCTGATGTAAACCAGATTAGCATAAAGCACACCATTCCATCTGAAGAGACGATGACTGCATTCATGGCCACAATGTACACAATTTGATCCTTGGAATGCGTTGGATTTGGATTAAGTTCCACAGTTACTGTTCAGTGAGATGTTGTTTTTTTCTTAAATTTCTGTTCAGGATTTTTATTTTGGTGTTGTATTTCATCTATATAGAATGGTAAGCTGAATCTGATTAAAATACATTTGGAAGGTGAAATAGTTTCTATTCGAAAATTAGTGCCTGGTACGGTGGGGTGAGTTCCAACCCTTCTGCCCCCTCCCACTTATAAATAGCAGTGTCCCATTGATTGGTGTTAACACATCCCTATTAAATTCCTGGGATAAAAAAGCCACTCAGAGCAGCAAAATGCTGATGATAATTAAAGCCAGCTCTGAATGTAACGCAGATGTAAATGTTTAACTTTATTGTCCCCAAGGTCTAATTTACATTGCAAAAGAAATTTCCATTCCTCATAAAGTCTGACCTTTGATTACCATCGTGGATGACCAGATACCAGATGAAATTTGGGGGCAATTCCACCTTGATTCAAGTCGACAGCACATATGATCAGCTATTAAACTGAAAGTTAAAAGATTATTGCATTAAGTAGAGAAACGTATTAATGCTTTATTTATTCCGAGTGGCTGATGCTACAAGGCAATGTAGATAAGTGAAAGAAAACAAGAGTTAACAATCAGGTCTAAATTTTGACCATCTGGCTGAACAAAAGTCTAAATTTGATGACAAGTAAACTGAACAAACAATGCATATACATAAATAAATAAAATCAAAATACTGCGGATGCTGGAATCTGAAACAGAAACAGAAGATGCTGGAACAATTCAGCAGCTCTGGCAGCAACTGTGGAGAGAGAAGAGTTGCACATTCTGTATGACTCTTCTTCAGAGTTGAAGAGAGCAATTGAGAAAATACATGTAAACATATTGTTCAACACGTATAATTTTTCTGTCCAAAATGACGATGGAGAGCTTTTGGCTGCAGACAAAACAAACAATGCTCAGTCTAAATTTGGTTATTAAGTTTCATCTAGTTCCTTAAATAAAGCTATTTAATTAGATTTCAGAGAATCCCTACAGTGCAGAAGGAGACCATTCAGCTCATTGAGCTTGCACCGACTACAATCCCACCCAAGCCCTATCCCTGTATCCCCACATATTTACCCTGTTAATCTGCTTGATACTAAGTGGTAATTGGGCATGGCCATTCAGCCTAACCCGCACATCATAGAATCATAGAATCCCACAGTGCAGAAGGAGGCTATTTGGCCCATCGAGCCTGCACCGACCACAATCCCACCCAAGCTCTATCCCCATAACCCCATACGTTTACCCTAGCTAGTGCCCCCGACACTAAGCGGCAATTTAGCATGGCCAATCCACCTAACCCGCACATCTTTGGAGCATGGGAGGAAACCGGAGCTCCTGGAAGAAACCCAGGCAGACGTGGGGAGAAGGTGCAAACTCCACACGGACAGTCACCCGAGGCTGGAATTGAACCCGGGTCCCTGGAGCTGTGAGGCAGCAATGCCGTCCCTGATTTGTATAAATCCGATTCTCAGCATTCATAAGTACTATGCATCGAACCATTCTCCTTTTGGGAGTGTGTTGCTCTGTCTCTTAACCTTGCTTTGTCCCATATTTGGGTAAAATGCGACAGTATCTTCCAAGATACAGGTCCACTGTGAGGGATGAGTGGAATGTTGTGATTTGACTTGTCCAAACCCCAAAATGCTGTGTTCTGAAATAGGCACAAAGTGTTTTGCTGAGATACATTCCATTTACAAGTGCACACTTCTAAAGGAAATAATGGGAGAGTTGTCCGGTGAGGATTCTAAGGATCAAAGCTGAGAACGAGTGAGAGCTCAGTCTATCTGAGATACAATAGCCTGATTCACCTTCCACCATTCTGAACAATCTCGAGCTTTCCTGAAACGATGCAGCTTTTGTCCCAAGTAGCATGCATCACAATCCTGAATATTTATGCCGAATGATAATTGCATTAGGAAGAATCATTGTTGGCATAATCTTGCTCGTGTGTCACACATGTCTCACCAAATAATTATGCTGGGATTTTGAAACTATTGTGCATTATTATTGTAAATCCTATAAAGCAAAGCAAAACCCCAAAAGGATTAAAAAAAAAAGATTTATCTACCAATTTATATTGCTGGATAAATTGAAATGAAAATTATGATGATTTTTTTTGTGTTCATCAGCCAAACGTGGGTGGCACGGTGGCACAGTGGTTAGCACTGCTGCCTCACAGCGCCAGGGACCCAGGTTCGATTCCCGGCTTGGGTCACTGTCTGCGCAAAGATACCAAATAAACCTGTTGGACTTTAACCTGGTGTTGTGAGACTTCTTACTATATTTTCGAGGTGGCAAGGTTCAGAGGTTGAATCTTTGTCTGGAATATAGGATGGTTTGATGAAACTGCCTTGGAATGTTTGTTTTGTGGTGGATTTGCTTTCAGCCTTGTGGCCAAGTGGGCCCTGTGTTGGTCTGTAATAGGGGGATAGTAAAATGTGGGACTGTTGCTAAATGAAAAATTGGAGTTGCGTTCACTGGTGCCAGTGTTGGGTAAGCTGATCATGGACAGCCTGACCAGAAAGAGGTTGTGTTTGTTGTTTCCTCCTATCCTCCACTTCATCCTTCTCCTCAGCCATTAGCTATTTTCCAGGTATGGAGATGTCGGCGTTGGACTGGGGTGGGTACAGGAAGAAGTCTCACAACACCAGGTTAAAGTCCAACAGGTTTATTTGGCAGCACAAGCTTTTGGAGCGCTGCCCCTTCATCAGGTGAGTGGGAGTTATGTTCACAAACAGGGCACATATGGACACAAACATATAGACACAAATATATAGTCTGTGCCTTTATATGCCCTGTTTGTGAACACAACTCCCACTCACCTGTGAAGGAGCAGTGCTCCGAAAGCCTGTGCTACCAAATAAACCTGTTGGACTTTAACCTGGTGTTGCGAAACTTCTTACTTTATTTTCCAGGTGGCAAGGTCTGCACCTTCAGAGGTTTTGCAGCATGTAACAGGCCAGAAAAATTCTGACTCACTCAGGAGAGTACTACAGGACTCCTCCCGAGTAGTTCAATCAGAAGCTTTGTGTTGTTAAGTTGATGAGTGTATCGGTGCTGCTTCATGCTCTCAGCTGGACCTGCACAAATTGACAGATTTTACTTCCTGTTTCCATCCCTCTTTGACTTTCACACTGTTCATCCCTGACACTTCCTGTTCCTTCCCTGACCTCTGGCCTGGCAATGCCCCCTGGCACCGCCCATTCACACAGGCTGGCATTGTCAGGTCGGCAGAATACCCATGCCAACCTAACAGTGGCATCCTGTGCCAAGGGGCTGGCCTCAGGGGGAGCCTCATGGGGAAAGGGGGTGGAATTCATTCAGATTTGGTTGTGGACCAGGAGTAGACGGAGGGGCAGGGGAGGCCGGCGATGGCTGTTGCGGGGGGCGGGGCGGGGGGGCAGGTGGGTGCTGGTTCCGACTGTGGTGGTGGTGGTGGGGGCGGGGGGGGGAAGGGCCAATGAAGGGGGGGGGGAAGCTCGATGATCGGGAGAAAGGCGGCAGCGATGATCGGGTGAAGGGAGGGGAGGGGCTGGTGATCAGGGGAGAAGTGGGGAGAGAGAAGTGCCGGGTCCGACTGTGGGGGTGGGGATGGGGTGTGGGGGGTGGGGGGGGGGGGGTGGGGGGGGGGGGGGGGGGTGGGGGGGTGGTGGGGGGGGGAGGATGTCTAAACGCAGCCTGGGTGACCGCTTTATAGAACACATTCGATTGGTCTGCATGCACAACCCCAACCTTCCATTTGCTTGCCATTTCAACGCATCTTGCTCTCATGCCCACATGTCCGTCCCTGGCCTACTGCAGTGTTCCAGTGAAGCACAACACCACCTGGAGGAATAACACCTCACCTTCCGATTACGCACGTTACAGTCTTCTGGACTCAGCATTGGACTTCCTCCTCCATCGTGACCCTTTTTAAAAAATGATCCCAATGTAACTGTGTCACCTCTGCTCATTTGCCCTGACATACTGCAGGCCACGAGGGATAAAAGCTGTAGTACACATCTCTGAGCAGAAATCTTGACGTGAGACCCAAGACTTGACAAATTTTAAATAGCCATACTACCTCCCAAACATTTCTTGTAGCTAAGCCTCAGCCAGTAGAAATCAATCAGTAACCTGAAGGTATTTGATAATCCCTTTACAACGTGATGGTGGGGAGTGGTGTAAATCCAGCTGTACAATCTTACCTCTAAACTGAATTTCAATGACATTACAACAGTTGCACCAGAGTTACGTGTTGACTGATGCACAATCTCCCCAATCTGCCTATATCTGAAGAACAGTAAGAAGTCTCACAACACCAGGTTAAAGTCCAACAGGTTTATTTGGAATCACGAGCTTTCCAAGCACTGCTGCCTTCATCAGGTGAGTGTGGTCTCCGGTCAAGTAGGCATCACTCACCTGATGAAGGAGCGGCGCTCCAAAAGCTTGTGATTCCAAATATACCTGTTGGACTTTAACCTGGTGTTGTGAGACTTCTTACTGTTGTCATGACAGTGTACCTTTAAGAAAGGTTTTTTAACAAATCATGCAGCTTGCAGCTTCAGTGATGTCACTGGGGGTGGAGCTTAGCTGTGGCAGTC
Source organism: Mustelus asterias (assembly GCF_964213995.1). Lineage (NCBI taxonomy): Eukaryota > Metazoa > Chordata > Chondrichthyes > Carcharhiniformes > Triakidae > Mustelus > Mustelus asterias. The sequence continues at coordinate 44,139,762 of NC_135821.1, forward strand.
AGGTGATAGGGCTTTCAGTTTCATTTGTGGCAGTCAGGTGATAGGGGTTTTTTCCTTTGGGCTTACAGTTTCATTTTGTTTGCAGTTTGGGGAAGCAGTTTAGCGGCAAGCTAAGAAGTAGTCTCTTTGTTTGGTTCTGCCTTAAAGAAGCTGTGTTTTGGGAAACAGATTCGATTACAACCTCTCCTGAGTTTCTTCAGCATTCAACCCAGGCGGCGGGATTCCTGTAACAAGTGGGCATTAGCCTATGTTGTATTATATTTATTTGGAGAGTTGTGTGTTTTGGATGTTGGCTTTGGTTGGAACACATTAGAGATATTTCCTGAAGAGTTATACATTATCGTGGTTGTTATGTTTCTTGTTTGTAATTGTTAAAAGTTCTTGCTAATTGTCTTACTATACATGTCAACAATATTCTTAATTAAACTTTTTGATAAAAGCTCCTCGTGGTCAGTTGAATCACACCTGAAGTGAAACCTTTCATCTCATCCTAGCCAAATTCAACATAAAGCTTTACAGGTCAGGCGAGCTTCATAGAACACCTTGAGGTATCCAACCCAATTTGTAACATTGTGCCCACCCCATTCCAATGCCAGCTCCTCCACATTATATCTGAAGAACACACCCAGCACCCAGCTTAATGATCCACTCAAGACAGGCCCACACCAGAAGCGTGTATGTGCAGTGCGGATGATGCCATTTTGGAACTGAAACAGCACCCACCAGGCTAGAAATATGGGCCACGATTCTCCCATTACGACCCGCAACTTTTTTGTCGTGTCGCGGTGGGAGAGGCACATCTGCGGCCTTGAACAGGGATTTGCGCATCTCCCAGAGGCGGTGAACAGTCGCCGGTCAGACCATACTGGAAACCGGTGGGAAGGCAGGTAAGTCATTTAAATCTTTTCTGCATGTATTTTAAATATGTATATTTGTTCATTATTGGGACAGGTCCTGATAGAATCTCCCACCCCGCCAGGAGTACTTCATTCCGGCAGGATTTAGGCTAGTTCCCCACATTTGGGGAGCTAGCGGGAGACCCCGCCGGAATGAAGGGGGGGGGGGCAATCGTGACCCCCAGGGGGTCGGAAGGCAGGGGGGTGGTGGCCCTTCGGCATGGGCACCCTGGCAGTGCCAGCCTGTGTCCCCTGGCACTGCCCAAGGGGCAAAGTGCCCATGCCCAGGGAGCATCTTGGCACTACCCACTGGGCATTGGGCAGTGACAAGGGGGTGGGGTCTACTCTGGGCGGGGCCTAAGGGCGATCGGAGGGGGTGGGGGGTCCCACTGCCACTCTGCAAACAGGTCTGTGATGGAGGGAGGGCAGCGATTGGGGCGGGCTGGGGGGTTGCTCTGCCGGGGAGGGGGGGGGCGGGTGTGGCCCTGCCTCCAAGAGGGTCTGACCTGGGAGAGGGTCAGCAGGGAGGGGCGGTCTGCCAGGTTGAGGGGCTTGGGGGATCGCCATCGGGGCACTCCAGAATGGGGGGAGGGGTATCAGGACTGGCCCAGGAATTGCTGTGGGGAGCGCGATCAGGCCATGGGGGGAGCTGGAGGGGCAGCGCTGCGGTGGTCCCAGGCTGGCCAGTGATTGGACTGGCCAGTAAATGGAAGGTTGATAGTTTGGGGTCACTGTGCAGAGCTCCAAAACTGTCAAGCTTTGGCACGAATAGGCTCCCCTGCCCCCCTGGGTTTTTAATGAGATTCACGATTGGAACCTCTTCAGTGCAGAGTGCGGAGATTCAGGTGATTCAGGTGAGAAGTAATGAACAAGTCGGGATTTAGAACAGTTTTCCCACCAATTCAGCATTTTTGGGAGAATGGCGGACATGGATGCCTCATGCCTGTGTTTTTCAGCTTATCTATTTGATATGCAAATTAGGTATCAAGAACATATTTTTTCTTGTGGTTGAAAGCCTGCCATTTACACGCTATCAACTGGGATGGTTAAACTGATTAATTAAATGATTAGCTGCCTGGTGCGAAATAATGTCTTTGATCTTTTGTGCTGTAATCTAAATTTGAATCCTAAAGGAATGATATAATATATAATAGAACTTCTCTGTGCCTTCAATTCTCTGGAGGCCAGTTTCCACGGTGTAAGAATAGCAGTTATTTCATGGAACTGTAGTTTTAATGCAACATTCATCAAAGCCTCTGTTATAAGATTCTGAAGAGAATCCTAATATTTGGAGTTTTTTATTATTTTTGTCACTGTTAGAAGCACCGTCAGCTAATTAATTGCTGTGCTGTCGCTATCTTCCTTCAGTAACAAGGGAGTGTGGCATCACAGAGATGTTGTCTGTTTTGGATGAGATATTAAACCAAGATTCTCTCTGCGCTTCCATATGGATACAGAAATCCCTCGAGCAGTTCACAAAGACGTAACAGTACTCTCGGTGTCCTGGCTGATATATATCCCTCCATCAGCTTCACAAAAACAGATCAGTTGTTCATTTATTCTCCTGCTGCTGTGGGATTAGTTTAGTGCATGAATTGGTGGCAGGTTTTGAGTACATTACAAGCATGATGGCACCTCCAAAGTATTTCATTGGCTGTGAGTTACATTGGGATGCCCTGAGGTTAGGTAATACATTTTATCATCCTTCCGGCTGCTAGTTCAGGCATTGACGGTACCGTGCACTCTCCTGGAGGAGATCTCATTAATTAACAGAATAATCTGCAACTGCTGTTATGAAAGGGATTTGAATGTGGGGGTGGGGTGCATTGATTGAGTACAGCGCCATGCTAAAATGCACTCGTGGGCTTGGAGTCTGTGGCCAGGAGGTGGGGAGGGGGTGGAGATGTGGGGGGTGAGATGGGGGGTGGAGATTGAAGGGAGTGGGGGGGAAGAGGTGGGGGTGTGGGGGGAGAGGTAGGTAGAGTGGCCATAGGATCAGGAGCAAAAGCAAGGGTTGGGCTTATCATTGTCTTCCCGACTCCCTCAGATTGTCAGGATCAGAAAGGTCGAATAAGACCTTCATGACTGGGGACCAATTGAGACCCTTAAGGGACAAATTGATGGCTCATTAAGTTTATTTATTATTGTCACAAGTATGCTTACATTAACACTGCAATGTAGTTACTGTGAAAATCCCGTAGTCGCCACACTCCAGCGCATGCTCGGATAAACTGAGGGAAAATTTAGAATGGCCAATACACCGAAGTACCTCGACCCCTGCTATTGGTAGGATACTAGGCACTGAAAGAATGTTTCCCCTTGTGGAAAGATGTTGCAACTAGGGTGCACAGTTTGAAAATAAGGGGTCTCCTGTAATGATTTGAACAAGACCCCTGAGGTTGGCCTCTTGGAGTATGAGCTGCCTTATTGAGGTCATAATTGCCTGCCCAATCAGGAAGCCTCAGCTGTATATAAGCATGAGAGTGTCAGGTCCACTGGCACTCCTGATTTTAACTGTGTACCTGAAGCAGTCTAGGAGTGGAATTGAGTCTGTAAATAAGGGTATCTGGTGAAGATTTACCGGCCTCTGAGGAGTTCTTTCACTCCCATTTAAGGCAGAGATGAGGACTTTTTCTCTCTCTCAGAAGGCCATGAGTCTTTGGAACATTCTCCCCCAAAATATCAAAGATGGGATTCCTGACGTGGGTGGGACTGGAAAATCCCCATCATTAACTCTGTTTCTCTTTCTCTACAGATACTGTAAGAAGTCTCATAACACCAGGTTGAAGTCCAAACAGGTTTATTTGGTAACAAAAGCCACTAGCTTTCGGAGCGCTGCTCCTTCGTCAGGTAAGTGTTGACGAAGGAGCAGCGCTCCGAAAGCTAGTGGCTTTTGCTACCAAATAAACCTGTTGGACATTAACCTGGTGTTGTGAGACTTCTTACTGTGTTTACCCCAGTCCAACGCCGGCATCTCCACATCATGTCGACAGATGCTGCCAGGCCTACTGAGTATTTCCAGCATTTTCTGTGTTTTATTTCAGATTTGTAGCATCTTCCTTCAGAAGTGCAGTTTGGTGCTGGGGAGGTGGATTGGCCATGCTAAATTGCCCCTTAGTCTCAGGGGGACTAGCAGGGTAAATGCATGGGGATAGGGCCTGAGTGGGATTGTAGTCGGTGCAGACTTGATGGGCCGAAAGGCCTCCTTCTGCACTGTAGGATTCTCGGATTCTATAAATATATTTTTTAAGTTGGAGTGTTGACCACCATGTGTAAATCTATTGCACTAAATGGATGTCTGAATCCAGCTGAATATTTTGAATATGATATCTTGCTAATTGAGGCTGGACACTGCATGGTCTATTTTTATGTCTAATTAATTACAGCAGAGAAGCAATTTATCTTTTACTGTGTTGTAATCCACAGCATCACTGAATTGATCTATTTTTCCTTCCATTCTTGTGTAACACTACAATTCAAAGGTACAGATAGCTACAAGATATGGTCACCGCTCAGGATACTTGTTTGGCCTTTGAAGTTAGTGTCATTGCTAGTTAGATTTAGTGAGTGCAGGCATACTGACTGATAAAGGAGCAGAGGATAGGAAGTTCTAGCTTGAGGCTCAGGCCACGACCAAGGGAAAGACATCACCCTTTACAAAAGGCTGAAACCTGGCAGTACAGCAGGAGGTGGACTTCTTCCCCACCACAGCTACCTCAAGGGTAATGAGGGAATGGGACTCCAGATATGTAGCAAGGATCTGATGGGGAGGGCATTTCTCACCACCAGCCAAGCTAAGTCTTGGTGCTTGTTTGAAAGTTCTGGTGATGAGGTATTCTGCTAAATGGCTTTGACAGTCTGCTCAAGGAATCATCCAACAGGATCCACCATCTCCTTTTCTGGCAAAGGCCCCCAAGATGTTACGTGCAGACCAGTGCCTATGGGCATGTGGTTAAAGCTGTTGCTGGAGGAGCGTCAACTCGATGTATGACACTCTTTGGTCTGCCCGAAATCTATTGGTCATCCAGTGCAAAGAGTTGTCCTCAACCGAGCATTGCAGACTGGCACATTCCAAAGCAAGCACTACATGCTGAGGGATGTATGAAACCTTGGGGACAACTGCTGTAGGGGCGCAATAGGAAATGGTTGCTGTCTGAGACCTTTCGGCCATTGTACACCGAGGGAAGGGGAATTGTATGGAACCCCCTCGAGTTGCATGACTCACAGCAGCAGAGAGGCAAATGACCACTGGACCTTATCTCATTCAGTCCCCTTGGAGCCCAAGGTTTTAGACCAGGGTGTCAGGGACAATGCATCATTGGCATTGCCAAAGTGCATGGCCTGAAGGGAGGCTGAGTGGGGGCCCTGAAGGAGGAGTGGTTGCGCTGAGGGAGATGCTGAGTGGTGGTCTGAGGACAGAGGGAGGCTAAAGGGGGAATTCGGTTGGGGGTCACCTTCATGACTGTGTGGTTGATAGGGGAGGTGACCCATGATTAGTGTCATGGTTCAGGTCAGAAACTCCAAAGTGTTTTATGCAGCCTGCCTGGATCGTAAGTTTTGCATCTTGAATTTGGCTAGGATAAGCATGATAGGTTTCACTTCAAATACAATTCAAATAACCCACTAGGGAGCTTTTACCAAACAAAATTTATTTAAGAATATAGTTAACATGTATGAAAAGAAAATTAGCAATAACTTTTATCAAATAAAAACAAAACAACCTCAATAATGTACAACCCTTAACCAATATATCTAATATGTTCCAATCAAACAAAAACTTCCTTGAGACAAAACCCTTCTACAGATTTAACACAGCAAAGACTAATGCTCATGTGATACTGGAAACTGAGTCCTTTGGTTAAATGCTACAGTTCTGTTGATAAACTCAGAACAGTTTGAAGTCAAAACAGCTTCCCAGAACACTTGGAAGAGACTCTGCTCAAGTCACCAACAGCTGATTTTTCCTCCAGGAAGGCTTTCTCATAACCAGCAGAATTTCCCAAAACCAGGGAGAGAGTGAGACACTGCTTTCAGCCTGATGCCCACTCCCTTCTAAAACTAAAACCTGCAGCTCAGAACACAAATGAAAGAGCTCCTGTCACGTGACCTGCAAACAATCTTCTTCCTGACAGTGTATGGTCATAAAACTAATTCCCAGAGTAAAAATAAACAAACCCCATTTGAGCCACTTAAGGAACAATAAAATCACTCCTCGTAGACAGCTCAGCAACAATGATATCAGCTAAGGATGTGAGCGACAGAGAACATGACTTTAAAGAACTCTTAAAGGTGCACTAACATCACATTAGAGTGGTAAGGGGGGAGTTTCCCCATCTTCTCTCAGGGGTTGGTGGTGCTACCCTGGTCCCTCGAGATGCAGCACGCCATGTCCCTGCTTGTGGGTAGCAACTGCAAAACCGGCCCGGTGCCATTCCCGCTGGTGGGCTGGGTGACTGGCAGGAGTCTGGTGAATGGCCTGTCCAACCCACAAATAACATTCAAATTAGTGGGCTTGCTAATGATTGGGTTGCCACTCGCTCTGGACAGGAACCCTATTGGGGCCGACAGAATAGGTCGAATGAATCCCGAGAGTCCTCCCGCTCGTTGGGAATCCTAAGTTTTGGCCGACGCCCCATTCACCGGGGCATCGGGATTCCCGACGGCTGTCTGAAGAGGTCGGAGAATCGGGCCCCCTGAGGTTTCCGATCAGAATATTAGAGAAGCATTAAAAACATCAGCCAATAAGAATCAGAGAGGGAAAAAGGGAATTTGTTTTAAAGCAGCACAGCCAATTCCACCCCCCCCCCCCCCATACCCCCCTTCTTTTTAAAGATTGATCACCTGCAGGGGGTGCCTTTTGGCTCACTCAAGCTTCAGATCAATCTCCAGATGGGGTGTGATGCCTTTTCTTGTCAACTTGGATCTTGTTTATCTCTCTTGTGAAGACTATGTATTGGATTCAATTGGAATTTGGTTATTGGAACAAGCAAGGAGATGGATTCGGTTCCATCCAGTCTGCTCTGCGCTTTGGCTTTAAGAGTAAAACATTAAAATCCTGCTGAAGGATGTAGGTGTGCTAGGGATGAAGGATATACAAGGCAATTGGTACAAAATGTGAAATATGTGAAAAGTATTGGAGAAGATTGCCATGTTCTATTGGAAGTCTTCCATTGGCATGTCACTTTAACGCAGTGGCTGCTATTGATCTAAAGTTATGGAACCAAAACAGAAATATGTTTGTTGTACATTTTGTAGACCTGGAGATCAGTTTTAGTCTACATGGCAAGGACAAAAGGGTGATTGTGGGTAATATCATGGAGAAATGGTACAGACTTGGGGCATTGGCTAAGTGTCTCATTGATGGAGGGGTGGAAATGGCCAATGATGAGTTGAACGATATGTGTAAAAACATGAATGTTGTGGTTATGAATACCACAGCTGCAAGTCTTTTCAGCCATGGACTTTGTGAAAGGGATCACAGTGATAGATGAAATGCTGCATAAAATCTTAGCAGATCAACTAAACATTAAGCTGACAACTGCACTCAACTGGACAGTTCATGCAAAAAATTCACTTCAGATGGTTGGAGGGTCTAGTCCCTATCAACTGGTTTATGGCAGGAATCCAAAATTACCTTCTGTGCTGGGTGCCCTGCCCTAGAGGGAATTATGTCTTGTTCTATTTTTTCTGCATACTTGAATGCTTTATGTGTATGGAGAAGTGTTTTCATCAAAGCTAACAGAATATTCAGAGTTCTGAGGTATTAAGTTTAAGTTTATTTATTCGTGTCACAAGTAGGCTTACATTAACACTATCAATGAATGTGTCAATTAAGTTACTGTGAAAATCCCCTCGTCACCACACTCCGGCGTCTGTTTGGGTACACTGAGGGAGAATTTAGCATGGCCAATGCACCTAAGCAGCACGTCTTTCAGACTGTGGGAGGAAACAGGAGCACCCGAGGAAACCCACGCAGACACGGGGAGAACATGCGTACTCCACATAGAGAGCAACCCAAGTCCCTCGTGCTGTGAGGCAGCAGTGCTAACCACTGTGCCGCCATGCCACCCCATTGTGTAAGATTGTCTGAGATAAACTTTAATTCTGGGGATATGGTGTCTACAAAAGAGAAGGCCATCAGAAATGGAAAGGTCCTGGTAAGATAATAAGTTGTAATGGTAAGACAGTCGTTTTCCAACATGGCAAACAAACTATTAAAGTTCATTCCTCATGTTAATCAGGATCAGTAAGAAACTCTCAGAATCTGAGCAACTGATAGAAGGCGATGGGACATCCGCTATCTCATATCCTCACATGTTTTACAATGACAATCCTGAAAAATAAAATACAAAGGGGGGAATTCTCCAGCTGTTCATGCCAGTTGGATTCTCTCGTCCCACTGCAGTGAGCAGAGATTTGGCTGAGCGCCAAATTCTCCATCCTTGCTTGCAGCGGCGGGGTGTGAACGGCCGGAGAATTCTGGCCAATGTAACGGGACAGAATGTTGGCAGACTGAGCGATCATGACATAAAGGACAGGGTGATCACATCCTAAATACCAATTTCCTGAAGTGGGCACTCGGGTGACATATGTTCCAGAAGGATTGAGTGAATGGAGGGATATGACTCTTGTGGGGCAGGCAAGAAAAGCCACTGGCAAGTTTCAATACAGACTAAATGTTCAAGGTAACGGCCAGAAGTGAGGTCCGTGGATTGGCAGAATGGGGTAAAAGAATGGAAAGTAAGAAAGTTCAATGTGAATTCCAACGGTGGGTCTGAAAGTGACTCTTGTGTTAGAAAGTGATCATGTATTAGAGTAAAAGCCTTAGACTGCACGAAAGACATAATAAAAGGAACTTGGAGTGGTTTTTCTGAAGTACCAGATAAAGGTCAGCCAGCCTTGTCATGCAGCTGGATTTCGATGGAAAATATTCTTGCAGATGGGACTTATCAGACTGAAGTGAGGCTAATTGCATGGATTTAGAAAAGCGACAGGGTGATACAGATGTTCCGTGGATTCTCCCACAACAGGGAAGCAATCCTGAAAGTCTCCCATCACATATTCACGGGAGCATAAGTCAATCGACATAAAAGCCACATTTCTGTAGGGTAAGAAATTCCAGAGAGAAGTAATCCTGAAACTGCCAAACGAGGCAAGAAATGGAAAGGCAACGATGGAAACAGATGTGTTTATTGCCCGAATAATGACTTGGAGGGTGTAGTAATTTTTTCAGTGAATTCTTCTTCGCTGAAAGTCAGCTGTGTTGAACTAAAAATAGATCCTGCAATATCTTATTGCTGTCAACCAAGGGAGATTTTCAGGCTTCTTCCCGGTGCCTGTTGATTTTTATGGGGTGGTACTATGGAATTTGAGAGATGTGTTATTAATATGATTAAAGTGGAACTTAAGATTGAAAGTCAGATTTTTAAATATATTGGTTTAGACATTAAGCAGAATAAGTCTGGAGTGACTTTGAGTCATCAAACGGAATTGAGAGAATGTTACTCCTATCTCAGTTAAACATGTTGGGTCATCGTAGAAACATGATGCCACATCTAAAGAAGTGGTTATGACTCAACACCATCCAGGGTAAAGCAGCCCGCTTCATCGGCATCCCTTCCACAAACATTCAACCCCTTCGCCATTGACGCATAGTGGTAGCTGTCTGTACCATCTACAAGATGCACTGCAGAAATTCACCAAGGCTCCTCAGGCAGCACCTTCCAAACTAATGACCATTCAATTCCTGCCTTGGGTGATTATCTGTGTGGAGTTTGCACGTTCTCTCAATGTCTGTGTGAGTTTCCTCCGGGTGCTCCCATTTCCTTCCACAGTTCTAAGTTGTGCAGGTTAGATGGATTGGCCATGCTAAATTGCCTCTTAGTGTCCAAAGACGTGTAGGTTAAGTGGAGTGACCATGCTGAATGTGTGGGGTTACAGGGATAGGGTGGGGCTTGGATAATATGCTCTTTCGGAGACTCTATGGACTGAATGCCTTCTTCTGCATTGTTGGGATTCTATGGTTTCTATTTAGAGGACACGGGCAGCAGATACACAGGAACACCACCACCTGAAGGTTCTCCTCCAAGTCACTCACCATCCTGACTTGGAGATATATTGTTGTTCCTTCAGTGTCACTGGGTCAAAATCCTGGAATGCTCTCCCTAATAGCACTCTGGGTGTACCTACACCAAAAGATATAGGAGCAGGATTAGACCATTTGGATCTGCTACCTTCAAGAAGGTAGCTTACCACCACCTTCTTAATCTGGGAGTTCCAGGATTCTGACCCAGTGACATTGAAAGAACAGCAATATTCTTCAAAGTTAGGATGATGCGTGGCTTGGAGGAGAATGTGCAAGTGGCGTTTCTATGCAAATGCTACTCTTATTCTTTTAGGTGGTAGAGGCCATGGACTTGGAATGTGCTGTCAGGGGAGCCTTGGTGAGTTGCTGCAATGCATCTTGCAGATGGCACGCACTGCTACCACTTTATTTCAATGATGGCGAGAGCAGTTGTTGTTGATGGGTTGGCAATCATTTGGATTGGTTTGTTCTGGATAGTTTCAAGCTTCTTGTGTGTTGTTGCACTCATCCAGTCATGTGAAAAGCATAGCATCATTCTCCTGACTTCTGACTTGTAGGTAATTGACAGGCCTTGTGGAGTCAATGAATGAATTTCCTTCCACAGAAATCCCAGCCTCTGACATGCTCTTAAAACCCAATATTTATTTGGTCGGTCCAGTTCAATTTCTGGTCAGTAATAAACCCCCACCCTCAAAGTCTTGATAGTGGGGGAATCAGTGATGGTAACACCATTAAATGTCAAGGTGAGATGGTTGAATTATCTCTTGTTGGAGGTGGCTATTGCCTGACACTTGTGTGGCACACATGTTACTTACTACTTATCATCCCAAGTCTGAATTTGTCCAGGACTTCTGCATTTGCTTCATTATCTGAGAATCATAGAATCCCCACAGTACAGAAGGATGCCATTTGGCCCATCGTGTTTGCACTGACTCTCCGTTACAGCCTCACGGGAGACTGCTGAGTAAAATAAGGGCCCATGGTGTTCGAGGCAAGGTACTAACATGGATTGACGATTGGCTGTCAGACAGAAGGCAGAGAGTTGGGATAAAAGGTTCTTTCTCAGAATGGCAAACGGTGACAAGTGGTGTCCCGCAGGGTTCAGTGTTGGGGCCACAGCTGTTCTCTTTATATATTAACGATCTAGATGACGGGACTGGGGGCATTCTGGCCAAGTTTGCCGATGACACAAAGATAGGTGGAGGGGCAGGTAGTATTGAGGAGGTGGGGAGGCTGCAGAAAGATTTAGACAGTTTAGGAGAGTGGTCCAAGAAGTGGCTGATGAAATTCAACGTGGGCAAGTGCGAGGTCGTGCACTTTGGAAAAAAGAATAGAGGCATGGACTATTTTCTAAACGGTGACAAAATTCATAATGCTAAAGTGCAAAGGGACTTGGGAGTCCTAGTCCAGGATTCTCTAAAGGTAAACTTGCAGGTTGAGTCCGTAATTAAGAAAGCAAATGTAATGTTGTCATTTATCTCAAGAGGCTTGGAATACAAAAGCAGGGATGTACTTCTGAGGCTTTATAAAGCACTGGTTAGGCCCCATTTGGAGTACTGTGAGCAATTTTGGGCCCCACACCTCAGGAAGGGCATACTGGCACTGGAGCGGGTCCAGCGGAGATTCACACGGATGATCCCAGGAATGGTAGGCCTGACATACGATGAACGTCTGAGGATCGTGGGATTATATTCATTGGAGTTTAGGAGGTTGAGGGGAGATCTGATAGAGACTTACAAGATAATGAACGGCTTAGATAGGATGGACGTAGGGAAGTTGTTTCCATTAGCAGGGGAGACTAGGACGCGGGGGCACAGCCTTAGAATAAAAGGGAGTCACTTTAGAACAGAGATGAGGAGAAATTTCTTCAGCCAGAGGGTGGTAGGTCTGTGGAATTCATTGCCACAGAGGGCTGTGGAGGCCGAGACGTTGAGCGTCTTCAAGACAGAAATTGATAAATTCTTGATTTCTCGAGGAATTAAGGGCTATGGGGAGAGAGCGGGTAAATGGAGTTGAAATCAACCATGATTGAATGGTGGAGTGGACTCGATGGGCCGAATGGCCTTACTTCCGCTCCTATTTCTTATGGTCTTATGGTCTTACCCAGACTCTATTTCTGTAATCCCACGTATTTACTCCACTGACCCCCCTAATTCTGGGACACTAAGGGGAAATTTATCATGGCCAATCAACCTAGTCACAAATGGTGCTGAACATTGTACAATCATCAGAAAACATCACCACTTCAGACCTTATGAAGGAGGGAAGTTCATTGATGAAATAGCCGCAGGTGGTTTTGCCTAAGGCACTACCCTAAGGGTCTCCTGCAACAGTGTCCTGGCACTGAGGTGATTAATTTCCAACAATTGCAACCATCTTCCTTTGTGCTAGAAAACACTCCAACCACTGGAGAGTTTTCCCCCTGGTTTCCATCAGCTCCAGTTTCGCTTGGGCTATTTGATGCCACTCTCAGTGAAATGCTGCCTTGATGCCAAAGGCTGTTCCTCTTACCTCACCTGCTGAATTCAGCTCTTTTGTCCATGTTTGGATGAAGGCTTCAATGAGGTCAGGAGCTGAGTGGCACTGGCAGAACTCAAACTCAAGTGTCAGGGAGCAGGTTATTGCTGAGTAAAGGCTGTACAAAAGTACTGTTTACAACCCCTTCCATCACTTTGCTGATGATGCAAGGTAGGCTGATGAGGTGGTAATTGCATGTGTCCTGTTTTTCGTGGACAGGGCATTCCTGGGCAGTTTTCCACATTGCCGGATAGATGCCCATGTAGTAGCTGTACTGGAACAACTGGTTCTGGGCACAGGTCTTCAGTGCTATTGTTGGAATGTTGTCAGGGCCCATAGACCTTTCAGTATTCAGTGCCTTCAGCTGTTTCTTGATGTCAAGTGGAGCGAATCGAATTGGCTGAAGACTGACATCTGTGATACTGGGGACCTCCAGAGAAGGCCGAGATTGTTCAGTCACTTGGCACTTCTGGCGGAAGGTCATTGCAAATGCTTCAGCCTCGTCCTTTGCAGTGTTGTGCTGGGCTGCCCCATTCACAACTAAATGTGACAGGCCTGCAGAACTCAGACCTGATCCGTTGATTGTGGCATTCCTTAGTTCTGTCAGTTGCATGCTTCTTTCACTGTTTGGCATGCAAGTAGTCCTTTCTTGAAGCTTCACCAGGTTGACACCTGTTTTAAGGATGCATGGTGTTGGCATGACCGCCTGCACTCTGCATTAAATCAGGATTAACCCCCCCGGTTTGATAGTAAGTGGTGGGTGCCTGGAATGTGCTGCCAGAGGAAGTGGTGGAAGCAGGCACATTAGTAACATTTAAGAGGCACCTGAATGGGTACATGAATAGGGAGGGAATAGAGGAATAAAGATTGAGTAAGGGCAGAAGTTTTTTTTAGTTTAGTTAGGGCATCATGATGGGCAAGTGCTTGGAAGGCAGAAGGGCCTGTTTCTGTGCTGTACTTGTCTTTGTTCTTTGTTGTTCTTTGTTATGGTAGAGTGGGAGATATGCCGGGCCATTAGGTTTCAGATTGTGGTTGAATACTGCTGCTACTAATGGCCTATAGTGCCGAATGGACGCCCCAGTTTTAAGTTGTTACATATATCAAAATCTATCCAATTTAGATGGTAGGGCCACACAACACGATATAGGGTTTCCTCAATGTTAAGATGGGACTTCTTCCCCATAGGGATTGTGTAGTGGTCACTCCTACCAATACTGTCATGGACAGATGCATCTGCGACAGGTAGGTTTGTGAGGATGAGGTCGAGTAGGTTTTTTCTCCTGTTGGTTCCCTCGCCACCTGCCACAGACCAGCCTAGTAGTTTTCTCCTTTAGGACTCAGAAAGCTTGGTCAATTGTGGTGCTCCCGAGCTACTCTTGGTGAGGGTCATTGCAGTCCCCTACCCAGAGTACATTCTCTGCCCTAGGCACCCAGAGTGCTTCCTCCAACACGGAGAAGCACTGATTCGTCAGCTGAGTTGGTATATGGACGGGTGAGGGGGTGAGGTATGTGGTGGTAATCAGCAGGATCTGTCTTGGCCCATGTTTGACCTGATGACATGGAACATCAGTGATGTGATCCAGTGTTGACGTTGAGAACTCCTTCCCAACTGCATAACACTGTACCACCACCAATTGGTGGAACAGGTTATATCCAGGGATCATGGAAATCATAGAAATCATAGAAACCCTACAGTACAGAAAGAGGCCATTCGGCCCATCGAGTCTGCACCGACCACAATCCCACCCAGGCCCGACCCCCTTTTCCCTACATATTTAACCCGCTAATCCACGCATCCCAGGACACTAAGGGGCAATTTTAGCATGGCCAATCAACCTAACCCGCACATCTTTGGACTGTGGGAGGAAACCGGAGCACCCGGAGGAAACCCACGCAGACACGAGGAGAATGTGCAAACTCCACACAGACATTGACCCAAGCCGGGAATCGAACCCAGGTCCCTGGAGCTGTGAAGCAGCAGTGCTAACCACTGTGCTACCGTGCCGCCCGTGATGGTGTTGTTGGTAAAAGCAAATCACTGTGGATGCTGGAATCTGAAACAAAACCAGAAAATGCTGGAAAATCTCAGCAGGTCTGACAGCATCTCTGGAGTCTGGGAGTTGGTGTCTGGGACATTTTCTGTAAGGTATGATCCCATGAGTATGAATATTCAGCTTGTTGCTTGACTAGTCTGTGGGACATTTCTCCCAATTTTGGCACAAGCCCCCAGATGTTAGTAAGGAGGAGGTTGCAGAGTTGACAGTCCTGGATTTGCAGCTATGTAAAGGCTAAATACTGTGGATGCTGGAATCTGAAACAAAAACAGAAAAATGCTGGAAAATCTCATCAGGTTTGACAGCAGCTGTGGAGAGAGAATAGATCCAACGTTTTGAGTCAGGGGTTGTCCTTTTCTATTCTCTCTCCACAGATGCTGTCAGGCCTGCTGAGATTTTCCAAAAGTTTTTTTCTGAGATTACGGCTGTTACTTCCGGTACCTAGGTCGATGCCAGGTTCTCCATCTGCTTTCATTCCTTTTTGTAGACTTGTTTCAATGGTTTAACACAATTGAGTGGCTTGTATGCCATTTCAGAGTCAACCATATTGCTGTGGATCTGGAGTCACATGTAGGCCAGACCAGGTAAGGATGGCAGATTACCTTCCCTAAAGGGCAGGTGTGAACCAGATAGAGTTTTTTTGGCAATCAACAATGGTTTCATGGTCACTACCAAGATTATGAAACATAGAAGAAACATAGAAACCCTACAGTGCAGAAGGAGGCCATTTGGCCCATCGAGTCTGCACCGACCACAATCCCACCCAGGCCCTACCCCCCCATATTTTACCTGCTAATCCCTCTAACCTATGCATCTCAGGACTCTAAGGGACAATTTTTAACCTGGCCAATCAACCTAACCTGCACATCTTTGGACTGTGGGAGGAAACCGGAGCACCCGGAGGAAACCCACGCAGACACGAGGAGAATGTGCAAACTCCACACAGACAGTGACCCGAGCCGGGAATCGAACCCGGGACCCTGGAGCTGTGAAGCAGCAGTGCTAACCACTGTGCTACCGTGCCGCCCCTTAATTAAAAAAATTAGCTTTTTAATTCCGGATTTAATAACTATAAATTCAAATTCCATCAGCTATTGTGGTGGGATCCAAACCTATCTGACAGGAAGCAGAGAGTCGGAATAAATGGGTGCTTTTCTGGTTGGCAGATGGTAACTAGTGGCATGCCGCAGGGATCGGTACTGGGGCCTCAACTATTTACCATTTCTCTAGACGATCTGGAGGAGGGGACTGAGTGTAGGGTAACAAAGTTTGCAGACGACACAAAGATAAGTGGAAAAGTGAATCGTGTGGAGGGCGTAGAAGGTCTGCAGAGAGATTTGGACAGGCTGAGTGAGTGGGCGAGGATCTGGCAGATGGAGTATAACGTTAACAAATGCGAGGTTATTCACTTTGGAAGAAATAATAGCAAATTGGATTATTATCTAAATGGAAATAAATTACAACATGCTGCTGTGCAGAGGGACCTGGGGGTCCTTGTGCATGAGACGCAAAAACCCAGTCTGCAGGTGCAACAGGTGATCAAGAAGGCAAATGGGATGTTGGCCTATATCGCAAGGGGGATAGAATATAAAAGCAGAGATGTCTTGCTGCATCTGTACAGGGCATTGGTGAGGCCGCAGTTGGAATACTGTGTGCAGTATTGGTCCCCTTATTTGCGGAAGGATGTATTGGCCTTGGAGGGAGTGCAGAGAAGGTTCACCAGGTTGATACCAGAGATGAGGGGTGTTGATTATGAGGAGAGACTGAGCAGATTGGGTTTGTATTCGTTGGAATTTAGAAGGCTGAGGGGGGATCTTATAGAGACCTATAAGATAATGAAGGGGCTGGATAGGGTAGAGATGGAGAGATTCTTTCCACTTAGAAAGGAAACTAGAACTAGAGGGCACAGCCTCAAAATAAAGGGGGGTCGGTTGAGGACGGAGTTGAGGAGGAACTTCTTCTCTCAGAGGGTGGTGAATCTCTGGAATTCTCTGCCCACTGAAGTGGTGGAGGCCACCTCGTTGAATATGTTTAAATCACGGATAGATGGATTCCTGATCGGTAAGGGAATTAGGGGTTATAGGGATCAGGCGGGTAAGTGGAACTGATCCACTTCAGATCAGCCATGATCTTATTGAATGGCGGGGCAGGCTCGAGGGGCTAGATGGCCTACTCCTGCTCCTATTTCTTATATTCTTATGTTCTTATGTACTGTCTCCAGAGCATTAGCCTGGACATTTTTTTTAAAGTTTAAAGTTTATTTATTTGATTTGATTTATTATTGTCACATGTATTAACATACTGTGAAAAGTATTGTTTCTTGCGCGCTATACAGCCAAAACATACCGTACATAGAGAAGAAAAGGAGAGAGTGCAGAATGTAGAGTTACAGTCATAGCTAGCGTATAGAAAAAGATCAGCTTAATACAAGGTAAGTCCATTCAAAAGTCTGACAGCAGCAGGGAAGAAGCTGTTCTTGAGTCGGTTGGTATGTGACCTCAGGCTTTTGTATCTTTTTTCCGAAGGAAGAAGGTGGAAGAGGGAATGTCCGGGGTGCGTGGGGTCCTTAATTATGCTGGCTGCTTTGCCGAGGCAGCAGGAAGTGTAGACGGAGTCAATGGGTGGGAGGCTGGTTTGCGTGATGGATTGGGCTACATTCACAACCTTTTGTCGTTCGTTGCGGTCTTGGGCAGAGCAGGAGCCATACCAAGTTGTGATACAACCAAAAAGAATGCTTTCTATGGTGCATCTGTAAAAGTTGGTGAGAGTCGTAGCTGACATGCCAAATTTCCTTAGTCTTCTGAGAAAGTAGAGGCGTTGGTGGACTTTCTTAACTATGGTGTTGGCATGGGGGGACCAGGACAGTTTGTTGCTGATCTGGACATCTAAAAACCTGAAGCTCTCGACGCTTTCTACTTCGTCCCTGTTGATGTAGACAGGGGCATGTTAGTGTCATAAGTAAGCTTACATTAACGCGGCAATGAAGTTACTGTGAAAATCCCCCAGTCGCCACACTCCAGCGCCTGTTTAGGTACACTGAGGGAGAATTTAGCATGGCCAATGCACCTAACCAGCACATCTTTCAGACTGTGGGAGGAAACCAGAGCACCCGGAGGAAGCCCACACAGACACAGGGAGAACATGCAGACTCCACACAGACAGTGACCCAAGCCGGGAATCGAACTCAGGTCCTTGGCACTGTGAGGCAGCATTGTTAACCATATTTCCTTCCCTAAAGAGCAGTAGTGAACTGGATGGGGTTTTTCTGACAATCGAAAGTGGTTTTGTGTTCACTACAACCGAGACTAGCTTTTTAATTCCAGATTTATTAACTGAGTTTAAATTCCATCAGCTGCTGTGTTGGGATGCGAACCTACAGTCCCCAGAGCATTAGCCTGGGCCTCTGGATTGCTTGTCTGTTGACACTAACATCACACCACCACCTCCCCCAGTGGAAGATTATGAGTTAAGCCATCGAAAGATAAAGGTGGCAGATGGAGATTGGATTTGAAAGATATAATGAAACTATAGCCTTAATTTTGTAGCCCAAATAGGGCAACAGTCAATGTCAATAATTTTGTGCAGGAATCCTATGAATCGCCAAAGCCAGTGAAGCAGCAACTCTTAAAGGCAGCTGCTTGCTATTAAAGGAAATGTTATTTTAGAACATTCGGAAATCTTGATGCAACAATAAGTAGCGATTGCAATGCAAAATATCTCATGTATATTTACCTCCTAAATCATATCTGAAATCGAAGATTTGGGCAGAGAGATTTTAATCTGAGCTATTAATCTCCTCAGGTGCTTGTCTGACTTATGTTTTTATAAATTACTCCAGAGACAACTGGATTGTAATGGGTTTTTGAGATAAACTTCAGGAAGGCAATTCAAAAAACATGATACTTGAGCTTACCTATAATCATCTGCCGCCTGGGAAAAAAATAATAGGCCACCAATCTTTTAAATACAAAAGAATCACTGAATCCTGGACCTTAATTTCAGAATGATTAATGACCAAATTAACTGTGTCTAACGGCAGGCTTTTCACCCTATCTGAAAAATACTCAGATATTTGATGTGAAAATCGATGTGTTGCTGAGTGACCTATTGTGGCACTGTGCATTTTTTTTGCGGAGAATCAAAACTAAAAGCAGCATGATGATAATTTTTAATTTTTTACCCTCCTGAGTGAGGGTAAATCCACCAATGTTCTGAAGAGCAAAATATTCATTATTAATCCCCAGAAGCCTCGCGTTGATAGAATCATAGACTCCCACTGTGCAGAAAGAGGCTATTTGGCCCATCGAATCTGCACCGACCACAACCCTACCCAGGCCCTATGCCCATAACCCCATGCATTTGCTCGAGCTAATCCCCCTAACACCAAGGAGCAATGTAGCCTGGTCAATCCACCTAACCCACACATCTTTGGACTGTGGGAAGAAACCGGAACACCCGGAGGAAACCCACGCAGACACGGGGGCGAATGTGCAAACTGCACACAGACAGTGACCCAAGCCTGGGATCGAACCTGGGTCCCTGGTGCTGTGAGGAAGCAGTGCTAACCACTGTGCCATCCCAATATAGTAACTATATTGTCAATAGGTTGAGATTCCATCAGTGCAAAATATCACTGAGAGAGTTCACTTCAGAGACATCTCCTGGTGTTTTCTTGTTATCCTCATGGGGGAACCATAAACCCAAATTTTACGAAATGACCCCCATGGAGAAGCTGCCAACAGTATTCCACTTCTGTAATTCTTACTCTAACATGAATTAGAACCAGCGCAAATTAACCATGTATTAACAGGTAAATAATACTGCAAATGAAAAGGTACAATTCACTTTAAATAGTTGAGACAGCTAAGATATGTCTTACACAATGAGAAACATGTCACTGCCACGCAAAGGTGTGTAGCCTCATATTTTCACATCTTCTTTATTCGCAGGGGAGGTCAGGTTTCATGTCTGGCTACAGCTCTCACCTTTGAGTTTCACTGGGATGAATAACATCAGCAAGGATCACAGCTACAAACCCTTTCTCCCTCGCGTTACACCATTCCTGATGGTGTAGCTCTCCAGGGTTCCTTTTCAAGTATGCTGCAGTTCACAGTTCGGCCACTCGAGGGCCAACACCCAGCAGCATCTCCAAGATGTTCACACAGCTTTTAGACATTTTTAGCCAGCTCATGCATTGTCCACAAGGGCTCCGATCTCCTTTTCTACCAAACAGAAAAAAAATCGCCCTCTTCCTGAGGATGATGTGCTTCTTCTGCTCACAATAATTCTGTGTTTCTTTTCTCTGTCTTTGCCTGCTGTTTCTTTGGGAGGAATTTACCTAGAAAATGATTAAATATCATTTCCGGTGAGAAAATTGGTCCGATGCCAGTGTGAATCGAATTGTCATCTGCTCACATTTAGTCATTTTAGAGAGGGGCCTAAACACATTGGCAAGCCTGGCTTCACAGAGATTGGGCGCTGTTTTTAAAGGGTGCCCCTATTTCAAAGTGAAATTGAAGACCCCCCCCTCTCCCCCCATAGATATCGGGACCTCCCCTTCGTTGATGGTATTCCAGCCCCCTCCCAGCATAGATAGTGCCTGATCTCCCCCCAACACCGAACATAGATCACTGGCATCGGGGCCCCAAAATTGGCCTCCCTTCATTCTCCATCCACTTCATGCTTCTTTCATGCTTCACTCCCTTTGAACCCTGCCCCTTTTAGGCCCCACCCTCTTGGCACTGCCCCTGGCACGCGAAGTGCCACAGCACTTCCCTGGCATGTCTCCAACCACCCAGGGGCTTCAATGCCCTCCAAGCACCCCCACCCTCCGGTGTGATCATCACACATAGGGAGTGATATTACAAAAACAACTTTTAGTCCAGGACGGGTGTAAAAACAGAAGTGTTTCAGATCTGTTTTTTGGGTGAGTTCAAATCTTGAATCTTATCCACTTAGAGTAAAATTAACAGCAGATACGATTTGTCGCTTGTAGGAGAAGGGGGCAGGTCTTAAGTCACCCGAATGCTGGCTGAGAACAGCAGGGTGCGACATTGCGCATGTGCAGGTCTCCAGCAGCAAAGGCCTTTCACTCACACAACAAAAACAGGAAATGGGAAATTCGTCAGAGCTCTGATGAAGGGTCATCTGGACTCGAAACGTTGGCTCCATTCTCTCTCCATAGATGCTGGCGACCTGCTGAGATTTTCCAGCATTTTCTGTTTTTGTTTGAGATTCCAGCATCTGCAGTATTTTGCTTTTAGGCCTGTCACTCGGCCTCTGCTGCTATCAGCCAACATCAGAAACAGCATCCCACCCCAGCTACCACGGGGGCCTGTGACCTACTGCGAACCCCCCCACCCATCCAACCAACCGTCTCCGCAAACCCCCTGCCTGGATCAATCCATCCCTCCCTCCTCCTCCCCATGATAGGCCACCTGACCCCCGCATGATTGGCCCACCTGACGCCATCTGTGATTGACCGCTTCACCCCCCTGACCGGCCTCCCTCTTCCCACTGATCACTTTGCAGAATGCCCAGCAGATCCCCCCTCAGTGAGCGGCCACCCCTGGTCTGGCCCCGTGCCCCCAGTAGGCCCTGCTGCCACTTTCCCCACCCTCTTGGCACTGCCTGCTGCCCAGGGTTGGCACTGCCAAAGGCACACACCCTCATTCCCCCGACCCCCTGGGGGTCTCAATGGCCCCCAGTTCTACCAATGAGGCCATCACGATTGGTCCTCATTGTTGGAGACCAGCTATGATCCTTGCCAGAGAGAACCTCTCACAGCAAAGCCACAGGGGCAAGTGAGCCTGGACGATTTCATCCCGGGCTCATTAAATCAACGTAAGTTCCGATTATTATAAATTTAAATAAATTATTCAGCCGATTTGGAGAATTATTCAGAGTACAGGAATGAGATAGAGAATCTGGTGAACTGGTGAGGCAACAATAATCTCTCTCTCAATGTCAACAAAATGAAGGAGCTTGTCATCGACTTCAGGGAGCATAGAGGAGAACATGCCCCTGTCTACATCAATGGGAATGAAGTAGAAAGGGTCGAGAGCTTCAAGTATTTAGGTGTCCAGATCACCAACAACCTGTCCTGGTCTCCCCCAGTCATCAGTATAGTTAAGAAAGCCCACCAACAACTACTTTCTCAGAAGACTAAGGAAATTTGGCATGTCAGCTACAACTCTCACCAACTTTTACAGGTGCACCATAGAAAGCACTTTTTCTGGTTGTATCACAGCTTGGTATGGGCTCCTCCTCTGCCCAAACCGCAAGGAACTACAAAAGGTTATGAATGTAGTCCAATCCATCACGCAAACCAGCCTCCCATCCATTGACTCTGTCTACACTTCCCACTGCCTCGGCAAAGCAGCCAGCATAATTAAGGACTCCAAGCACCCCGGACATTCCCTCTTCCACCTTCTTCCATTGGGAAACAGATGCAAAAATCTGAGGTCACGTACCAACCGACTCAAGAACAGTTTCTTCCCTGCTGCTGTCAGACGTTTGAATGAACCTACCTTGCATTAAGTTGATCTTTCTCTACACCCTAGCTATGACTGTAACACTACATTCTGCACTCTCTCCTTTCCTTCTCTATGTACGGTATGTTTTGTCTGCATAGCGTGCAAGAAACAATACTTTACATGGTATGCTAATATATGTGACAATAATTAATCTAATCAAATCAAATCAAATCGAATCAACCTTTCCCCGGAAATGGATGCGAGGCTGATCGCGCTGCATATATCCGGTGTCAGTCAGATCGCGAGAGGTGAAGAATCGAGCGTGACCCTGACTTTTCAGCTCTCACGTGATCTTACCAGCTCGCCCCACTGATAAGGTCGCTCTCCTATTCTCCGTTTGTGGATGCCAGCAGTGATTCATGCCAGGTTCCCGCTGCGCCCGAGGGTCGAAGAATCCCGGGAGCAGGGAGGGTCCAGCTGGTAACTGACTGAGCATATTTAAATTAATCTTTAAATATACTAATCTGGTTTCCCCCTCACTGGGCGGGAACCAGATTACGTCCCGGAATGGGGGCTGGGAGAATCCCAAAAAGGGTTCTCGCTGGTGCTAAATACCCTTGGCTCCTCCCTGCAATTCTCTGGCTCCATGTGCCTCCAGTGCAGTCTGCGCACCAGCATGCGGGCACTGTCTGCAACTGTGACCCGATCGCTTTCCTCCTCCAGCTCCTTCGCATGGACCTCATTTTTGTGTCCACCAATAGCATGGCTTTTTTGTTAACTTCCTTCTTGTTGGTGTTGCTTCCAGGTTATGGGTGGCCAGGTCATATTGACCAATACTCATATTATTGTCAAAAATTCCAGTTTATAATTGATTCCCTTTACATTTTATGCCAATTTTTCAAAGCCTTTTTTCAAACATTCTGAAAAACAAGTAGATTCCTTTGAAAATTTAAAGAAATTAAGATATTCCTTGCTGTGCTGTTCTGTGGTTAAAGATCATCACAGCATAAGAGAATATTGTTCTTATTTTTCTCCCCTGTCCCTCCAACGTATACACTCTTGAATGTTTGTCATACAGGTGGAGATGAGCATGTCCAATGTGTAGCAAGGTTGTAAAGGCCTCCTTTGTAACAATCATTACACACAGGAAGCCATCTCCTAATGTATCATCAATTTGCTGCACTCACACTCCAAGATTACAAAAATGACAAGCCTAAAACTATTCCGTAAATAGCACAGTCAGATTGAATGCACAGCTGCCAAGGGTCCTTCAACGGCAATTTCCAAACTCATAACATCCGCCAATCGGAAGAACAAGAGCAATAGATACTTAGGAAAACCACCATTGCAAGTTCCATTCCAAGCCGCACTCCACCCTTGTAACTATATGACCATTCCTTCACTGATACTAGATCAAACTTCTGGAAGTTCCTGCCCAGCAGGTGTACCTACATCAGATAGTTGACAGCGGTTCAAGGAGGCGGTTCACCACCACCTTCTCCAGGGCAAATTGGGACGGACCATAAATGCTGACCTTGCGAGTGAAGCTCACATCCCATGAAGGAAGAGATTAAAGCCATGGAGGTGGATAGAACCGACCGAGCACTCTGTTAAAAGAAATTAGCAGGCTTTTCCTTTTTGGATCTCACCTCTGCAAAAAAAAAAGAATAAGAGGTGTCACACTTAGAAACTAGAAGCAGGAGGAGGCCATTCGGCCCTACGAAGCTGCTCTGCCATTCATTTCGATCTTGGCTGATCATCAAATTCAACATCCTGATCCCCCCCTTACCCCCTCCCACCACCTCCCCCCCTCCGCCACCCCCCAGCCACCATATACCTTGATCCCTCTAGCCCAGGAATAGAATCATAGATAATAGAACAAGTCGCTGAATTTGTATTGTGGAATAATAATTCTTCTGGTGGTCTCTGTGAAGTTCCATATTGGGTTGCTATGTGTGATTGGATGACTGCAAAGACACTTTTTTAAGAAACATTTTGCCAACAGCACACTGCAAAATTATGTTTTTGAATATGGTTGAATTTGAAGGAAGCCATCACAGGTCAATCTTTAAAAGAACATAACAAATAAGACAGCTAACTGAAGGAGTATTCTGACTGCGACAGGTAGTGCAGGTTGGGGAGGGATGGGGTCTTGATGGATGCGTGGGCGGCTGAGGGCAGGCAGGACTCCATGTCCCCACCACAGGAAGGTAAGCGTTCACAATCATTGGAGTGATCATAAGTGAGGCCATGACCCACAGTTGGTCGGACATCATTGAAGATGGCAGAAAGCTGATAGCTACACCTCCTCCCCACATTCCACTTCCCCCTCATCCCACAATCACTGCTGGTGTACAAGCTGTAGATAGTTCCATGAGCCCTTTGTACTTCCCCCCCCCCCCCACCTCTGTAACCGCAGGCCTACCCTTTTACCTGTCCCTTCTCCACTAACTTCAATGATAAACTATGAAAACAGAAGAAGTTTCAAGATTTCCTTAATGAGATTCTTCCTGTCAGTGCCTTGATAACCATTGTACTGGTACCACTGGAATATTTCCTGATCTCTTACAATTACAGGCATTTGGACTTTTTATTGCCCATTTCCTGTCTTAGGAATGCAGCACATACAGCACACCAGATATTTCATACTGCTTCCTGTATATGTGCTTCCTTGCAGAGGTGAATTGACCATTACTATTTTTCACTCACTTAACCGTTCTGTTGCCTCAAAGATCAAGCTGGCAAACTCAATCATGGCCAATTTGACTTAAGATATCACACCTTTATATACAATCTCATTGCATAACAGACATAACTAGTTATTGCGTGCAGCCAAAACTTGATGTAAGTCCATATTGCACTGCTGGTCTATTCAAAATGGTGTCACATAGGTGCTCCACACCAAAAGGGTGCTTCCACAGGACCAATACCATTTTGGATGGGAAATCGCACCCATAGCGCTAGAAATATGGCCACTACGGAGCCAAATTTTTAAGCTTCTATGTTTTTTCCTTTTCTTTCTCCCAAAATAAACTGCACCATGCATTGCACTCCAACAGAGAAGAAAAGCACAGAACCTTCCCTAGGCTTTTATTGATATAACTTTATAGCCTTCCGTTAGAGAATCAAGTTGTTCAGTTCAGATTACCTTTGATGGATAATATCTTGCCTCTAAGTAAAGCCACTCCTTTTTATTTGCTTCTTTGTTGATGGCTTTAAATCCCTCCTACATCTGCCAAATATTTTTTGCATTCCCCCAGAATATTCTCCACCTTGTGGGAGGGGGAGGAGTGGGTTCAAAGGTGGAACTTACTGTTGGATCTCAGTCATTATTGACTGTTGACCAGCCCGAGGACAACTCTACTTCTGATATTTGCCCTGTGTAATAACTCAGGAAGCCCAACTGGAAAGGAACATTATTTATTGCTAAACACAAAATAAAGCCACTACTCCGTGGAGTACATACACGACAAAGGTTCTGCAGACCCTCCCGGTTTCTGTCTTATAATAAAGGGCTCAAGCGTCGAGTTCCACTTGGACAAGCCTTTGTCTATTGCCAAGGGAACTTGTATTCAATGAGCCCCACAGGGAAATCATGTAGTGAGCCCCAATGGAGCTCATGGGGGTTATCACACCCTGGGCAGGGTTTTCTGGCCATACTCACCCCAAAACTAGAAAGTCCTGCCTGAGGTCAGCTTTGCATAGCTTGTCTCGCCAGCCACTATGATTCCCGTGGTGGGCGGGACAGGTAAACTCCCCCAATCCCTGTCTTAGCATCTGTTTGTTACCTGTTCACAGCATTGTTGAAGAGGTTGCTAGTTTAGTGAAGATTGAACCCTTGGCTCAGATGTTTCCACATGTTTGTTGGCCGATAGCTGAACTAGCTTTCCTTCCCACGTTGCCCTTCCATGAGTTGAACGAGGCACTTCCTACTATTCAACTGAACAGCTCCTCCTTAACTGAGCCACTCTTTCTTTTTAACCTTAATTTCTATTTATAAATGGACCATTTCTCATGGGAATTTGCTGAGACACTGCCCTAAGCTGAAAATTATGCATTGGTTCAAAATCACCTACTCATCCATTGATGTACAGAAGACTGCCGAGTTCAGAAGCCAAAGCAACATGTGTCTTCAATATCTTCAGCAGTATAAGTAAGTCTGTATTGAATTTAAAATTGTCTCTCAGTGCCGTTAGACTTGTGCACTTTCCACATACTTGGCACTTATGGGCAAGTTTGTACATTTAAAATCAGTTAACCAGTTAAGTTGTATATCTTCTCATTGATTTGAAAGCCGGACCATCAGTCACTATATTGCAGCAGTCAAAAACTAAATATGTGTTATCTGAAGGAGGATGAGGATAAATCGAAATCCCTGTTCTTTGACATACTTATGTAAATGGCTCAGGGGAATGTGAGCTGTAACTTTAGCTTCAGTGGAGTAAAATTATGTCCTTTACTGTTTATTTGTCTTATGTGACTTAAAGTACATGAGTTATGACGAGAGAATTGGGACTGCACCTCTCTTTATAAATCCTGGTGTGTTGATAATGTGAAGAATTAAAAGTTTATTTATTAATCACAAGTAGGCTTACATTCACATTGCAATTAAGTTACTGTGAAAATCCTCTAGTCACCACCCTCCCGCGCCTGTTCGGGCACACTGAGGGAGAATTTAGCATGGTTAATTCACCTAACCTGCACATCTTTGGACTGTGGGAGGAAAACGGGGCATCCAGAGGAAACTCTTGCAAGATATGTACTTTGTTGGTATCTTTTCCTATATCATCTTTAGAAATCATGTTCCGATATTCCTCATTCTTTACCTGACTGATGTCAAAATTACATCCACCACTTACTGATGCCTGGAATCTACCAAAGGTGCTCTGTAACCAGTTCCACAATATGATATATCCATGCTGTTAGTTTCCTTGCTCCTTAACTTCTCTCCTTTGCCTTTTACATCAAGTGAATGGGCAATGTGGCCCTTTATGAATTGCATTACTTGAATACTCGGTCCAGAAGTATTGCAGTCATAAAAAGGGTTGTAAATTTAATGAACTTTCTGCGAATTTGCAAGAGGATTATATTACACACTGCAAATAGCACATAAGTGTGAAAGTTGCGAAACATATTTTCCTCACTCTCACAATATCTGAAAGACACGTTTTGCTTGTTGGACATGCACATCCAATAGCTTTTGAAGAACTACCATACATTTGACTCACTTGCAGACCTCTCTTCCTCTTAGATAAACAACGTTTCTGGCTGTTCTCAAAAAAAAAGAATGCTTTGGCAAGCATTCAGGAAGTGTTGCTTGAAGTCATGTACGGAAATCTGTGCAATTTACTCTGATTTCTCGGTTCAAAACAAGCTCATTTCATTCTGCTCATCCAGTGCTTTGCACAAGGTTATTTTTAAAATAAATAGGTCCTTACTCTACATTTAGACTAGTATTCAACATACATGAATATCTACAGAGCTGCTTCAGCCGGGTGAAGAAGCAAAGCCACAGATAAGAGCAATGCTTGAAACTTGAGCATAACATTTTAAACTTTTTTCACTGTGAAGGAAGCTTTTGAACAGCTGGACACTGAAGCACGGTAAGGTAAGTGTTCCACGATGTATCAGAAGCGTGCATTTGCCTCGATCATTTATTTCTCCCTGGGTGTTTTAGTGATGCATGCAAACAATTCTGAGGAAAATAGTTGAAGAACAATTAGAAGTGAGACTCATTAAGAAGAATTAAGATCACAAACAGTGAGTGCCTGTGCATGGAAATTAATTTTGATTCTTTAAGCTGCCTTGTTGAGTTACATAACAAGTTGATCACTGCCTGGACAAGCATCTTTCAATTGTTTAGTTTTTGTCGTTTGACTTTGCTCCATTGAAAAATTAATGTTGCTGAAATCTGGGAGAGAAATTCAAGGGGTCAAAACTCTTAGAAGTATCTAAATAACCAATTACATTGGTGTCCTTGAGCAATAGCTTTGAGCAATAATTGCTTCATTTTGCATGATAATATATTTTTAATATTTATATTTAATGCACTGTAATTTGGTCACAAAACATTCATTATAATATATTACGGAATTAAATTTTGAACGTGTTGTACATGATAAATATTTTGTTATTTTTTAAATTTGCATTTTGCTTTCCATATGAGTTGAATTAAAACACCAAGGCGGCGATTTTCCTGAATTGGGACTAAGGCCAGAACATTACGGCCGTTCATGCCGGCGGGAATTTCCAATCCCGCTGCAGTGAACGGAGATTTGGCCAGCAGTCAAATTCTCCGACCTCACGGCAGCAGGAGTGTGGCATGAACGGCCGGTAAGATTGTGCCCTAAATGTTTGCAGAGTCAATCAGCTGACATTCTCCCACCTGATAGATGCTATCCTATTCATAGTGGAGAACCCGCTGGGGAGGGGGTCCGAGGGGGAGGGGGGATGTTTGAGTGGGAGGGGAGGGTCAGATAAATCCCTTGCCTGGATGGTGGGGGGTTGGGGGGGGGGCGGTGGGAGGGGGAATGCCTCTCAATGCTGAGGGGTTGGTGGTGCTTCCTCAACCCTCACAGTCCAACACGTCAGGTCGTTGCTTGTCAGGGACCTGTACTAAAGCTCGCCTGGTGAATAGCGAGGGACTTTGGCTGGGAACCCGATCAGGTCCGGCAGCGTGGCCTGGGAGGGTCGCAGAGGATTTGGCAATCAGCGCAAAACTGTTGACTCCCGATTCTGTGGGCCATTGTGGTTCGCAATCGGGGCTGGCGGGTTTGGGGTGCGGAGGGGGTGGGGGAATCTCCCATATACTTAACATTAAAATTCAGGCTTGCTGTCAAGCTGAAAGGAAGGCTCAGTGCACGTACTGTCACCATGTCAGCTTCCTTGCAGACCATTGCTGCATGTGTGTTATTGGGAGTCTTCACATGGGCAACATTACTTTTGTTGACGATCAATCCAGACAAAAGCATCGGAACAGAGGAAAAGATACAAATTTTGCCATCGTCATACTCATTGAACAGCAGAGTCTTATTTCTTCCTGAAAGGATGGAAAAAAACTATGACGCAATCCTATATCAGTTAGTCACATTAGAATATCTTCCATAGTGTCATGTTCTATTCATCAGTCATATTTTGCACACTTCACTTTACTGCAGTTGCTGAGGCACTGGTTAGATCATTGGGAATATATTTTTGTGGCAGCTGTTTAAATTTTCCTCCTAAATGCTCTGATACGCAGATCTTAAATAATCTCTTGAATTCTTGCAGTGCACAGGGGCAATTGGTTTGGGACATGTGTTGCCAGAAGCTAGTAACAATCAAATCTTTAACTACAATTCTTAACAAATATCTTTAATAAAGGGAAGGTTGCTGATGTGTTTTGAAAAGAGCTAAGGGAATGATTTTGGCTTAAGGCGTCATATTATGTTTTTTTTTGTAACCCCAGTGCCTTTATTCTTTAACTTTAGTGGAATATATTTGAAGTCACTCACTTGTGTTTTGGCTGCAGTTGCCCTGTATTCTGCACATGTTGTTGAATAAGGCTCTTTTTGATTTGATATGGGCTCTTAGTGTTATGCCTTTTTATGATGTTTCATTAGGTTGGTACGTCAGAAACTATGATTCAATGAAATACATTTAAAAGATGCACAGTGTCACTCACTATCTTTTAAAAATTTGGTTCCTGATCGTAGTCCAGTGACTCCTGTTGGTAAGGTTAAGCGTACACATATTGGATTTCAAAATAGCTTATGATGAACAGCCTTCCAACACTCAATGTCCATAATCACGTGGATCTTTTCCTGAGTGGCAAGATGTTACAAGTCCCACAGGAGCCTCAACCTTTTACAATTTATATCGATGACTTAGCTGAAGGACTATATATGCAGGTGCCACAAATGCAGGCAGGGGAATATGCTGTGAAGAGGTCATAAGGAGGTTGCAGATGGATATGGATAGATTGACTGAGTGGGTGGAAATCTGGCAGCGGGGATATAATGAGAGAAAATATGAAGATGTTCACTTGGCAGGAAGAATGAAAAAGCAGAATAATACTTCAGTGGAGAATAACTGCAGAACTCCAAGGTAAGAAGGATCGAGGTAATTAGAAGGCTAATGTAATGCTACCCTTTCTTAACAGAGGAATTGAACATAAAGTAAGGATTTTATACTTCACTTATGCAGGGCATTGGTGAGACCACATCTCAAATCCTGTGTATAGTTTTGGTCTCCTTATTTAAGGAAGGATATAAATGCATTAGAGGCGGTTCAGAGGAAATTTATTAGATTGATAGCCGGAATGAGTGGGATTCCTTCTGAGGGAAGATTAGACAATCTGGCCTTGTTTCCACCGGTGTTTAAAAAAGTGAGGGGTGCTTTGATTGAAGTATGTAAGATGCTGAACGGTATTGGTGAGTTGGATGTGGAAAGGATGTTTCCTCTTGTGGGTGAGTCCAGAAATAAGGAGCCCTGATTTAAAGTTGGAAGAGAAATGAGGAGAAACCTTTCCTCTGATAAGGCTGTGCGACTTTGGAACTCTTTGCCTCAGAAGGCAGTGGAGGTAAGATCACTGAATATTTTTAAGACGGATGTCGATAGATTCTTCTTAGGCAAGGGGATCAAAGGTTATCGGGGGTAGATGGAAATCTGGAACTTGAAACAAAAACATATCAGCCATGGACTTATTGAACGGCAGAGCAGGCCTGTGGGGCTGAATGGCCGACTTCTGCTCCTATTTTGTATGCCGTATGTACCCAATTAACATGTTTGATAGGGTAGACATAGAGAAGCTGTTTCCACTTGCAGACCAGATCAGAGCTAGGATTGCATAAATGTAGTCACAGTAAATTCAGTGGGACATTCAGGAGAAACCACTCTACTCGAGAGTGGTTAGACTGTGGAATTTGTTACAACAGGGAAGTAAATAGCATAGATGAATTCTGTTGCAAGGTTGTTTGGTGACTCAATAAGCCGTCTGGAGGCTTGTATGTTTAAACATAAAACTTTTATTGGTAATCCAGAAATACCCCCCTGACAGCAAAGGGGAACAGTTTATCCCAACACCAGCCAATGGTGGCCCACCTCTATAGCAAAACACTCCACAGAGGGAACAGAAAACTCTGCCTCTGGCTTTATGAATTCGGATAGTCTGGAGGCTTAACAATTCTTCCTGATCTTGGCCTCTCGTGTTTGGAGGATTAGTAGTTTCAGTTGTTTCAGGTAGATGTTGTCAGTTTGGTGTTGAAATTGTAGCACTTTGTTGTCTCCATTTGATTTGCTTTTTGCTCCCTGAATTGAATTTCTCTTTGTCAACAACCAGTTTGTTTTGTACAGACACTGTAGGCCCGATTTTACCATCACGTTGCGTCCATTTTTGGGTGCGGAAACATGGTAAAGTCAGGCATGAGATGAGTAGCGCAATCCATACCCGCCTCCGTGCTGGTTCCCCCTTTACCAAGACATGAAAATGGCCACGATCGGGACAGCACCCAAAAATGGAGCGACAGCAATTTAAATGTATTTGCATGCATTTAAATTGACTTAATGGGCTGGACGCCCAAACTTACCGGCATTTCCTCCTTTACCACAACGTTCGTCTGTCCAGATTCGGCGCAAAACAGACATGGTCCGCAAAGGTCTCGTTTCGGGCGCTCCAGCTTCTGAGGAGGTAAGTTCAGAGCTTCCAGTGGCTCTCTAACTCAGATTGGTGGTGGGGCAGGGGGAGGGAGGTGGGTCAGATCATTCTGTGGTGGGGGGAGGGGGAGAGAGGCGGGTCAGATCATTCTCAGGTGGGGGGGGAGGAGGAGGGAGGCAGGTCAGATTGTTCTCTGGTGGGGGGAGGAGGAGGGAGGCGGGTCAGGTCGTTCTCTGGTGAGGGGGGTAGGAGGAGGGAGGTGGGTCAGATCGTTCTCTGGTGGGAGGGTGGGGGTGGTGGTGTGGGTGCAGGGGGTATCCGCTGCCACTTTGCGGACGATTGGTGGGAGGGAAGAGGGGGTCCGCTGCCACTCTGTGTGCGATTAATGGGGAGGAAGGGGACAGGGGGCCGCGATCGGTCTGGGAAGCATGGGGGGGGATAAGGGTTTCAGTTATGTTGTTGGGGTGGGGCGGTATCTGTGGGAGCCATCACTCCCAGGACACTTTATTCACTTTATGCGACTGGGAGCGATGTGACAAGGGAGCTTTTAATCAAAGATTGTTCTACTGAATATGCGCAGTTGAAGGCTCCGATTGGACCTGCAGCGTTTCGGGCGCGATAAGCCCCACCCACAGGCTTCTGCAACGCGATTCAGAATCGCTGCTTTTTTTCAAGCATGGGGGGGCGCCTGAGAACAGGTTTACAAGTCGGATCTCGAACACTCCCAGATTCAGCACTTCGAATCAAAAGGGTAAAATCAGGCCCTGTGGGTTTGCCCATTCCTTCCAAAGTGAATTTCACTCCGTTCATCCCTAAAGTCGAGCCGGGTTCTCTTTCTTCGTGGAGTCCACCATATTCCTGCTGAATGTTGACGTTTCGAAATGGAACCTTCATTTCCATTTCTTTCACAATTTCAGTCAAATATTTGTTTATTTTCCTTTTCCAAACGTTTTCAAGCTTATGAATCTTTTCATTCAGCTCAGCAATTGCTCTGGCGAGTTCAGAGTTGACTCAGGTCAGATTAGGTGGATTTTCCAAGCTAAATTACCCCTTAGTGTCCTAAGATATCCTTTGGCCTACGGCCAGACTAGCCTGAAAACGCCCAATCTCGTCTGATTTCGGAAGCTAAGCAGGATCAGGCCTGGTTAGTACTTGGATTGGAGCCTGCCTGGGAATACCAGGTGCAGTAGGCTATAACTCTGTCAAGCATTTAGACAGTTACATGGGTAGGTTGGGTAGAGTGGGATATGGGCCAAACGAGGGCAATTGGGACTAGTTTAGCGGTTAAAAAGAAAAGGGCGGCATGGACAAGTTGGGCCGAAGGCCCTTTTTCCACACTGTATGACTCAATGACTCTATATAGTTAGGGGGATTAGTGGGGTAAATACTTGGGTTTATGGGGAACAGATCTGGATGGGATTTCCCCTGAGTGTCAGGGGGATTATGTAGGGTACAGGGATAGGGCCTGGGTGGGATTGTTATCAGCGCAGACTCGATGGACCGAATGGCCTCCTACTATACCGTAGGGATTCAATAATTCTATGATTTTCATCTTTCATGTTCTTTACATTGGATTGAAGTTCAAGAATTTCTTCAGTTTTGGATGCTAATTCCACATTCAACCAATTCTTGATTCATCAGCAATTCCTTACCCTGTTCCAAGCATTTTTCATGATCCTTAATAGATACTCCTGGTACTTGAAGTTCATCCAAATCCAATTTTTCATCAGCAAACTCATTTTCCGCTTGTGAAAGTGGTTTCTCTGCACTGAACACTTTTTCTTTAGCAGAGCCTTATTTCTGTGTGCTGTCCTTGAAGCTCAATTTTTAAAATGTTATTTCTGCTAGTGGCACTGTGGTTAGCACCTCTGCCTCACAGCGCCAGGGACCCAGGTTCGAGTCCAGCCTTGGGTGACTGTCTGTGTGGAGTTTGCACATTCTTCCTGTGCCTGTGTGGGTTTCCTCCGGGTGTTGCGGTTTCCTTCCACACTCCAAAGATGGGCTGGTTGGGTGAATTGGTGATGTTAAATTGCACCTATGTGTCCCAAGATATGTGGGTTTCGAGGGATTAGCGGGGTAAATGCTTGGGGTTAAAAAAATGGGGTAGGGGGGTGAGCCGGGGTAAGATGCTCTATCAGAGAGTCAGTGCAGACTCGATTGGCTGAATGGCCTCCTTCTACACTGTCGAGATTCTATGATTCTATGAGATACTTCATACCATTGTTTGAGAATTTCTACTTTGTCTTGTACCTGTCCAATCTTTTCTCGATGTTTTGGGTTCTTGATTTTCATTTTAGCTATGTCATTTTTCAACAACTCAGTGGTTCTCAGCATAGTTGAGGCATCTGGTGTTTTTTCTTCTAGTTCCTTGAGCTTCAGCTTTGGATTTACATTTTCCAATCTTATTTCAGTTGTTTCTTTCTGTGCTTCAGTGGAGCTTTGTCCTGTCCTTCATTTTGGTTTGAATCTTGGCCTGGTCTGTCTCCAATGGAGTCTTAACTTGTTTAAGTTCTATAATTCTGCTACTTGTGGCTTCATTATCTGTTTGCAGCTTAGAAAGCTCTATAGCTTTTACTTTGAATGCCTCCTCTTTTCCATTCAGCCCATTCTTCAGATTTTCAGTCTGTTTCTTGTAGCTCTTGGCTTCCTCCTGAAATATTGAACATTGCTGAGTCTTCTTTGCCAACTGGTTCTTCAGTTCATTCGCAGTGGCATTAAATTAATTTTGCTTCTCTTTGAAACTAATTTTGACCTGATGAATCTTCGTAGCATTCGAATGTCCTTCAGCATGTTTGCTTTTTCCTTAAAAAGCACAATTGTTCATTCTAAGTTTTCCAGTAATTCAACAGAGTCTCTTTGTGTCTTTTCTACTGTTCTTTGATTCTGCTGCTTAAGAAACTCTTCATTTATTTATACCGCTGAAGGATTATATACTTCTTTTGTATTTGATCTTGAAGCAGATTGGGTTCTTTCAACTGTCATTTTCTTGTTGACCTCTTTCCAACTAATGCTGAACTTTAGTGCATTGCTTTGTCGCTCCTGATAGTTCAAGCACAGCTTTTTCTGAAGTAGGTCCTTTTTAAATCCTCATGTTTATCCAGGGGCACATATTGAGTCTTCAAAGAGTTTTTAGGGCAGCAATTTATTTGAGTACCTTTTCTGCCTGCTGTTGTTCTTGGCTGTACGCATGGTTGAGTTCTTCAATGTTGATACGAACATTTCCCTGTGGAATTTCTTCATTTACTTTTTAAGGTTTTGTTTCTTTTGGGACATTTAGATAGCTTTCCTTCATTCACAACCAGCTGCTTGCTCTGCACTGCCTCTTGCTATTGTGGTTTGGATAAGGTGTTGGCACTTTCATAAAGATATACTTCGAAGCCTTCCATCTGCTTCTCAGCGTCTTCTTTCTTCTCCACCAAACTCTTTGGCTTGTCCATTTCATTATGCTGACATGGTTAGCAACCATCTTGTGGTTTGCTTAGGCATTGTTTCCCTCAGCCTCAGGTATCCTGACTTCCTTCAATCTGGGATCTCCAGTTTTCCCCATCCTGGGGTCTCCTTACTCATTCAGTGTTTAGCCAGGTGTGTTCTAGACCTTTACAAAAAAAAATCTGCTCTCTCAACAACTTGAAGTCCAAAATAATTGTCAAAGGGCTTTTGATACTTCACCAAATGTGGTTGAGGCTTCCTCTATACCTTGCATTAGTATTACATCATCTGCAAATACACTAAACAAGTATAAAAATGTATTAACTTGTATTTTCTCTGATTAATCCTGATGTACACCTGTAATCTACAAGCCTTCTTCTCCAAAGTGCCCAATTTTGATTCTCATTTGGCTCCTACCTGACCTTATAGAATTCCTACAGTACAAAAGGAGACCTTTCGACCCATCAAGTCTGGACCAATCAAAATCCCACCCATCACAATTTATTCCCGTAACCCCACACATTTACCCTGTTAATCCCCCTGACACTAGGGTCAATTTTAGCATGGCCAATCAACCTAACCCGCACATCTTTGGACTGTGGGAGGAAAGTGGAGCACCCGGAGGAAACCCACACAGACATGGGGAGAAATTGCAAACTTAACAAAGACAGTGACCTGAGGCTGGAATTGAACCCGAGTCCCTGGCGCTGTGAGGCAGCAGTGCGAACGACTGTGCCACCGTGCTCAGATAGCTTTCCTGCATTCACAGCCAGACCGTTGGTCTGGTAGACTTAATTTACTATCCATCCATTTTTCATGACAGTTGAGTACCTGCTTCATTTTCTTTTCTTCAAGATAGTTCTGCAGCAGCCATTTTTTCCTCCTCTTTGTTCTTCCCGCGCTTGTCGGGTTTTGGGGGGCTCACATGTCTCTGGTGTGGCCACTTTTTAAAAATGATTCTCTCTGCAGAAAGTCATCAAAATAAGAAGCCCCTCTAGTGAGTTTTTGAATTAGAGAAAATATACTGGAAGGTGATTTTTAAGCCATGGCTTAAAACTTTTTTTTCAGTCGAACTAGACGACCAAGTGTAATGGTGCTGGCTGTGGACTCATTCCTGAAGCTTCCTGAAGCTGCATTCTGGTGTGTTGGTTCTGATGCTGATTGCTTCAGATTTTAAAAGGGTTTTTTTTTTCCTTTTTACTGTATTTTGCTCACCCTTTTTGTAGCTTGGCTAGGTCCCTCAACTCTATGTTTGATCAGGTCTGGTTTTTCATCTGCACCATAATACCACTAAGCCACTCGGGGGATTAGAAGGGTAAATATGTGGGGGTTACCGGGATAGGACCTGGGTGGGATTGTTGTCAGTGCAGGCTCGATGGGCCGAATGGCCTCTTTCTGCACTGTAGATTCTATGATTCTGTGGATTCCTCTGCTGCCTTTCAGCCTTTTTCCCTCTTTTGAATTTTGCTCAGCATTTTGTGATCTAGCTTGGTCCCTTGACTCTGCGTTTGATCAGGTCTGGGAATAGACCTGCACATGCCCTGGTGGAGTCCTTCAGCTACTACACCTGGGGAGTCGATGGCCTCATGGTGTTATTAATAGACGATTAATCCAGAAACTCAGCTAATGTTCTGGGGATCTGGGTTCGAATCCCGCCAGAGCAAATGGTGGAAATTGAATTCAATAAAAAATATCTGGAATTAAGAATCGACTGACAACCATAAAATTATTGTCGATTGTCAGAAAAACCCATCTCGTTCACTCATGTCCTTCAGGGAAGGAAATCTGCGTGTTTAGCTGGTCGGGCCTATATATGACTCCAGAGTCACAGCAATGTGGTTGACTCTCAACTGCCCTCCGAAATGGCCGAGCAAGTCACTCAATTGGCAAGCTGGCAGCTCACCACCACCTTCTCAAGGGCAACTTGGGATGGGCAATAAATGCTGGCCTTGATGGCCAGCCAGTGATGCCCATGTCCCATGGATGAATAAAAAGAAACATCTGCAATAGAATTTCTTTTTAGCTGATCTCCAGCTGTGTCTTCAATTTAGCTGCATTGCTCACAGATCAGATGGCGTTTTTTTTTACTTCTTCATTCTGTAAGATTCTGGGCTCATTCTCCAGCTTCTCTGGGATTCTGGGGTCTGGCTATCACTGCCACTATGCTGTAAGGTTGCTTGGAGTCTCACTAAGATCTCTAGAGGCTTGTATGATTGAACCTAATCCATTTATTGATAACCCATAACAAGGTACCGCTGTGTATGGGCGCTGTCTCCATATTGGCTCCTTCCAGACTCTTCAACACATGGTCTACTGTGACCCTCTCTACATTATATCGAGGGTGAAACTGTTCTCCAGTCCCTCACAAATCCTTGATCTGCCTGAATACTACAATTTAAAGGAAAGTTAGAGAGCTGAAGGCTAGAAGCTGAAGGACTCCACCAGGGCATGTGCAGGTCTATTCCCAGACCTGATCAAACACAGAGTCAAGGGACCAAGCCCTCTAAAAGCCCCAGAGACCCTGGTTCAATTCCCGCTTGGGTCGCTGTCTGTGTGGAGTTTGTACATTCTCTTGCCTGTGTGGGTTTCCTCCAGGTGCTCCGGTTTCCTCCCACAGTCCAAAGATGTGAGGTTTAGGTGCATTGGCCATGCTAAATTGCTCATTAGTGTCAGGGGGACTAGCTAGGATAAATGCATGGGATTATGGGGATGGGGCCTGGGTGGGATTGTAGTTGGTGCAGACTCGATGAGCTGAATGGCCTCCTTCTGCACTGTAGGATTCTATGAAAGGAATAGAAGCGTATGTTGATATTGATCAACAGTGAGTGGAGGTTTATTTGGATCATCAACACCAACATGGACCAGTAAAGCCAAATTGGCTTGTCTCCCTGCAGTGAATACTTTACAATACATTATATGTACACGTCCAGTTTAAGGGCTGAAACAGCAATTTAAGATTACATCCACACAAATAACAGCGCAGATACTGATCATTCCACAAAGCCATTAAATCAGGAAGGGGAGAAAATTAAACTGTGGTGAAGAACTCTCACCATTGTGTTTATATAACTAACCTCAGATCGTTCGACCAAAAATCATGGGGGAAGATTCTTCCGTCCCACCCACCACGGGAATCATCGTGGGCGGGGGCAGACTAGGCAAAGGTCCATTGAGCTCAGGCGGGATTCTCCAGTTTTGGGGCGAGCGCGGCTGGAGAATCCCACCCCACATTTCCCTACCCTCCCTGATCACAGCCTGAGCAAGACGTATCATAACAGCCCTCATTTACACACACTTCTGGTAGTCATGTTTTGCTTTGTTCCTCACTCTAGAAGCTGTTTGCCTGATTCATGAGTTTATTAAATAAACTATCGACCACAGTGTCCCTAGATTCCTGTCCTTCTCTGAACTAGAATTCATTTGAGATATTCTGAATCTGTTTTGACTGAATCGATAAATCAACCATTTTCTAGATGGTGTTAAAGTCACTTCAATCATATTTCTGGATCTATTTGGATCATAGCCAAACTATCCAATCCAGACTATTGGACTCCCCCTCACCCCACCATCACCCAACTCTCCTGTCCCCTCTGGCCAAGTCCCTGTGGTTGCTTCATGCAAGTGGGAGAAAATAAGCAAAGTACCTTTGTCCTCACCAAGAGGGTTGAGTTAGAATCCGACCCAATTTATTTAATTTTTAAACGTCAAACCAAATTAACTTAACTCATAAATAGGCTAATCGAAAATCCCAGAATGAGCTCATTGCCAAAGTTTCATACAAACAGTGCCTCCAGTCGGGGAAATTTCTAATTATGATGTGCAGATGCAAATGAGGTCATATTAGAATAATTCATCAATAAAATTATGCTAAATTCGATGATAAGCACACCAGAGTTTTGTAACTATAATGGAGTATTTGTTTTTGTTGGTTATTAAGGACCATCTTTTATCTAATTAACCTGCTGTCCACATACAAACTCAATATAATTCACATGATTAATGATAGTCATCACAAATTGCATAACAAGCGAACTGTCCAGATTCCTCACAAATAGGACATAATGTTTTGAAGCTAAAATGAAGATCCGTCCTGTGGTGCAGCAAGATTAAATCCCTGGTATATTCAGTTTCCAGATAGTCACATCAAAGAGGAAGATAGAGAGCAAGAGGTCAGATTCTCCCACATTGAAGGCTAGGAGGTTGAAGCAGCTGATCATAGAAGGGATAAATTGGAGGCCTTATAGTCTCTTTCCTGCCTCTCTCGCACTGGAGCATAATGTGTAGGAAAAGGGCAACTTTAACGAGAAATAAATGGAAATGGGAAATGCCATCAGCAATAACGCAACTGACATTGATCAACCTCTGCAAAGTACAGCTGAAGCAAAAAAGCTTCGGAGCAAAAGACAAGGCTGAAGTATTTGTAATCATCTTCAGCCAGAAATGTCGAGTGGGTGATTCATCTTGTAATCTTCCTGGGTATCGCAGAAGCCATTCTTCAGCCAACTCGATTCATCCCAGGGGATCTCAAGAAACAATTGAGTGCACTGGGTACAGCAAAGGATATGGACTCTGAAAACCTCCCGGCTGTTGAACTGGAGACTTGCCCTGCAACACCTCCAGTCAACATTTCCCAGTGCACCTGTGGCATTAGCATATACCTGACAAAGCGGAAAATGCTTCATTTATGTCCTGTTGATAAAAGAGCAGGACAAATTGAATGAGGTGAAGTAATATCCTGCCAATCTACTTTCAATTGCTGGTAAGTTGATGAATGGTGACATGACATGGACAACAGAACTGAATTCCAAGGGTGAGGTTAGTGTGACTGCCCTTAGTAACAAGGCAACTTTTGATCAAAGATGGCATCAAGGAGCTCCAACCATAGCTGGTGCCTTCTGTATCAGATTTCTATTGACAGCTCCAAGTGGTTAAAGACTCTTTGAAGTCAGTCTATGAATTCCAATGTTTGTTTTTATTTGGCGTCAGCAAGTGAATGAAATGTTTGATCTTATAAGGGATATGTAGTTGAAGAAATGTAACTGTAATAAATGGATTTTTATGAATAAGAGTGTTCTGTTTTAAACAAAATCTGCCAAAAATACATAGAACTTTATTTTATTTAATCTGAACATGGCTCCTGAGGTCTGCTGAGTTCTGGGTGAGTTGGCATTGTATGTGAGGGCCAAGACTGGAATAATATTTATAGAGATCTGTGGGGGTGGGAGAAGGGCATAGGTTGGCATGGATGGTGTGAAGGACCATCAGGGGTGGTTGGGGAAACAAAGGTTGGCATAGAGAGTGTGAGGAGTCTTGGGGGTGTGTAGAGGACATGAAGTGGGTTGGCATGGATGGGGTTTGGGGAGTAGGGGTGGGCTGTGTTGGGTGAGGAGTGTTGGGCTAATATTTTGTTTTCATGTTTATTAAAAAGTCTTTTACAAAGGCCTTCTGTGCCCAGCAGTCTTTGTACCCGCTTTGAGGTCACTCGGCCCAACTCCCAATTGCTAGCCTTGAACAAAAATGCCAACTCCCAGAGCACTTTCTCCTGGGGTTTGTGCTCCAGAACCAGGAACAGAAGTTCAGCCCCATGTGGTACTAACCTGTGTTTATCAGACAGGTACTAGGTTGCTGAGTGAAAGCGACCCAATCAATATTGTACACTTGGAATTTATAAACAAAACCTCTGACTAACAACCGCACAACAGGTTTCTTTAGAATGCAGTGTTTTGAGGCACTGGCAGACAGAATCTGAATTGAGTGATGAATTAGTTGTATTCTTATAGGTAGATGACTGTTTGTAATGGTAGTTGTTCAGGATGAAGACCAATTACCATTAGAATCCCATAAAGACTAGTGTTAAGACCCTACTCTTCACGTTCTATAATGAAATGGATAAAGGTTTGGAGGAACAGTGTGCAAGTTTACAGATGATGTAAAGGTTTGTGCTTGTGTTATGATCTTGTATGTGAAGGAAGTAACTGTGATCTGATTTTGGTATGACAATAGAATGGGACTGCATCTGGCAGATGACATTTAATGTGGATAAATGTGTTGTTTGTCCATGATTATGGCTAAACCCAAGAATGTGTCTTTCATTTAGGGTTCAAAGCTAAAGCCTATTGAATGGGAAAGAGACCTAGGCTTTACTGGTTCACAAACAATGAGATGAAGCTTTAGCAAAAGCAAATAGATTATTGGGATGTATTCCTATAACAAAAATAAAATACAGCAAATGCTGGAATGTGAAACAAAAATAGAAAATGCTGGAAAGAAAACCATGGCTGGCACCATAGGGCGGCACGACGGCACAGTGGTTAGCACTGCTGCCTCACAGCACCAGGAACCTGGGTTCAATTCCCGGCTTGGGTCACTATCTGTGCAGAGTCTGCACATTTTCCCTGTGTCTGCCTGGTTTTCCTCCGGGTGCTCTGGTTTCCTCACACAGTCCAAAAGACGTACTAGTTAGGTGCATTGGCCATGCTAAATTCTCACTCGGTGTACCGGAACAGGCACTGGAGTGTGGCGACTAGGGGATTTTCACAGTAACTTCATTGCAGTGTTAATGTAAGCCGACTTGTGACTAATAAATAAACTTTAAAACTCGGCAGATCCAGTAACATCCGTGGGGAGAGAAAACAGAGTCAACCGTCGGAAACCTCCGAACTCGCCCGCGGCTGGGATTCTCTCGTACTGTTGTAGTGAATGGAGTTTTGGCTGAGTGCCAAATTCTCCTTTCTTGCTGGCAGCAGGGGACAGGGCGAACAAAACCAGAGAATCCTGCCTGATGTTTCGACTCTGTATGGGTGGCACGGTGGCACAGTGGTTAGTACTGCTGCCTCACAGTGCCAGGAACCCAGGTTCGATTCCTGGCTTCAATCACTGTCTGTGCGGAGTTTGCATATTCTCCCTGTGGCTGTGTGGGTTTCCTCGGGGTGCTCTGGTTTCCTCCGACAGTCCAGAAGACGTGCTGCAGGTTAGGTTCATTGGCCATGCCAAATTCTCCCTCACTGTACCCAAACAGGTGCATGAGTTAGGCAACTAGGGAATTTTCACAGTAACTACATTGCAGTGTTAATGTAAGCCTACATGTGACAATAATGAATGAACTTTAAACTTTGACCCTTCTTCAGAACAAACAGAGAGGGAAATTGTGTTGGTCATTATAGTGTGTAAGAGAGGTATAAGAGTTAGAAGAGTGATTAGTGAGAGATTGCAACAAAGATTTCGTCAAATTTAGGAAGAAGTAATAGATGGCCTGGTGGGGGAGGGAAGATTTTTGCATTGAGACAAAAAATGTATGGTATATTAAAAAAAAGATTAAAATGGAGGAAAAAAGTCACAATCTCAAGTTGTTGAACTCAATGTTGAGTGCTGAGGGCTATAACATGCATAATCAGAGGAATATATTGCTAGAATGATCCAGTACATGGGCCATTATAGGTTGCTCTGTGCATCAATGTTAAGCCTCCCTAATATCTTTCTCTAAAAATCGGCTTTGTCAATTTAGAGTGAGTTACCTCTACAATTGGCACTGTATTTCCAGTTCCTGCTACCAACAACAGTGAGCCTCTGTACAGTTGAGCTCCTGGTCTTAACAGACTGAAATAGCTAATGATTCATGACAGTAATGACCATGGAATTTGTGTTCAGGCTGAAATTGAGCAATATTCAGAGATTCAGAGTTAAACGGCACCCTATGAATCCCAGAGCCTGTGCTTCAGTTGTGTATCGCTCTCTGTATCTCTCTCTCTCTCTCTGCCTCACTCCCTCTCCATGAATTTGGTTCTTGTCTTTGATGATGGTAAGCCTTGTTGGAACTTGTTTCATTCTCAGCTGGAATCCAATTACCAAGACAAAAGGTCCATTTCACAAGTGCATTAGTTAAAGGGTATGCATACGATTAGCACAATAAGCACATAAATTGGTAAATACAGGGGATTAGCAAGGTGCAAATTGAACTGATTGTAATGGCTGGTGCGTTTAATGTGTT
The DNA here is from genome assembly GCF_964213995.1 of Mustelus asterias. Lineage (NCBI taxonomy): Eukaryota > Metazoa > Chordata > Chondrichthyes > Carcharhiniformes > Triakidae > Mustelus > Mustelus asterias. The sequence continues at coordinate 44,182,839 of NC_135821.1, forward strand.
GTATGTGACACCTTGTAAACTGATGCCTATGGCACTGGGTAATAGTTAACGGTAAAGGTGGGTCCCCATGATAAGTGTGTGTGACGTGAGCAAAGGGGACTGCAAAATGAAAAAGCATGTAGTGTCCTTGTCCAAGACCTTGGTTAAGCCCCATCTAGGATACTGTGTCTAGTTTTCATCTTTCCACATGGTAGGGGAATACAGAGATCTTGGAAAATGTTCAGTGGAGAATGGTTGGATTGTTACCTGATTAGAATACACATGGACCACAGTAGTCTTGGAAAACTTTACCATCAAAAAGCGTAAACACTGGGGAGCTTTGCTTGAGGTCCTCAGAATAAGAGACAAAACTTTGTTTATAGAACCATCGAAACCCTACAATGCAGAAAGGGGCCATTCAGCCCATCGAGTCTACACCAACTCTCCAAAAGCACATCTTACGCAGCTACTCCCCCGACTATCCCTGTAACCTTGTGCATTTACCATGGCCTACCCATCTAACCTACACATCTTTGGACACTAAGGGGCAATTTAGCGTGGCCAATCCACCTGAAGTATACACCTTTGGACACTAAGGGGCAATGTAGTATGGCCTATCCACCTAACCTGCACATATTTGGACTAACCTGCACACCATGTGTATAGATTAGTTAAGTGTGAGGTTAGATGCAAAGGTTAGACGCAAATACTTCTGTTTTCCTTTATAGAGAGCTTCAGTAACCATTGGAACAAGTTGCCAGCTCATATAATGAGTGCAGATTCACTTCAAACATTCAAAAAACAAGTTCTGACCATGGCTGAAATTATAGGGTACAGAAAGCCAGTATGAAGTCCTTCACAGCCTTTATTCTTTTCATCATTTTGATCCCTTTGGAAGGTTGGAGATGAATTTACCCTGGCACTTTCCCTGAACTTGTCTCAAATTTTTTCTTTATCTGTGTTTTGCTTCTGTCCATGAAAGCTTTAGTGGATGGGGAGCATTGGGGACCATGATGCTGAGACACAATGTGTTTCGATAGGACATAGCCATTGGCCCAACTGGTCTTTTCCTGTCCATAGTTCTCGTATGTTCATATATCTCAGCCAGATTTTGCTGCATTTTTCACAGGTCATTTATTCTATCGATTTTATTCCGTTGCCACACACTAAATCTGGTCTTAATATACAGGGACCACGTGATATTGAGCATTTCAAATTCAATATCATTTTTTCCAGTACTATGCTAGCACGCAAGTTACTAATGCATTTCATTCCCCCATAGCTGCCAAAAAAACAACATTCTTATATTACTTCAGTGAACTTCACTGATAAATAGAATGACAGAACTTCAGATGATTTGAGGACATGGGAGTTTTGGGGACAAGGGTGTTGTGGGTAGGGTTGCTATAGGGAATACCTCTGCACCACAATGGCGAGACCCAGGACTCCAAGATATCGGGTCTCGGGACTTACTGTAATGAAGCCTATGCAGCATAATAGAGCCCCGGCAAGCACAGTAAAAGAAATGGGGCCACTAACGCATGCCTGCCAGGCTCTGTTCTAGGATTGGAGCTCAGAGAATAGAGTTGGAGATCGTGGGTCCAAGAATTTCCAAAGGGTCAGGACCTTGTGTCTAACGTATTGAGGATTGGGATCTGAGTCAGGAATCCAGACCCTGGGTGAGAAATTAGGATTGACTCCTGCATAACTTTACCCAATATTGTAGGCGCATAGAATACTGGTTGGAAATATTTTCACAATCCCTGCCCTGCCCTACTGGGGCCTCAGGAGTCCAAGTAGCACCTGGAAAATTTGGTGCTGTGTTGACCTAAAGTTATAAGGTTTTTTTTAGCTTATTTATTAGTGTCACAAATGGCTTATATTAACACTGCAATGAAGTTACTGTGAAAATCCATTCAAAGATGCAAATAACCTTTCAAGTAAACAAAGCTTCCAAGATCGTAGGGAGGAATCAGTTCATTCTGCTATTGCAACAATCATGACCTCATTGCCTTAAAGGGACAGAGCTGTACTGCTAAAGACTGGGGCCAGAGTTTTACCGTCCCACACACCATGTGAATCGGAGCAGGCGAGGGGCAAACCATGGGAAGGTCGATTGACCTTGGGTGGGATTTTAAGGTTTTTGGGACAAGTGAAGCCGTAAAATCCCACCCTGGATGTGACATGATATAATACTCCTGCCCTTATCACATAACTCTTTCAAAAAGCATTTAGACAGTTACATGGGTAAGATGGGTATGGAAGGATATGGGCCAAACATGGGCAATTGGGACTAGCTTAGTAGTTTAAAAAAAAGGGCAGCATGGACAAGTTGAGCTGAAGGGCCTGTTTCCATGCTGTAAACCTCTATGACTCTATGACTCTATAACCATTAAGAACATAAGAACATAAGAAATAGGAGCAGGAGTGGGCCATCTAGCCCCTTGAGCCTGCCCCGCCATTCAATAAGATCATGGCTGATCTGAAGTGGATCAGTTCCACTTACCCGCCTGATCCCTATAACCCCTAATTCCCTTACCGATCAGGAATCCATCTATCCGTGATTTAAATATATTCAAAGAGGTTGCCTCCACCACTTCAGTGGGCAGAGAATTCCAGAGATTCACCACCCTCTGATAGAAGAAGTTCCTCCTCAACTCTGTCCTAAACTGACCCCCTTTTATTTTGAGGCTGTGCCCTCTAGTTCTAGTTTCCTTTCTAAGTGGAAAGAATCTCTCCATCTCTACCCTATCCAGCCCCTTCATTATCTTATAGGTCTCTATAAGATCCCCCCTCAGCCTTCTAAATTCCAACGAATACAAACCCAATCTGCTCAGTCTCTCCTCATAATCAACACCCCTCATCTCTGGTATCAACCTGGTGAACCTTCTCTGCACTCCCTCCAAGGCCAATATATCCTTCCGCAAATAAGGGGACCAATACTGCACACAGTATTCCAGCTGCGGCCTCACCAATGCCCTGTACAGATGCAGCAAGACATCTCTGCTTTTATATTCTATCCCCCTTGCGATATAGGCCAACATCCCATTTGCCTTCTTGATCACCATTCCTACGGCTTGCTATGATCGACACCAGGGGGACCAGCCAGTGTAAAGTAAAGTGGTGCTTCGGACAGAGACATGAGGCAGTAATTGAAACTGAGTCTGCCGGTGAAGGGATGGCACTTCAGCTTTGCACATATTTAATTAAGTGTCCGAACCATCTATTTTCCCATGTGTACTTCCGCAGAAGTTTTGAAGTTAAGTTTCCCACCAGTTTGTTGCATGCCTCATTATTTTGGTCCAATTTTTAACCAAATCAACAAAGTGCATCTGTCATTAAAATAACACATCTTTCAATTTTACCAATGTTTTGTTTGATGGTAAAATAAAGAAGGAAGCATTTTTCACAACCTCACAACATTCCAAAGCGTTTTACATTCAATAAAAATGTTCTAATAATAATCACTCTTACAATGTAGGGAATGCAACAGCCAAGCAAAGCAAGGTCCCACTGACAGCAAAGTTATAATGACCCAATAATCTGTTTTCAACGATGTTAGTTGAGGGATAAATATAAAATGTATTTACTAGGGTCACCAGTAGGCTTACATTAACACTGCAATGAAGTTACTGTGAAAATCCCCTAGTTACCACACTCCAGCGCCTGTTTGGGAACACTGAGAGAGAATTTAGCATGGCCAATGCACCTAACCAGCACATCTTTCAGGAAACCGGAGCACCCGGTGGGAATCCACGCAGACAAGGAAAGAACATGCAGACTCCATACGGACAGTGACCCAAACCGGGAGTCAAACCCGTGTCCCTTCGCTGTGAGGCAGCAGTGCCAGCCACCATGCCACCCCAAAATATTGACCAGAACACCAGGAAGAACTCTGTTACTCTTCTTCCACCAGTGCCATGGGATCTTTTATGTGAGAGGGAAGACAGAGTCCTTGGTTTACTTCAAAAAGGTGGTGCCTCTGACATTGTTGTGTTATCTCTACTGCACTGGGGTGCAACCTAGACAATCCAAAGGTGTGCAGGTTAGATGGATTGACCATTCTACATTGCCCCTTAGTGTCCAAAGATGTGTAGGTTAGATGGATTGGCCATGCTACATTGCCCCTTAGTTTCCAAAGATATGTAGGTTAGGTGGATTAGCCATGGTTAATGTGCGGGGATATGGAACAAGGGTGGGGGGAGGATGGGGGAGTTAGTGGGGAGGTTCTGGGTAAGATGCTCTTTGGGAGAGTTGGTGCATGCTTAATAAACCAAATGGACTCCTTCTCCACTGTAGGAATTCTATGATTCTATGTACTTAAGTCTTCTAATGCATTTGTTAGCATCGTATCAAATCATGTACACTCTAGGTGACTTTGAGTCTGTTCTGTGGTCAGTGTTGAATTGGCTCTCTTAGATTGCTGAGTGGGCAGGGCTAGGGAGGCAACATATCAGGCAGATATCCTGTTCCCTATCACGGCCCAGTGACCTAGGCAGGTAAGGGGTGTTGCGGAAAGACAGATTGACCTCAGCTGGCATCCTTTCCAACCCCTGCCGACGTTTTTCTACACTCATCTCTGATGAGTTCTAGTGGCAGAGTTATTGGAGCAATCCTTAAAGATCAGAAGGGGGAGTTGGGGAGAAAACTGGAAGAAAAACGAGCTGCAAGTGGTCACTGACATCCCTTGAAGGAATGTCTGCTCAGGCCTTTTGCTCTCACACGCACTATTATTTGTAACTGTTTGGAATAAAGCCAAACTGATTTTTTGGGAGTTTGTTCAGCACAAAGAGCGTGTTGAGGCTGATAGGGTTAAATGATTATCTTGAAATTATTTTTAAGAGAAATTGTAAAACATGCAGAATGTTAGCAATATATCTTATAGCGGACGCAAGACACAGTGGTTTGCTGAAAATAAACTTTGCACACTTTTTTTTCTTCTGAAGGTGATGGAGGTTTGTCCAGCATTTCATTGACGAGTTGATTTACAGCCTTGTGTCTGCAAAAAAAAAACGTGGGCTGGACAATGGTGGAGAACATCCCCTGTTATCAGAATGGTGCACTAAGATAAACTGTGACGCGAGCTACCGAAGGGAGCAGGCCGTGTGCTAATCACGCATGCTTGTGGTCAAATCAGATGGCGAGATAGAGCCACTGACTCGTAGCCTCCTGACACCAAATATCTCCTTCCATGCGTGGGCGTCAGTCCAACTCGAAGGGGGAGAGAGACCTTACCATCAGGAGAAACTGAACATTTCCTGCATTTGTCAGTGCAACTTGGGCTGTGAGACATAGGAAGCAATACTGAGCCTTATCATTGAGTCACAGAAGGAAAACAAACTCTTGGCAACATTACATAAAGCCAGCGAACTGTCAGAACAACCCGTCAGGAGAAGCAGTAACTCTTTTGCCGAATGACCAGGCAGTTGAATAGTCACAGAAACCAGAGAAAGAAAAGAAGTTGATTAACTTTTGGAAGCTTTTCCTTTTTCTTTGCCCTGCACACATTTAATTTTGTGAAAAGTTCAGTTGCAGTTCGAAATCATCAGAATGCTATCGAGCTGCTCGTCACTTGTGAGTTGTGTCTGTGTTTTCCTGGCTATGTCAGGGGACAGCTCCTACAATAAAGCCGCAGACAACTTAGATAAGCGTCACCATCGCATTCAGCATGGACCGTGCAGCTATACGTTCCTCCTTCCGGAGATCGAGGACTGTCGACCCTCCCCAGATTACCACATGTCCAACTCCCTCCAGAGGGACGCTCCTTTGCCAGTGGAACCCAACTGGCCCCCAAAGCGGCTGCAGAAACTCGAAGGCATCTTGGAAAACAACACGCAGTGGCTGCAAAAGGTAAGGAGCATTGTCGCCTATCACTGCTCTTGCGTCACGGAACAGTGTCGCTCGACTTGCCCAAGTCGAAAGCTCACCCAGAACCATGTGGCAAAGCAGCAGCATTTAAATTTAGGCAGGTTGATGTTGTGAGTCATTTTCAGAATATTTTGAGTATCTGTGTAGGTGGATTGATTACGTGTGAATGCTGAGGAGCTAAAAGTAAGTGAGTAAAACAGTGCTGTAGAGATTGAAACAAAAGCTTTTGGTACAAACGTAAAACAAAAGGAGGCCATTCAGAAAATAGCATTGTGCCATTGAGGCTGCTGTAGTACACTAAGTGAATGCTCAAAAAAATCTTTATGGCAAATATTGCTTTTATTGAAAAAGCATCTGCTACATTAAATGAAATAAAGTTTGAAAGGTCAAATGTGTCTCCAATATGAAGAACTCTGCCTGCTCTAAAGTGTATTCAGACTGACATGTTTAAAGCTCCTTGATATTTTAAGTTCCGAAAATTATGATGTTGGTATCAGTAGGTGACTGGGAGTGATCATCAGGCAGTAATTTAATCAAAAGATTTAGACAATGCCGTAGGTTGTGTAGGTGAGGCTGGAGGGATTGATACTGGTTATGTGGAAGCCTTGCGATTATCTCACTACTTCAAATAACTGATATCAGCACAGCGGTTAGCAATGCTGCCTCACAGCGCCAAGGACCTGGGATCGATTCTCGGCTTGGGTCACTGTCTGTGTGGAGTCTGCACGTTCTCCCCGTGTCTGTGTGGGTTTCCTTCAGGCACTCCGGTTCCCTCCCACAGTCTGAAAGACGTGCTGGTTAGGTGCATTGGCCATGCTAAATTCTCCCTCAGTGTACCCGGACAGGCGCCAGAGTGTGGCGACTCGGGGATTTTCACAGTAACTTCATTGCAGTCTTAATGTAAGCCTATTTGTGACCAATAAATATACTTATTTGCTTTTAACTCTATCCTATTTCCTTTTTATGCGAGCTTACGGTTTTTTATTCGGCTTTTTACACGGTTTTGTGCTTGTTGCTGCAATCATTACACATGTTGCTTGTCAAGAGCACTCAGGTTCCATGTTGTGGGATAGTGCTAAAATGAAAGGATGATAATTGCACATTTCTCAGTTATCATGCATCCTGTTATATATTATCAGACCTCTTTGTTCCTTGGCTAATTATTCTCTATGCTTGTGTGACTTAAGTGGAAGAAAAATAGTATGAGGGAAGACGATGGAAGCGTGTTTAAAACTATTCAGGTCTCAGGTCAATTGAGTTTGTATATTTATATTTTGCTAATCAGCTCCCAGAAGTCGGGAGGAAGCTGTTCCTTACTCAAGTTATGGCGGTATGCCAGACACTGGCTGGACACTTTGATACATTTATGGAATAAGTCCATTCCTTTCGGATGCTTGACACAGCAGGTCTCTGCAGGACTGCTTGTATCTTACACCTGGTAAATAAATGATGCGTCGTTCCAAAGAGGAGTGAGGCATTGTGACCTGTTTTATCATATCTATGGGAGTGAAGTGGAAAAGTGCTTCAGATTTGAAGCCTTCCCCCATGGTACTGTCTCCTTTGCAGAGGTTACAGGTCGGCCCAGAAAGTAGCATTTATTCTGCAGTTATAAGGAGAGATCACTTCAGGGTCTTTCATCGAATACATCAAATTAGGGTTCAAAAAGTTGCCTGAAAAGCAAGTTGCAGAATGTCCAACTTGGCTTAAAATCAACTTTTGCTGGAAACACTTCCTTCTTCACCAGCTGAATCTGTTATCTCTATAAAAGGAAGAAAACATGAATCTACTAGTTATCATTTAAGGTATGGCGTTTGCAATATAGAATGGACAAGCACAATGTACAGATTTATAATGAGCACTTTTTAATGTGCGGTGTGAATCCATTGGAAATACCACTTCAATATAATACCAGTTTAGGACACCACATGTGGCCAGAATTTATCATTAAATTTTGGGAGATTTATCCTTAAAGAGCCTAAAAATGTAAAACTTAAGCAAACAATGATAAAGCCTGGCCTGAGAAAAATGCCAGAAGCACACGGCAAGGATGGCAGCATCTGTAAAGAGAAAAGACAGGTTAATGTTTTGGGTGGAGACCTTCATCTGAACTCTGACAAACTCTGATGGAAGTTTTAACCCGAAATGTTAACCTTTTCTTTCTCATTACAGATGCTGGCTGACCCGCTGAACGCTTCCAGCACTTTCTGCTTTTGTTTCTAATGAAAGGGGAATGGCAGCTGGGTGCATGGAGGTTGTTACTTATTGACTAAGACTTTAACGAGCAGAGCAGGAGCCATCAGGTACCGGGTGATCGACAGGCCAGAGCTTGAACAACGGGATACCAAGTGATTGGCAGTCCCATGTGTGAGCAAGAAAATAGCTGCAGCGCACTTGCTTTTCAGCGAAATGGGATTTTTGAAGGGATCTCAAAAGCAGAACAGTTGGTCTAACTTGATTAAGTGACATGTTTGACAGACAGCCTCAGAAACTATGAAAAGATCGTAAACATCATACTAAGTGGCATGGTGGCGCAATGTTTAGCACTGCTGCCTCACAGCTCCAGGGGCCCAGGTTCAATTCCTGGCTTGGGTCACTGTCTGTGTGAAGTTTGCACATTCTCCCCATGTCTGCGTGGGTTTCCTCCAGGTGCTCCGGTTTCCTCCCACAGTCCAAAGATGTGCAGGCTAAGTGGATTGGCCATGCTAAATTGGCCATAATGTCCTGGGATGTGTGGGTTAGAGGGATTAGTGGGGTAAATGTGTGGGGTTGTGGAGATAGGGCCTGGGGTGGGATTGTTGTCGGTGCAGACTCGATGGGCCGAATGGCCTCCTTCTGCACTGTAGGATTTCTATGTCAACAGACAGTAGAACATAGTGGATATTTAGTGCACTAAACCGGTTGCCTTATTATCTGCAAAGTTAACCACACTATTTCAAATCACCCTTCCAAAACCAGGTTATGAATTTTAGGCTAAAGTTTAGATGTATTTTAATAGACATGTCCCAATTTTGGATTTTTGTTTGAAGTGTTATGGTCTCCCCTGCCTGTCAAATGTATAATCTAGCTTTTATTGCGTTTGCAAATATCTGCAAATGAAATCCTACTGAACAAGAAGTTTAATATAAATACCAAAGTTTTTATTCAGTTTTTATATACTGTGTGCCTATCATAATCCAAATAAGAACATGAAAACTATGAGCAGAAATAGGCCACAGTGACTCTCAAGCCTTCTCCATCCTTCATTAAGATTGTGCTGATATAAAACTTCAACTTCACTTTCCTGCCCTATCACTGTATCCCTTGATTCCCTTAGAGTCCAAAATTCTTTTGATCTTACTCTTGAACACACAATGACTGAACATTCACAATCATCTGGGATACAGCATTCCAAAGATTCTCAACCCTCTGATTTTCTTCCCCCTTGTATCGATCCTAAATAGCCAACCCCTTATCCTGAGGGTGGATTTTCAACTTGGAGTCAGGAATCAGGAGATGGGCTGTTTTCTGAATTTCTAATCCCACCTCCTGCTTGGTAGTGCCGTATATTCTATTTTCATGGGGGGAGTCTGGGATGGGTTGGACTCGGACCTGCCATCGCCTGCAATAGGCCTGAGATGGAAACAGATGCTGGGACAGTCAGGTTAAAAGGCCATTTTCTATTCGCTGAGACATTGGCCCAGATCTGGAGATAAATGTGAGGCCCTCTAACTTGCACCTCCTACCTCTCTCACCGTCACTCCCCACCCATCTGTTCAACTTCCATACACCCCTAAAGCATCTTTACATTCTTATCCCCCCCATACCCCTCAGCACCTTACTGCCTCTCACCACAGGATCCCTTACCCAAACCTATCCCTTAACTCCCTCACCACACAATCCACACAGCCAGTATCTACTATAAAGAGAACTCATGTGCCCTATAATAAAATTGAAAGGTATTTGAGAAGTTCATAAATCTGTCAATATAAATAGACTACAATCAAATATTCCCTTAAAAAGAATATTTCTCTTAACATTTCATCAATCTGTCAAAATAACCAAGTTTGCATACTCCTTGACAGCTGTGTCGATAACCCCTGATGAGCAGAATCCTTCAGTGGATTTGAAATTCAGCCAAGCATGTATAATAAGATTCATTGAGCAACTGTCTCAACAAAGCCTCCTCAACTCAATACATTAAACTCTTTGAAGGCAGCCAGAAGCTCAGCCATCTGTCAAAGCCTTGAAACAACAAAGTAGATGCTAAGTTGAACTTGAAAGATAGTGAAAGCTCAGTCAGATATCGAAACTTTGAAAAAGCCCCAAAAAATAGCTAAATTGAGTTTCAAGGAAAACAAGAAAGCAAGGGAACATTTCATCCAAAATTTGAAGTTGCATTTTATCCAATGGATAATGTACATGTAAATTTGAAGACTTTTCTACATTCACAATGTTGCCTTGACAGCTTGCCAGATGTCAGAAGTGAGAATTTGGCAACAAACATTTTGTAATGGTCATTTACTTTCACAAAGCAAAGGCATATCATCAGTCACTGTATTTAAAATATCGAACTTACGCTGCAAACTTGAATTATGAATTCTGACATAGGCATATCCTTTTGTACTTGTGCTCCATGTAGTTTCCAGCTCCAAAGCATGACCCCCAATATCTCCGTGCTGGCGTGAAATACGTTGCCTTCCAAAACCTGCCTGACCCCATGGGAATTGCTGCTGATCTGAAATTTGCACTTTCTCAATGGAGTTGACAATGTTGAGGTATCAGCACACTGGCTCCTGACCTGTCTCTTTATTCTGCACCAATGAAAATTGCCACTGTCAGAATTGGTTACAAGAATACAGGATTTGGGTCCCAACCATCATTTTTAAATCCTGCCCGACGCATTTCAGCTCCGCGTCAGAATAAGAAAATCTAGGACCTCTAATTCTAAACTCTATACCCCAACTTCTTAGCATAAATACCGCTGAAACCTTTGAGAATTTTACATGTTTCAAATGTCACACATCAGAGTCACATTGTCATTACAAATGCAAATCAACATTTCTAAAAGTCATCTATTATGGGCAGCGTGGTGGCACAGTGGTTAGCACTGCTGCCTCACAGCGTCAGGGACCCGGGTTTGATTCCTGGTTTGGGTCACTGTCTGCACATTCTCCCTGTCAGTATGGGTTTCCTCCAGGTGCCCTGGTTTCCTACCACAGTCTGAAAGACATACTGGTTAGGTGCATGAGCCATGCTAAATTCCCCCTCAGTTTACCTGAACAGGCACCGGAGTGTGGCGACCAGGGGATTTTTACAGTAACTTCATTGCAGTGTAAATGTAAGCCTACTTGTGACACTAATAAATAAATAAATTTTATTGACTTGGAGCCAAGAATTGCCAAATACTCACTGTCCTTTATCGATTATAACCAACACCAATTACCTGGCTTTCCCTATTGTATATTATATACATACATAATATTTGTACAAGAGATACTTGAGCAGTGGCTGTAACCTGCATTCCCTGAACCACCTGAAAAGAAATGCCATAAGAAATCAAATGGAGTTTGTGTGTTTCTTTACATACAGGTAACATATGCAATTTAGTTCTAATGGGGGCGATTCTCTCAAAAAGATTCGAAGTGCCAAATTTGCGTGCAAACTGGAGTAACTCCCGCTGGTATTTTGGCGTGATTTTCAGAATAGGGGCGGCACGGTAGCACAGTGGTTGGGGCGGCACGGTAGCACAGTGGTTAGCACTGCTGCTTCACAGCTCCAGGGTCCCGCGTTCGATTCCCGGCTCGGGTCACTGTCTGTGTGGAGTTTGCACATTCTCCTCGTGTTTGCGTGGGTTTCCTCCGGGTGCTCCGGTTTCCTCCCACAGTCCAAAGATGTGCGGGTTAGGTCGATTGGCCAGGTTGAAATTGCCCATGAGATGCATAGGTTAGAGGGATGAGCGGGTAAATCTGTGGGGGTAGGGCCTGGGTGGGATTGTGGTCGGTGCAGACTCGATGGGCCGAATGGCCTCCTTCTGCACTGTAGGGGTTCTACGATTTCTACGATTTTCTACGACTCTCTCACACTCTGAGCACTGCAGAGTGCCCTAGCATGATTCACTCTGAAAATCAGGGGGCAGGGCCTATTCCAGCCTGAGGCTGGCAGCATAGCGGTGAGTGGGCCACTGCGCATGCGTTAATCTGTCAGCGCGGAAATCGCATGTGACTCCGGATTCACAGTCATGTGTTTGACTCTTAAATGCCCTCAGGGATGGGCAACAAATGTTGGCCCAACCAGCTATGCCCACATCATGAACGATTAATAAAAATAATTGTTCCACAATGAGGTTCTGATTTAATTGAATGGGTGGGACAGTTTGAAGGGCTGACTGGCCTATACATGTCCCCCTTGTCGGTGAACAAACCACCAAGTGAATGGTACAGCTGTTACATTACATGCTTCATTCCAAAACATTACAAATTGTATACCATTTCTACAAATAACAATAAAATCTTCATGGCACATTACTTTAAACATTGACGAACTCCTACTCTCAGACTTCCATTCCTACCTCAAGAAAGCTTGCTATTGTATTATTTTACATTTGTCTTTTGTTATACTTTTGAAACTTGGTGGTACTTTGCACAGTGGACCTTGCCTATTCACCTAGATCTCTCGAAAAAATGTAAAGTGGATTTTTTTTGATAGTTGGGGATGTCTGTTGAGCAAAATTCTTTTCACAAGTGCTTCAGATACGTTGCAAATCAATAGGCTAAAGATCAATTGAGCTTTCCTCTTTTCATCTTAATCTGATTGATACTTAGGCCTCTTACATACCGAGTCCCAGATAAAAGGTTGCCAGCTCTGGTTGGATGCTTTCAAGGAGATGTCACGAGACTTCCTACCTTCAACTGACCCTCCTACAGACTCCTGGGCCTGAATTGTACACACCTCTGGCATGTTTTGTGATGGGGGTTAATGGGAGGGGGATAATGAAGTTCAATGGACAAGGTTCCCTCTAGGATCCCATCTGCCCCCACCCAGATGTGATTTTACACTGGGTTGGGCAGGGGCTTAGACGGGAATCTCTATTAAGGCTCATAAGCAGTCGCATAATGGTCGCTTAAGGGCATTTTCCCTCAAAGACTCAATCTTCAGGCTGGTGGGCACTGGATATCTTACGGTGGGAAACAGAAAATGTTAGTAATCTTGACCTTTGTTAGGAAGGTGGGAGGGAGGAGTGGGGGAGTGGGGTGGGGGGTGCCTCCACCAGAAGCCACCTTCTGACTGAGAGTGTCTTCCCATCACAGACTGAATAAGAACATAAGAACATAAGAAATAGGAGCAGGAGTAGGCCATCTGGCCCTTCGAGCCTGCCCCGCCATTCAACAAGATCATGGCTGATCTGGAGCGAATCAGTTCCACTTACCCGCCTGCTCCCCATATCCCCTAATTCCCTTATCGATCAGAAAACTATCTACCCGTGATTTAAACATATTCAACGAGGAAGCCTCCACCACTTCAATGGGCAGAGAATTCCAGAGATTCACTACCCTCTGAGAGAAGAAGTTCCCCCTCAACTCTGTTCTGAACTGGCCCCCCCTTATTTTGAGGCTGTGCCCTCTAGTTCTGGTTTCCCTTCTAAGTGGAAAGAATCTCTCCACCTCTACCCTATCCAGCCCCTTCATTATCTTATATGTCTCTATAAGATCACCCCTCATCCTTCTAAACTCCAACGAGTACAGACCCAATCTGTTTAATCTCTCCTCATAAGCTACACCCCTCATCTCCGGTATCAACCTGGTGAACCTTCACTGCACTCCCTCCAAGGCCAATATATCCTTTCGCAAATAAGGGGACCAAAGCTGCACACAGTACTCCAGTTGCGGCCTCACCAGTGCCTTGTACAGTTGCAGCAAGACCTCCCTGCTTTTATATTCTATCCCCCTCGCGATAAAGGCCAACATTCCATTCGCCTTCTTGATCACCTGCTGCACCTGCAGACTGAGTTTTTGCGATTCGTGCACAAGGACCCCCAGGTCCCTCTGCACAGTCGCACGATGTAATTTTTCTCCATTTAAATAATATTCCAATTTACTATTATTTCTTCCAAAGTGGATAACCTCACGTTTGCTAACGTTATATTCCATCTGCCAGATCCTCGCCCACTCGCTCAGCCTATCCAAATCTCTCTGCAGACTTTCCGCGTCCTCCACGCAATTCGCTTTCCCACTCACCTTCGTGTCATCAGCAAACTTGAATACCCTAGATTCAGTCCCCTCCTCCAGATCATCTATGTAAATGGTAAACAATTGAGGCCCCAGCACCGATCCCTGCGGCACGCCACTGGTCACCAACTGCCAACCAGAAAAGCACCCATTTATCCCAACTCTCTGCTTCCTGTTAGATAGCCAATCCCCAATCCACGCCAACACCTTACCCCTAACTCCGTGTACCCTATTCTTCTGCAGCAACCTTTTGTGAGGCACCTTATCGAACGCCTTCTGGAAATCTAAAAACACCACATCCACCGGTTCCTCTCTGTCAACCGCACTAGTGACATCTTCATAAAAGTCCAGTAGATTCGTCAAACACGACTTTCCCTTCATGAATCCATGCTACGTCTGCTTGATCGAACCATTCTTATTCAGGTGCTCTGTTATTTCCTCTTTAATAATGGACTCTAGCATCTTCCCAACTACGGACGTTAAGCTAACCGGCCTGTAGTTACCCGCTTTTTGTCTACTTCCTTTTTTAAACAGCGGCGTAACAGTAGCTGTTTTCCAGTCAGCCGGCACTACCCCAGAGTCCAGCGAATTTTGATAAATTACTACTAACGCATCTGCTATTACCTCAGCCATTTCTTTCAGTACCCTGGGATGCATTCCATCCGGGCCCGGGGACTTGTCTACCTTCAGTCCTATTAGAATACCTCTGGACTTTCTCCCCCTCTCTCCCTTCTCCCCCCAACCTATTGCCCTATTAACCATTTGCCCCCCTCATTACCCTCAGGACATCCGCTACACTCTGCTTCCCAGAACCACTGCCACTTACCTTCACCCCGCCTCCCAACACTTCAGGTGGAATTTTCCCATTCGGCCTACCCACCACAGGAATCACATTGGGCGGGATAAGGACCAGACAAATTCCGTTGACCTCGGATGGGATTTTCCGGTCTTGGGCGAGCATGGCCGGAAAATCCCATCCTTCGTTCCGGGCACAGAGCTGCAGTGCCTCTTTTGGCCAATGCAGCGCTGTGTCTGGAGTGAGCTGGAGAGCTGCCGGCCACTTCCGGTGGAACTTCCTTGTCAGTGCGGACTGAGGTCCTGCCTGCTGCCAGTCAATGCTCAATTTAGTATAAAATAGCAGTGGGCTTGTCAGAGCCATTCCCATTGACTCTCTGGATGACGTTCATCAAGCCCCCTCCACCATCTGAAAAATTCAAGCCCTGGTCTCTTATCCAGGTTGTGAGCGGCAGATCCGAGGGTTTCTCTGCTTTTTGAGGCCCAGGCATTCACTGCAATGACGAAGGAGAAAAACAGTAAAATGGGGAAAAAATAATACTGGTCTGAACTGTTCTTTCCTTTTGGGATTTCGGGCTGAGCCCCACTTTTGCTTCATATCCAAGCAGGGAACAGGTGTCCTCCTGGCCTGAGCTAACCCCACAGCACAGAGCCCCCCATCTGCAATTCCTTCCAGATCAGAAACATTTCAGCAGAGAGTGGCTGCCTCAATTCAGCTCCAGGGGTTGCCATCTTTACCAGAAGTGGAACAGACGCTCTGCAAATGTCCAGCAGCTATCAACCCCACCACGCCCCAGGCAAAAGTTTCAGCTGTCTGGCAACCCCAAACACTCATACATTCTATATCCATTAACATTTTGCATGTCCTAAATCTTCCGGATTGTTTTCAATGGTCACTGGGCGATAGATGCCAATTCCAGTTGACTCCTCACCAATCCAGGAGGGTAGGCAACCCTAACCAGTTGGAGGGAAAAAGGAACACAATACAAGGTCATGCTGAGGGATCTAGCAAGATGTCGTATCCTGTGTAAACTTTATGAAAAAGCAAGCAATGACCCAGGCCTCTTTTGGTGTGCACTGTGCTGCTAGAATCCACAACATTTTGTGTCCATTTAAACATTGCCACATTTAAGTTAATACATTCTGAACTTGTTTAGTTGTTGCTAACCATTAGCCAAGGAAGGAAACAGTTTGGATTTTACAATCACCACAGTCACTGGTGGCGCAGTGATTAGCAGTGCTGCCACATGGACCCGGGTGCGATCCTCGGCTTGGGTCACTGTCTGTGTGGAGTCTGCATGTTCTCCCCGTGTCTGCGTGGGTTTCTTCCGGGTACTCCGGTTTCCTCCCACAGTCCGAAAGATGTGTTGGTTAGGTGCATTGGCCAAGCTAAACTCTTCCTCAGTGTACCCGAACAGGCGCCAGAGTGTGGCAACTAGCATTTTCACAGTAACTTGCAATGTTAATGTAAGCCTACTTGTGACATTAATAAATAAACATTAAGCCCTCAACAAATGTGGTGCTAATTACCCTGCCAAGGCAATCTCAATGGTATTGTTAATGTAAAACTAATAATCTGGAACAATGTTTGAGAAGGTGGAGAATAGCTTATCTCAGCCACTTTATTGTTTGCGACTGGAGACAACATTGCTTTAAAGTTCGTCTCTCTAGTATGTTGAGATCTAAAATCTCTGTTTGATATGGTATTTTATTGAATATATGGCACATCTCAAATACGCCCTTTGGACAGCAATTGGCCTCACAGAGCCATGTAACATTATACTTGTCGTTCATACTACTTGATGTCCTGTGCTCTGCTTGTAACTGTGGAATGATTCAAACCTTCAGTTTATAACAATGACCATAGAGTTCTTTTAGATGTGAGGAGGATCTTTGTACACATAGATCACCACAGCCACTAGCACAAACTACGTGACTTTCATGAAAAAGCATCGGAAAGCACATTCTGCCTGAAGTTCAATGGGTGTTCCGCCAGACTCCCACCAGATTTCTTGTAGTAAAATGGCAGAAACTCCGAGAAAAATGGTGGCAGCAGACTCAGAGAAACCTACAGTGCAGAAAGAGGCCATTCGGCCCATTGAGTCTGCACCAACCACAATCCCACCCAGGCCCTATCCCCACATATTTACCCACTAATCCCTCTAACCTATGCATCCCAGGACACTAAGGGCAATTTAGAATGGTCAATCAATCTAGCCCGCACATCACTCTCGTGAAGATTCCTTACTGCTTTGAACAGGGTGAGGTATCTGTTCTGATCCTACTGGGCAAGAGTTGAGCAGGGAATAAAGCAAGGGATTGGCCTTTCTATGATTTACTGGCATCTGGGATTTATTTAGGAACTAGCATACTTGTGATATGCCAACTGAATGGAGATATACAGACTAGAACAAGGGCATATGAGAAAGTCTGGACTCCACAATCACCACTGTCACTGGTGGCACAGTGGTTGGCACTGCTGCCTCATGGACCCGGGTTTAATTCTTGGCTTGGGCCACTGTCTGTGCGGAGTCCGCACGTTCTCCCCATGTCTGCGTGAGTTCCTCCGGGTGCTCCGGTTTCTTCCCCAGTCCGAAAGGCGTGCTGGGTAGGTGCATCGGCCATGCTAAATTCTCTCTCAGTGTAGCTGAACAGGTGCCGGAGTGTGGCAACTGGGGGATTTTCACAGCAACTTCATTGCAGTGTTAATGTAAGCCTACTTCTGGCACTCATAAATAAAC
Source organism: Mustelus asterias (assembly GCF_964213995.1). Taxonomy (NCBI): domain Eukaryota; kingdom Metazoa; phylum Chordata; class Chondrichthyes; order Carcharhiniformes; family Triakidae; genus Mustelus; species Mustelus asterias. The sequence goes on from NC_135821.1 coordinate 44,200,426, forward strand.
TTTAAATCCTCAACAAATGTGATGCTAATCACCCTGCCAAGGCAATCTCAAGACTTTCACATTTTTAAACAATGGATGTATTGGCTCTCTTGCTAATGGAAAAGATTAGAACATTGGGTGGGGTTGGGAAAGGTGGGCTCTTCAGCAGCTCCCTATGGCAAACAGGAAGTAATGTTTTTGGTAGTCATGCAGGCAGGTGCCAGAGATGCATCTGAGCCCATGCTTGTACTGACCATTCTAGCCCAGTGTCCACTTGATAACCTCTCTAACTGCACAGGATCAAGCTGGAAGACACCCATCAGGCATGGACATAGAATCATAGAATCCCTACAGGGTAGTAGGAGGCCATTCGGCCTGCACTGACAACAATCCCACCCAGACCCTATCCCTGTAACCCCACACATTTGCTAGTCCCTCTGACACTGAGACATTTTGCATGGCCAGTCCATCTAACCTATACATCTTCGGACTGTGAGAGGAAACCAGAGCACTCGGAGGAAACCCTCGCAGACATGGGCTGAACGTGCACACTCCACACAGGCAGTCACCCGAGGCCGGAATTGAACCTGGATCCCTGGCGCTTGAGGCAGTGGTGCTAACCACTGTGCCTCCGTGCTGTTCCACATGTGCCTGCCACAATCATGGCTTGAGGAATTTTGTGACCTTTGTGTTTGGGGCCATGTCACCAGCCCTTGGCCTTCTACACTACCTCCCCCATTGTGGGGAAGATCATCACTTCTGCTATCCCTTTCCTCTCCTGGACGGATGAGTGCAAGATGTGTGGAGTCTATCATTCCAGCACGTTTATTGGTGTGAACCTGCACCTTATGATTCCGTGGTGTAGGGCCCCTACATCAACGTGCTGAATCTTCCATCTTCCATATTTACTTAATAATGCAACTTTTTTTTGAGTAGCGTATTGCGAAAAGGTTGAGATTTACAGAGCTGGAAGATTATTGATGAGCAAAGTAACAGTGTCATGAATCACAGAGGCAATCAATGTATGATTCATGGATGAAACATTCATCGAGGGAACTCTTTATCTGTAATTCAGATGGTGCAGATCGGAAGAAATGCAACGTTCACTTATTCATGCAGAGATAATGATCAGCATATGTAACCTCAAGAAGTTAAACCTTTAATTGGTTTCAAACCTGTTAATTGCTGCATTAACTTGGAACGTTTCACCTCTGTCAGCCCCGGAACTTACCACAGGAGAACTTTGTTACCGCAAGCTACAGCATTATAAATCTCGCTTAACTTAATCTCTCTCTTTGCTGCTACAACCCTGCCAGAGCAGTGGAAATCTCAGAAGATGCAAGCCATGATATGAAGTATCACTTTACATGCACTTATAAGCTGGTAGCAGAGAATTTCTTGTCCCTGTATTCATAAAGTTTCTCCGTTAACAATGTAGTCATGTGTTCAGTCTGATAACAAAGCATTTCAACATGAAATGGTCCTAAATGATTTAAATGAGGCTTAGAATATCTGTGGCATTAAAGTCTCGTGTTCCAAAGAGTAGTTGCCTGAGGGGCACTTCACATAAAATCAGAGTTACAAAGTGTAGAAGAGCTGCAGAGCTGCGTATTCAATCTCAAGTAATGAAGAATAGAATTTTTTGACCCGGAGAATAACTGGAAGAGAATCCATCTGGTTCATGTTTATTTTATCTTCCAGAAGCTCTATCTGCTTTCCTGCAGAGCTTTGATAATTTTCAATTTCTCATCTCAAAAGGGTCAATGAGATGTTTTGTACAATTGATCTTTTCATCAGAGATGTTCCTCAGATTTACCAACACGCTCCTATCAAAAATGACCTATCCTGCAATTTCTTCTTTTGTCAAGATACAGAATGATTTTCTCTTGTAATAATTAAGCTTGGGAGACAAAATCTGTTCACGCAGTGCAGCCTCCAACAGAATTATGCAAACTTGCTCGATTTGCTGTGGGCAGGAGACACTGCGGGAGAGTACAGTCTCTTATGTTTCCAATATCATTGCAGAATGCCACATGGACCACGCAAGTAGCAGCCTGCCACATTGCCTGGCTCCGGGGAAGTCAGCATTGTGGCATCACATGAATTAATTTCACTCCATTCTGTTCAGCTCGCTTTCAGTATCTTCAATCTCCCTTTTTATATGCTGTCCCCATGCACCATAGAACCATAGAAAAATAGCAGCATAGAAGCAGGCCATTCGGCCCATCTTGTCCATGCCAGACCGAGGACACCCAAGTGCCCTTTCTAATCCCACCATCCTGCACCCGGCCCATAGCCCTGCAGCTTCCAGCAGTTAAGGTGCAGATCCAGGTACTCTTTAAAAAGTCTCTGCCTCCACCTCGAACTCAGGCAGCGAATTCCAGACATCCACCAACCTTTGCGTATAAAGGTTCTTCCTCATGTGCCCTCTACACCTGCTGCCACTTCTTTTGCATCTATGTTCCTTGTTCTAGAATCCTCCATCAAGAGAAACAATTTTATTCTGTCCACCCTATCTCTTCCCCTCATAATTTTGTTCACCTCTATCAAGTCACCCCTCAGCCTTCTTACTTCCAAGGAAAATAACCCTAATCTATCCAATGTGCCAAGGCAACAGAATTGTCGCACGGAAGGAGGTTATTAATCCTTTATGCCCATGCCCACTCTTTTAAGCAATCATCCAATTAGCTTCACTACCTCTCTTTCCTCAAGGCTGTACAAACATTTTTCTTTGCAACCAGATACACAGCCCCCTGTTGAAAGTTACCACTGAATGTATATCCACCACTCTTTCAGACAATGCATTCCAGATCATAACAACACACTGCATGAAGACATTCCTCTTCACCACAACTCTGGCTCTTCTGGGAATTACCTTAATTCTGGTTACCAACCTTCCTCCCCTCCTATTCACTATATCAAAGTCTCACATTCTGAACATGTTAAATCTCCCTTTTATTCTCCATTGCTATAATGGAGGACAATCCTAGTTGCTCCGGTCCCTCTGGGTGTGGGGGATAGCGGGGGGAGGGGTGGTGGGGTGGGGGTGGGGCATAAGTTTATAGAGCAGTCGGACAGGAAGAAAGAGGGGGCTGCTATTTTTCAGGGGTGTCCTTTGCGCATCTGGGGCAGCCCCTCCCTTCCTTCCTCCCCTTTTGAAAATTGTTTTTAAAAAATGGGTCTTCCCCTCCTACCATATTATGATGTGGGGCGCTGTTAATAAGGTCAGTTGTCTCTTATTTATTACACGTGGCGGACAGTATGTAAATTTCAGAGCCCACCACCGACTGCGTAATGGGGGTGAGCTTGGGGGTGGGTGGGAAGATGGTGGGCTGTGCACTCATCCTATTTGATGCTGAAAATAGGGTGCAGGTAAAATCTCGCCCCATATTCTTTAAGCGAAGCTTTGCTCCACACACACAGGAACTTCGGCAACATTCCAATCTCTCCACTCAGCAATAGCTACCCTGGAGCTGAATTGAGCTACTGCTGAGGTGGAAAGCTGGCTGGGGGTGAAATTATTTCCTGTATTTAGCAAGCGTTCTGTTTTTATTTCTTCATTTTTAACAAGTCGACGACAGTAAAGTTCATGGCTTTGCAATGTAATACTTCCCCCCCCCTCCCCACCTCACCCACAAAATTCACCCTTCCCTCCACCAGCATTATTAAAGTTGTCAATGAAATTTCCTTGCACTTTGACCCTAGCCTTCAATGCGCTTTTCCCTCCTCCAAAATCCCCCTCCGTATTCATTTTCACAGAATTGTTAACGGCTCAAGAGAAGGCCATTTGGCCCATTGCATCTGTACCGGCTTTGCAAAATGAGCACCATGGCTCAGTGCCCTTCCTCTGCCCTTTCCCCGGGAAGCTTTATGTTGAAGGGGCCAATGCCCCAAAGACAGTCCCAAAATTAGCAATTGAGTTGCTTGTACCCTACAGGCAGCAGATTCATTATCCATTCATCATCTGTAATTTTTGTCAAATGTTTTCTTAAGAAGTGCAATTCTTTGCATTTTATGAATTGGGCTATGAAATAATAATTGGGTCATTTTGCCAGGATGATCAAGCCATTTGAAAATTTTGCCTTTTTTCAGTTATGAAAAAGTGAACTTACACTTATATATCCCCTTAAGATGTCCCAGCATGTTTCATGGTCAAAGAATTACTCTGATGTTTTGTCACTGCTGTTATGTTTCAAGCGCAAAGAGCAATGACGAAAAATGTATTAATCTGTTCTGGTGGATTGTTTGAGGATCAGCAGCAGAAATAGAGCTACAAGGTCTTTCATGTCTACAAAGAAAGGTCTTGGTTAAACATCTCACGGCATGGAGGCACAGCGGTTAGCACTGCTGCCTCACAGCGCCAGGGACATGGGTTCAATTCCCAGCTTGGGTCACTGTGTGGAGTTTGCACGTTCTCCCTGTATCAGCATGAATTTCCACCGGGTGCTCCGGTTTCGTCCCACAGTCTAAGTATGTGCGGGTTAGGTGGATTGGCCATGCTAAATTGCCCCTTAGTTTCAGGGGGACTAGCTAGGGTAAATGCATGGGGTTATGGGAATAGGGCCAGGGTGGGATTGTGGTCGGTGCAGACTTGATGGGCCAAACAGCCTCCTTCTGCACTGTAGGATTCTATGATCTCATCTAAAAGAAAATGGCACTTCAGACTATGCAGCATTCTTTCGGTGTTGCACTGAAGTTCATCCAAGATTATGTTCAGTGGGGTTTGAATTTGCTTTGACCAAAAAGTCAATATGCCAGCCTTGACTCAAACTGGCATGTTCTCTTGGCTTCTATTTTTCCGCTGCCGATCCCTTGAAGGCAGCCACTCATTTAATGAAGAAACAACCCTCCCACTTACTTGCAGCCCTCTCTACCATCAGAGTTCACAGTACTTCAATCCTTCTTCCAAATGTTCATTCCTCAAGACCTTTTTAGAATGGGTTGACTTCAAATTCTCCTGCCTTCAGGTTGAAGTTGAGGTTTTTTTTCTCTTGTCTCAGACTTGGGAATCCAATGTCTGAGTAAAATATGTCAACAGTAATCTTCAATTTTGCCCATATGCTTGAAACAATAATAACTTGGTTTTTCAAAGTGGAGGCTGTATTTTCCCTTAAGACTTGAAAATAACTGTTGGGGTGGGATTTTATGGACCCTGGAGGCAGAGTGACAGGCCAGGAGGGCCAGTGGTGTTCCCTAAAAGTGGCAACATAGGTGGCCAAGGTGATTAAGATGGCAAATGGCATGCTTGCATTCATCAGCCAGGGCATTGAGTGCAGGAGTTGGGAAATCATGTTGCAGCGACACATAAAACCTTGGTTAGGCATCATTTGGAGTATTGCGTGCAGTTCTGGTCACCACACTATCAGAAAGACGTAGAAACTTTGGAGAGAGCGCAAAGAAGGTTCACCAGGATGTTGTCTGGTCTCGAGGGTGTTGACTATGAGGAGGGGTTGAATAAACTAGGATTGTTTTCACTGGAAAGAAGGAGGCTGAGGGGAGACCTGATAGAGGTCTACAAAATTATGAGAGGCATAGACGGGGTGAATACTCAGAAGCTTTTTCCAAGGGTGGAAGTGTCAATTACAAGGGAGCACAGGTTTAAGGTGAGAGGGGGAAAGTTTAAGGGAGGTGTGCGAGGGAAGCTTTTCACGCAGCAAGTGGTGGGTGCCTGGAATGTGCTGCCAGAGGAGGTGGTGGAAGCAGGCACATTAGCAACATTTAAGAGGCATCTGGATGGGTACATGAATAAGGAAGGAATAGAGGGATACTAATCCAGCAAAGGCAGAAGGTTTTTTTGAGTTGGGGTATCATGATTGGCACAGGCTTGGAGGGCCGAAGGGTCTGTTCCTGTGCTGTACTTTTCTTCGTTGTTTGTTCTTTATTATTGGACGCCATGACAGTGTCCGTTGCACACTCCTAGTGGAGAGGGAGGGTCCAGTGGGCCCATTCAGTTGTGAGTCATTTGAGCCCTTAATTTGCCAATTAATGTGATTCTGCGAGCAGCAAGACAGGCCTCTTTCCAAGTGTCCAGCCTGCTAGGTGAAAACTAGCAGACTGGTGGCTTTTTAATGAAGAATGCACCTTTTCTGGACACCTGTGTCCATTGGAGGCCCCACTCAAGTTATTCCCAGGACTCTCCTCCACATTTCCTTTCACCCTGATGATCCCACTTACTTGCTGGACCCTACCACGCTGACTCCCAGTGAGAGCCTGGTCTTCCCTTTGTACAGGCCCCATCAGTCTCTCTTCATGGGATTTCTTGCAGTCCCAACACTGGCCACCATTGCCAGTGAGCTGGAAGCTCTCAGAGGCAGGACATCTTCCCCAATGCCCTCCTCGAGCCAATTGATGGCCTAAAAAACTGAAAAATTACAGCAGGGTGAGCTGGCTAGGAGGCAAGCTCATTCCTTGATTTTTATGCTGGGAGATGGGAACCGAATCCCTAGCATAAAATTGATCCTGTGGTGTCATTTCAAAATGATGTCAGAATTCCTTCAATTCAATTTCTCACAGCACCAGGAATGAAGTTCAATTAGAAAAGGCCTGAATTACACTTACCATGGAGAACCGGGTATTGGAGGATACCTGCAAATGGGAATCGCCCTCATTCTGTGGAACTTTAACTCCACAGGGTGTCTCAATCGTGAATATGTGGGATAGGGTCTGGAAGCCGGTGCAGACTCGATGGGCTGAATGGCCTCCTACTGCACTGTAGAGATTCTATGAAATGTGCAAACTCCGCACAGACAGTGACCCAAGGTTGGCATCAAACACAGGTTCCTGGCGCTGTGAGGCAACAGTACTAACCGCTGTGCCACTGTGTCGCAGGAGTTAGGTGTGAAGGCACGCGCCCCCTAAAGTTCTCACATCAAGAAAGCTGCCAGCTTCCCTGATGCTCGCCAAGCCCAGATAACAGCAGGTGAATTTCAAAAGCTGCACGACAATGTGGCTCAAAGCTTCATCATTATATTTAAAGATCCAATCTGTCTTCTTGGACAGAATTGATCATGCACACATCTTCTCGCTTCAGTTACAGCTAGAAATGGGTGGGTTGGGAGTGGGTTTGAGTTGGGAAACATATTTCTCAGACACATGGCCCAAACCCAGTCACTTTTTGTGAGGTAAAATTCAGCCCTATCTATATGCAACTTCCGTTTGGACAGTATTTGTTCTTAAGTCTTTTGGAAAGCTGGAAATTAATGGTACTTAATGGACTTTGTTTCACTTTTTTTGAAAATAATACTAAAAGCTACATGGCAATACGCTTATTTAGGCTGGTTCTTTACAGTTCATTCAGAGAGTCCGAGTTGCTTGGTAAGTCACAGGTTTATATGTGTGTTGTGGTCCAGAGCTTTGGGAATGGTAGAGGCTCAAAAAGTTTTCCCATCGCGAGCTTGATCAGGAATGTCTCCCACTCTTATTGCCTGCCATTGGTGTGTGCTTGAAGGATTTGCAGGTTGATATGTAGCACGGTGGTACAGTGGTTAGCGCTGCTGGCTCATAGCATCAGGGACCTGGGTTCAATTCCGGCCTTCGGTGACTGTCTGTGTGGAGTTTGCATGTTCTTCCCGTGTCTGCGTGGGTTTCCTCTGGGTTCTCTGGAGGAAATTTCAAAGTTGTACAGGTTAGGTGGATTAGCCACACTAAATTGCCCCTTAGTGTTCCAAGATATGCAGGTTAGGGAGATTAGTGAGGCCAAAACATTGTATGTTTTCAAGAGGCAGTTAGATATAGCACTTGAGGCGAAGGGGATCAAAGGATATGGGGGAAGGCGGGATCAAGCTATGGACAATCAGCCATGGTCATAAAAAATGGCGGAGAAGGTTTGAAGGTTTGAATGGCCTACACCTTCTCCTATTTTCTATGTGTCTATGAGTCTGTATGACCCTTCTACAGTACTGTAGAACGGTCATGTGGATCTGCAACGTTAACTCTGTTTCTCCCTCCACAGATGCTGCCAGACCTGCTGGGTTTATCCCGTTTTTTCTGCTTTTATTTCTGCATAAGCTGAACATCATGGCACAGTGGTTAGCACTGCTGCCTCACAGTGCCAGGGACCCGCGTTCGATTCCCGGCTTGGGTCACTGTCTGTGTGGAGTTTGCACATTCTCCGCGTGTCCGCGTGGGTTTCCTCCGGGTACTCTGGTTTCCTCCCACAATCCAAAGACGTGCCGGATAGGTGAATTGACTGTGGTAAATTGCCCCTTAGTGTCAGGGGGACTAGCTAGGGTAAATGCATGGGGTTGTGGGTATAGGGGCCTGAGTGGGATTGTGGTCGGTGCAGATTCAATGGGCCGAATGGCCTCCTTCTGCACTGGAGGATTCTAAAATTCTATGATCATCTGGGACAATACAGTCCGCTTGATCTGCTAACTGATTCACTAACCTGAATTTCCCTTCACTCCACCATCAACACATTGTGGTTGCACTGTGTATCATCTACAGGATGCAGTGCGGCAACTCAACAGGAATTCTTTGGCAGCACCTCCCAAATCCAAATCCGGCTTTCTGCCATCTACAAGGACAATGGCAGCGGGTGTCAGGGAATTGTATCATCTCCAAGTCACACACCATCCCAATTTGAACTGATCACCTTTCCTTCATTGGCATTGGGTCAAAGTCCAACCTACCAGCAACGTGAGAGCATCTTCACCATGTTAACTGAATATTCAAGAGGGCCCATCACCACAATGGCAGCTAGGGATAGCCAATAAATTTCACCCTTCCAGCAATTGGTGATAATTAATGGATTAAAAAAGTGATATTCATCAAATACAGTCACCGAGATGTGCAGGTTATGTTTTTTTATAAGTTTATTTATGAGTGTCACAAGTACGCTTACATTAACATTGCAATGGAGTTACTGTGAAAATCCCCAAGTTGCCACACTCCGGTGCCTGTTTGGGCACACTGAGGGGGAATTTAGCATGGCCAATGCACCTAACCAGCACGTCTTTAGGACTGTGGGAGGAAACTGGAGCACCCAGAGGAAACCCACACGGGGAGAACATGGAGACGCTACACAGACAGTGACCCAATCCTGGAATTGAACCTGGGTCCTTGGTGGAGTTAGGCAGCATTGCTAATCACTGTGCCACTGTGTGGTGGATTAGCCATGGTAAATGCATGAGATTATAGGGGTATGGTGGAGGGGAGGGCCTGGGTGGGACATTCTTTCGGAGAGTCAGTGCAGACCCGATGGGCCGGATGGCCTCTTTCTGCACTGTGGAAATTCTATGGAAGATCTGGATTCTCACGTAGTGAGAGAAGTTTAAATATACACAAGAGCACACAGAAATATTGTTCTTTTTGAGGCTTTGATGACTTCAGTCATAAAAAAACAGACACAACTCAGCCATAATATTAATGGGAGATATGATTCATTTGAATACAGAATAGGACATACAGATGCTTCAACTGACACACAAGAGAACTACTGAAAAGAAACTTGAATTGGGAATGAAGAATGTGAGGTTAAGCAGCAGCATCCCGCGCTGGTGTCACAGCTCTACTGCTTCAGTAGATGATACACAGATGTCACTGAAACTATACGCAGTGAAACAATATAGATTCAGCAACATTTAGACAGTATCCTCCAAATGTTTATTGCTCGCTTCCTCTTCCTTTGGTCACAGCCCTTTTGTCAAAGCATATCTGGAATAGCTGTGGGATAAGAGACGAGTTGCACACTTGTAAAATATTTTTAGTCCATACTTTGAACTTGTGAGGGTTAAATTAAGTTGTTTCCTTACCAGTAGCCTGATGCTGGTTGGCAAGGAAGGTCATACATGTGATGTCACATATCATCAACTGTCTGTATCAACGGTGATGAAGTGGAGATGGTCGAGAGCTTCAAGTTTCTCGGAGTTCAGATCACCAACAATCTGTTCTGGTCCCCCCACGCTGACGCTATAGTTAAGAAAACCCACCAACGCCTCTACTTTCTCAGGAGGCAAAGAAAATTCGGCATGTCCACCGCGACTCTCACCAACTATTACAGATGCACCGTACAAAGCATCCTTTCCAGATGTATCACAGCTTGATCTGGTTCCTGCTTTGTCCAAGACCGCAAGAAACTACAAAGGGTTGTGAACGTAGCCCAGTCCATCACGCAAACCAGTTTCCCACCCATTGACACCGACCGCACTTCCCATTGCCTCAGCAAAGCAGCCAGCATAATCAAGATGTCCACGCACCCCAGAAATACTCTCTTCTATCTTCTTCCATCAGGAAAAAGATGCAAAAATCTGAAAACACATACTAACCAACTCAAGAATAGCTTCTTCCCTGCTACCATTAGAATTTTGAATGGTCCTATCACGTATTAAGCTGATCTTTCTCTTCACTCTATCTGTAACTGCAACACTGTATTCTGCACCTTATCCTTTCCTTCTCCCCTGTGTACTCTATGAATGGTATATTTTGTCTGTACAGTGCACAAGAAACAATGGGAGAGTTTTCCCATCCTGCCCGGCATGGGAATCGTGGTGTGGGGACCTTGGGACTAGCGCGGCCAGAAAACCCTGCCCAGTTGAAACCATTCAGTGCAGAAGGAGGCCATTCAGCCCATTGAGTCTGCACCAAAAACAATCCCACCCAGGTCCTATCCCCGTAACCCCACATACTTACCCCGCTAATCCCTCTAACCTACACATCCCGTAACACTAAGGGGCAATTGAGCATGGCCAATGAACCCCACATATTTACCCTGCTAATCCCCTTGACACTAGGGTCAATTTAGCATGGCCAATGAACCTAACCCGCACATCTTTGGACTGTGGGAGGAAACCGGAGCACCCGGAGGAAACCCACGCAGACACGGGAAGAACGTGCAGACTCCACACAGACAGTGACCCAAGCCGGGAATCTAACCCAGATTCCTGGAGCTGTGAGGCAGCAGTGCTAACCACTGTGCCACCGTGCCACCCAACACATTTCACTGTATACCAATACATGTGACATAATAAATCAAATCAAATCAAACTTGAATGTCACAATCACATGAATTTCTAAGCTAAATTGGTACATGAGTAGCATGTGACCATGCAAATGTGTTAGCTGGTTAACGCTTTGAATAAATGAACCATCTTTTAAATTAATAGGATAAACTTCAGCAAATAGCTGGCAGCATGTTGCAGAATATGACTCAATATGAGGCTTTATTTTTGTTGTATCTAACGATGCATTGTTCAAAGCTCAATGGCGGATTTGGGTTGTAAGATGGTAGAATGAAGGGGCAGCCTCTTGGGTTTTCTCTCTGCCACTCTGTCTCTCCCTACATGGTTCTCACATTTTTATGATATAACTTTATGCTAAACTCAGATATCCTGCAGCAGCACTTTATAACATAGCATCAAATTTATGCCGTGCCATGACTTCTGATTTGACATATTGCTTATGACTTCTTAATACTAGTCCAAAACTCGGGCTCATAAATATAAGATGATCACTAATAAATCCGAGTCAAAATTCAAGATCGAGTTCCTTTCCCAGAGAGTGGTTAGAATATGGAATTTAGTATCTCATGGAGTCATTGAGATGATCTAGAAGCATTTAAGGGACAAAGTAATAGGTATGCTGATCGGGTTAGATGAAATATGAAGCTTCTGTGAATTCATAGACCAGTTAGGACACAAAGCCTATTTATCTGCTGTAAATTCTATGCAACATGCACAGCACGAGGGCCAGGCAATACCTCATTGTATAGCAGCGCTAATACTTTTTATAAAAGCAGCGAATGTAATATTGCATCTGGACTCTGTGTAGCGTCTCCATGTTCTCCCTGTGTGGAAAACGTTTCTTTCACATCTCCCCAAAATGTCTCAAAATGCTTCATATAATGAGTGATGTTTAAGCATAATAACTGTTGTTAAGTGGGCGAACACAGCATCCATTTTGCATACAAATAATAAACAAACAAGTAGCCTGTTTCTATTGATGTTTGTTGAGAGAGAAAAGTTGGTCAGGGAATTCAGAATACATTCCCCCCTTGTCCCTTGAGGGGCCTTCATGCTCAACTATGAAAGTTTGGTTTTTGTTTTGTATTTCACCTGGAAACTGGCACATCTTTGGTGGCGGCACGGTGGCACAGTGGTTATCACTGCTGCCTCACAGCGTCAAGGACGTGGGTTCAATTCTGGTCTCGGGTCACGTTCTCCCCGTGTCTGCGTGGGTTTCCTCCGGGTGCTCCGGTTTCCTCCTACAGTCTAAAGGTGTGCGGGTTAGGTTGATTGGCCATGCTAAATTGACCCTAGTGTCAAGGGGATTAGCAGGGTAAATATGTGGGGTTACGGGAATAGGGCCTGGGTGGGATTGTGGTCTGTGCAGACTCGATGGGCTGAATGGCCTCCTTCTGCACTGTAGGGAATCTATGAATCTATGATCTGACAATCTTGCATTTCCTCAATTCTGCAATCATGTATCAGCCTAGATAATATGCTGAAATTCCAGAGTGAAGTTTGGACCAACAACTTTCCAACTTAGAGGCAAGAACAAACAAGAATTTGGAGGCACAGTAAGTAGTCTCTCAACACCAGGTTAAAGTCCAACAGGTTTATTTGGTAGCACGAGCTTTCAGAGCATTGCCCCTTCATCAGGTGAGCAGTGCTCCAAAAGCTTGTGCTACCAAATAAACCTGTTGGACTTTAGCCTGGTGTTGTGAGACTTCTTACTGTGCCCACCCCAGTCCAACGCTGGCATCTCCACATCAAGAATTTGGAGAATCATGAAAATGTCAATGAGGTTCTATTTTATTCATTTACGGGATGTGGGCATCATTTATTGCCGATCCATAAATTGCCCTTGAGAAGTTGATGGCGAGCTGCCTTCTTGAATCACTACAGTCCACTGTAGGCACACCCAATGTGCAGTTAGAGAATGAGTTCCAGGATTTTGGCTCAGCGACAGTGAAAAAACTGATATACTTCCAGGTCAGGATGGTGAGTGGCTTGGAGGAGAACTTCCAGATGGCGGTGTTCCCATGTGTCTGCTGCCCTTGTCCTTCTAGATGGCAGCAGTCATGGGTTTGGAAGGTGCTACCTTAGGAGCCTTAGTGAGTTCCTGCAATGCAACTTGTAGATGGTACACACTGCTGTTACTGTACATCGGTGGTGGAGAGAGTGATGGTTTGTAGGTCGGGTGCAGGTCAAGCGGACTGCTTTGTCCTGGATGGTTTTGAGCTTCTTGAGTGTTGTTGGAGCTGCACTCAACCAGGCAACTGGAGAGTACTCCGTCACACTCCTAACTTGTGCCTTGCAGATGGCGGATGGCTTTGGGGTGTCAGGATGTGCCACAAGATTCCTAACCTCTGACCTGCTCTTGTAAACACAGTATTTATATGGCTGGTTCAGTTCAGTTTCAAGTCAATAGCAACCCCCAGGATGTTAATAGTGGGGGATTCAGCAATGGTAACGTCACTGAATGTCAAGGAGTGATGGTTCGATTCTCTCTTGTTAGTCATTGCATTGTACTTGTGTGGAGGCAATGTTACTTTCCATTTGTCATCCCAAATCTGGATATTGTCCAGGTCTTGCTGCACTTGGACGTGGACTGCTTCAGTATCTGAAGAGTCACGAATGGTGATGAACATTGTGCAATCATCAGTGAACATCCCAGCTTCTAACCTTATGACAGAAGGCAGTTCATCGATGTACGTATTCAAAAAATGAGTCAGCAAAGGCTGTTGTTAGTAAAGTGTTCTTGTTTAGAATACAGGTCCTGAGTGATTGAATGCATCAGATAAGTAAATTGGTTTGTGCTGTTAATTTGCTCTTTTAGGATACCTGACAGTATGGATAGCAATTGGCAATTGGAATATTAGATCCTGTCCTATTTGTAATTTTTCTTCGTGTCTGGATGATGTTTTATGATCGCATGTCACCACATCAACAACAACCTGTAGCTACTTTTTATTTATTAGCGTTAGAAGTAGGCTTACATTAACACTGCAATGAATTTACTGTGAAAATCCCCTAGTTGCCACTAGGTGCCTGTTTGGGTACACTGAGGAAGAATTTTGAATGGCCAACGCACCTAACCAGTACGTCTGTCAGACTGTGGGAGGAAACCGGAGCGCCCGGAGGAAACCCACGCAGACACGGGAAGAACGTGCAGACTCCATACAGACAGTGACCCAAACCGGGAATCGAACCCGGGTCCCCAGCGCTGTGAGGCAACAGTGCTAACCACCGTGCCGTGCCGCTGTGCCATCCTACTTTACGCTCTTGGGTCTCATTTCCCTTGAGCTTGAAGTAGAGGAGAATTGACATTGACTTTAAAGATCACAGTAAATACAATAGCAGTATGAATCCAACTCTGACAAAATACACTGCAACAACATTCCAAGGCTCCTTCAACAGCATCCTGCAAGCCTGCGATCGCTACCACCCAGAAGGATAAGGGCAGCGGATGCATGGGAACACCATTGCAAGCAAGTTCCCCTCGAAGTCACACCCAATCCTGAATTGGAATTATGCCCATGATGTGGAGATGCCGGCGTTGGACTGGGGTAAACACAGTAAGAAGTTTAGCAACACCAGGTTAAAGTCCAACAGATTTATTTGGTAGCAAAAGCCACAAGCTTTCGGAGCCTTAAGCCCCTTCCTCAGGTGAGTGAACCTGAAGAAGGGGCTTAAGGCTCCGAAAGCTTGTGGCTTTTGCTACCAAATAAACCTGTTGGACTTTAACCTGGTGTTGTTAAACTTCTTACTATTGGAATTATATCGCCATTCCTTCACTGTCACTGGGTCAAAACCCTGGAACTCCCTTCCCAAGAGCATTGTGGGTATACCTACACCCCACCACAGAGATAGGATGGTTCTTGATTGGTAAAGGGTTCAAAGGTTACAGAGAAAAAGTGGAAGAACGGAGTTGAGAAACTTAGCAGTCACGATTGAATGGCCAAGCAGACTTGATGGGCCGAATAGCCTAATCCTGCGCCTATATCTTATGGTCTTATGGTCGTATATGACTGCAGCAGTTTAAGTTTTGAGGAATGGAGAATAAATGTTGGCCTTGCCAGCAATGCCTACATCCCGTGAAAAAATAATTTAAAAACGGAGAGGGCCAAAAGCATAGCAAAAAAGGCGCAAAATGCTTGAAGTAAACAAAAGCAGAGACAGAAAAAGAGATCAAAAGAGATCGAGGGACAGACAGATCAAGATGTAGATTGGCAAATTAAGATAGAAAGGAAAGGTAGAGATAATCCAAACTTTTCTTAATATATTCAGTCTAGTCTTCTGATCTTATCAAGGACCTTTTGTTCTTTTAATCGTACCGTTTCAGTGGCATGCAGATCACAAATATAAAACCACGATAAGTGGGTATTTCAATGAACACACAGCACTGACCAGTACTCTCCTGGCCACAATTCAAATATACTTTCCGGCATATTATCTGGGTAATAATTATCTCAGGACTCTTTCCATGGGTTTGACTTTGTTTCAGCAAAAAAAAATGCCTCAAAGTGTTAGTGCTGGTACTTAATCATGTAAGAACCTTCTTCATGACAAGATTTATGTTCTGCGGTGCCAGGTTAAACAGTGTCAGTGTAGGCCAGCAATGTAATGGCCACGTTGTTGGTCTATGGTTGGGCTTCACGCCAAGCTTGTGAAGAAAGAAAATGGTGGCTCTTCCTATTTCACTCTCCTGGCATTACGGACAAATGTGGAGCTATTTCGAGGTTCCTGTGCTGCACCCAAAGTTTAAAAATAAAGATTAAAACAAGAAACATCCCTCCAGTCCTCACCTCTCACCTCCTTACATCTCCGCACACTCACTACACCCCTTGTGTGCCACCTCGTGCCCTCCATCCATCCTCTATAACCCCTCATACCCTCTACGTTCAGTAATTCCCGCATCAATCCTCATACCCTCCATGACAACCTATGCCCCTCTCCCCATGGCCTTTTATAACCCTTATGCCAGCCTGTGCCCCTTCACTCACGCCTATGGTCCTTTATCACCTCTATGCCAACTTAGTGTCAACTGATGCCAAATCATGACCCCCACCCACCAACCTTTGTCCTTACACCTACCATGCCAACTAACCTATTATCCAGCATGGACATGCTTCAGGTGCCAGCAGAGATGAGATAAAATAATATTCTGGTGCTCATTGCAGATTTTGCCAGAATGGAAAAAAACTGAGCCATAACATCCTTAAAAGTTAAAGTTTATTTTATTAGTTACAAGTAAAGCTTACTTTAACACTGCAATGAAACTACTGTGAAATTCCCTTAGTCGCCACACTCCGGTGCCTGTTCGGGTCAATGCACCTAACCAGCACGTCTTTCGGACTATGGGAGGAAACCGGAGCACCCGAAGAAAACCCACGCAGACATGGGGAGAACGTGCAGGCTCCACATAGACAGTGACCCAAACCGGGAATTGAACCTGGGTCCCTGGCGCTGTGAGGCAGCAGTGCTAACCACTGTGCCGCCCACAGATTTGGTGGGGGAGGGCGTGGGGAGGTACCCTGAAGATGTGCTGGGGAACCCCTCTCGGAATGTCAACAATTGTCCAGAAGCACTAACTTCCCCTGAATAATTCTGCTGCACTGAGAACCATCCAAGAAGGCAATTTAAATAACTTTAGATGATCCTGTCAGGGTTATTACACCAATTGCTACTCAGAAAAAGTTTGAAGAATTAAACCTTCTTCTAACTTCTATGTAACTATCTAAAAAACCCAGATTGATCCTCCTGTGGACTTCCCCAACACCCCCGTACCCCCAGGGGACTCCACCAACCCCAACCCACCCCTAAACCCCCATGGGATTACTTCCACCTCCCCCCCAATCTCCCACCTGCATGGGACACCCCACCCCTCTCCCACCCCACTCCGCAAACCTGCAGGCCTGGCTCTCACCCAAACCCAACACAAACCGCCTGACTCAGCTGGACCTCCTCCCCGACCCACCCTGGCCCAATTCCCACTCCCCCAATATCCAACTCCCCCCCTACCCACCCCCACAATGTTCAAGACCTTCTCTCCCAAACTCTGAAACCCTAACCTCTGACCCCAAATAACTCTGACTGCTCCCACTCAACGGACCATTAAATTTACTTGATTTACAGCAGCTAGTGCAATAAAAAAGGGGCCATGGCCTCCTCAAATCCAACTGTGAGATTGGGGCCAGGGGAACTCTTTTGATGTTGACCCCAAGCAGCTCCTGCCTTCAGAGGTTACAGTGTAGTTTTTAAGAGCATGTAACTATGCTTTAAACTCTTGTAATTCTAGCTTTCGCTTTCCGATGCTAATTGGAAGTAATTGTCCACTCTCATTCACAAAACAATTACTACATTTGCATTCTTTCAGCTAAGTAAAGTCAAAAGACAACAAACATTTAATTCAAATGTACAATTCTTTATATTAACAAGCATTAGAATTCATAGTCTCACACCACAGAGCCTATAACCACATGTAGCTGTCAATCAAACTTCAAATTGACAGAAACCCTACTGTATAATGGGTGGTTGTGAAATTAGTCATGCAGCATTAATCCAGGAATGGAATGCCTCAGGCTTATGACAACAGACCGAGTGAAACAGCAAGCTTTTTATAAAATAACCAGAAATTCTTTTTCGAAGAATAAAAGCCCAGGGCCAGGATTATTCTCCCCACCGCACCCACCACAGCAGGTGTGCTGGTGGTGGAGATGGCTCACCACTGTCTGACTGTAGGATCTCCTGGTCCTGCCAAAGTCAATGTTAATTTTCTCACTGGCTGCGCTACTGAGGAATCCGCTGTGGTGGTTAACTTCGGTGGGACTGGAAGATTCCTCCAGCAAGAAGGGCCAGAAAATCATGCCCCAGGAGTTTTAAGTGTCTTGAGAGCTTGGCATTTTTCCCTTTGACAGGTCCCTTTCACAGGTGCTGCTGGCAGTTTTCACAGGGTGAGATTGTCGGGTCTGTTGACAGTTCCAATGAGCTTGACATGAATGAATTTGAGCACTTTTTACACACGTCTATATCTCTTATAAATTCCACATGGCACCTCGTCTATCCCAAAAGTCACCTGACACACCCCGAATATGCCCTGGAACCAGATTCAAAGATATACCTTACCTTTCGAAAATGTTATCCTGGCTATCCAAATGAATCCACAAAGTTCATACCGGCTCCTACCCGGTCTAACTGAACCACTCTGTGTTTCACACGCCTGCCTAGACAAATCCCACTTCAGTGGGGCAGCTGATGATTTAAATCACCAGCTGCCTCTGTAAACCATGTATGTGTGAAATATCACAATGATGAACCTCTCCACTGGAGCATGGTCTGCCAATTGTGATCAGAAATCATTACTTCAGCACAAGGTACTTTTGAGAAAGGCTATAGATGTGAAAGCCACAGGGTGGAATTCTACTGCCCCTCTTGGAAGTGGGATCTTCTGGTAACACCCATGTCAATGGATGTTTGAACGGCTCACTGCATTTTTGACCTACCCCGCTACCACAGCGGAGGTGTAAGATTTTGCCCACTGTATAAATATAAATGGAGGAATTCCCCCATCTCCCCCCACCACAGGAATTGTAGCGGGTGGGAGCGTGGATCAGGCAAAGGTCCATTGACTTTGGGTAGGATTCTCCAGTTTAGGGGCGAGCGCGCCTGAAGAATCCCACCCAAACACTTTGTTTCTTTTTTTTACTTTATATGCTCTTGCATATGGTGACACAATGGTTAGCACTGTTACCTCTCAGCTGCAGGATGCCAGGTTCAATTCTGGCCTCAGGTGACTGTGTGGAGCTTGCACATTCTCCCTAAGACCATAAGACCATAAGACATAGGAGCGGAAGTAAGGCCATTCGGCCCATCGAGTCCACTCCACCATTCAATCATGGTTGATTTCAACTCCATTTATCCGCTCTCTCCCCATAGCCCTTAATTCCTCGAGAAATCAAGAATTTATCAATTTCTGTCTTGAAGACGCTTAACGTCTCGGCCTCCACAGCCCTCTGTGGCAATGAATTCCACAGACCTACCACTCTCTGGCTGAAGAAATTTCTCCTCATCTCTGTTCTAAAGTGACTCCCTTTTATTCTAAGGCTGTGCCCCCGCGTCCTAGTCTCCCCTGCTAATGGAAACAACTTCCCTACGTCCATCCTATCTAAGCCGTTCATTATCTTGTAAGTTTCTATTAGATCTCCCCTCAACCTCCTAAACTCCAATGAATACAATCCCACGATCTTCAGACGTTCATCGTATGTCAGGCCTACCATTCCCGGGATCATCCGTGTGAATCTCCGCTGGACCCGCTCTAGTGCCAGTATGTCCTTCCTGAGGTGTGGGGCCCAAAATTGCTCACAGTACTCCAAATGTCCTCTGGCTTCCCCCCCACACTCCAAAGATGTATGGGTTAGGTTGATTGGCCATGATAAATTCCCCTTGGTGTCAGGGGGATTAGCAGGGTAAATACCTGGGGTTACGGGATAGGGCCTGGGTGAGATTGTTGTTGGTGCAGGCTTGATGGTCTGAATGGCCTCCTCCTGCACTGTAGGGATTCTACGGTAAGAAGTCTCACAACACCAGGTTAAAGTCCAACAGGTTTATTTGGTAGCAAATACCATAAGCTTTCGGAGCACTGCTCCTTCATCAGATGGAGTGGAAATGTGCTCTCAAACAGTGCAAACAGACAAAATCAAGTTGCAGAATACTGATTAGAGTGCGAATCTACAGCCAGCCAGGTCTTAAAGGTACAGACAATGTGGGTGGAGGGAACATTAATCACAGGTTAAAGAAATGTGTATTGTCTCCAGACAGAACATAGAACATAGAACAGTACAGCACAGAACAGGCCCTTCGGCCCACGATGTTGTGCCGAGCTTTATCTGAAACCAAGATCAAGCTATCCCACTCCCTATCATCCTGGTGTGCTCCATGTGCCTATCCAATAACCGCTTAAATGTTTCTAAAGTGTCTGACTCCACTATCACTGCAGGCAGTCCATTCCACACCCCAACCACTCTCTGCGTAAAGAACCTACCTCTGATATCCGTCCTGTATCTCCCACCACGAACCCTATAGTTATGCCCCCTTGTAATAGCTCCATCCACCCGAGGAAATAGTCTTTGAACGTTCACTCTATCTATCCCCTTCATCATTTTATACACCTCTATTAAGTCTCCCCTCAGCCTCCTCCGCTCCAGAGAGAACAGCCCTAGCTCCCTCAACCTTTCCTCATATGACCTACCCTCCAAACCAGGCAGCATCCTGGTAAATCTCCTCTGCACTCTTTCCAGCGCTTCCACATCCTTCTTATAGTGAGGTGACCAGAACTGCACACAATATTCCAAATGTGGTCTCACCAAGGTCCTGTACAGTTGCAGCATAACCCCACGGCTCTTAAACTCCAACCCCCTGTTAATAAAAGCTAACACACTATAGGCCTTCTTCACAGCTCTATCCACTTGACTGGCAACCTTTAGAGATCTGTGGATATGGACCCCAAGATCTCTCTGTTCCTCCACAGTCTTCAGAACCCTACCTTTGACCCTGTAATCCACATTTAAATTTGTCCTACCAAAATGAATCACCTCACATTTATCAGGGTTAAACTCCATTTGCCATTTTTCAGCCCAGCTTTGCATCCTATCTATGTCTCTTTGCAGCCTACAACAGCCCTCCACCTCATCCACTACTCCACCAATCTTGGTGTCATCAGCAAATTTACTGATCCACCCTTCAGCCCCTCCTCTAAGTCATTAATAAAAATCACAAAGAGCAGAGGACCAAGCACTGATCCCTGCGGCACACCGCTAGCAACCTGCCTCCAATCCGAAAATTTTCCATCGACCACCACCCTCTGTCTTCGGTCAGACAGCCAGTTACCTATCCAATCGGCCAACTTTCCCTCTATCCCACACCTCCTCACTTTCATCATAAGCCGACCATGGGGGACTTTATCAAACGCCTTACTAAAATCCATGTATATGACATCAACTGCCCTACCTTCATCAACACACTTAGTTACCTCCTCAAAAAATTCTATCAAATTTGTGAGGCACGACTTGCCCTTCACGAATCCGTGCTGACTATCTCGGATTAATCCGCATCTTTCTAAATGGTCGTAAATCCCATCCCTAAGGACCCTTTCCATCAATTTACCAACCACCGAAGTAAGACTAACCGGTCTATAATTACCAGGGTCATTTCTATTCCCTTTCTTAAACAGAGGAACAACATTCGCCATTCTCCAGTTCTCTGGCACCATCCCCGTGGACAGCGAGGACCAAAGATCAACGCCAAAGGCTCTGCAATCTCATCCCTTGCCTCCCACAGAATCCTAGGATACATTTCATCAGGCCCAGGGGACTTATCGACCTTCAGTTTATTCAAAATTGCCAAGACATCCTCCCTCCGAACATCTATTTCCTCCAGCTAGTGAGCAGCTAGTGAGATTCTACAAGCCCAGGAGGCAAGCTGTGGGGGTTACTGATAACGTGACATAAATCCAACATCCCGTTTAGGCCGTCCTCATCTGTGCGGGACTTGGCTATCAGTTTCTGCTCAGCGACTCTGCGCTGTCGTGTGTCGTGAAGGCCGCCTTGGAGAACGCTTACCTGAAGATCCAACGAAGGAGCAGTGCTCCGAAAACTTATGGTATTTGCTACCAAATAAGCCTGTTGGACTTTAACCTGGTGTTGTGAGACTTCTTACCGTGTTAACCCCAGTCCAACGCCGGATTCTACGGAACAGACTTGTCTGGTTGGGAGAGCAGTTACAAACATTTCTGAGTAAAAATATAATTTGAGCAGCACTCTTGGCTTGTCAGGGATTAAATGGCGATTTTGAATATAATACAGGCTGTCGATGAGAACACGGGTTTTCAAAAAGAATTTGCAAAATGAAACATCTCCAGGGTAACTGCAGCACTCCTTTTTTTTAATCTGCCATAAATGTTCTGCTCATATTCTCATAACATAGCTTTCTCACGTTTTAAAAATGTATTTGCATAATTGGTTTTGCTAGGTTTTACAGCATGCCAATGTTTCCCATAACATTCTGATTTGCCCGTCACTCTGTGTTCCCATAGTACGGCTTTTCTTCCAGATGTGTGCAATCTATAAAGCAGCCAGCGAATGCTTGTGTAGTTTGACTAAAGGACTTTAACTTCATGTCACAGAAAACAAATATTTTGCGGAGCTAGTGAAAGTGAGACAAACGCGATAACTTAGCGTAAATTAAATGTGTCGTAGAGATTTTTTATAGATGTTACATATGTAAAGGCTCCAAAATGACACTGCATCTCATTTTCAATCCCACTGCATGTCACTGTCACTATATTTAGGAAGCATTCAGAAAGATGGCAGGAAGGGGGCCTTCATAATGAGGATTTTAACAAGAGGGATGTCACAAAATGAGCTGTAGTGAGCAGCAGTTGAAGAGGGTTACAGTGAGGGGCAATTACAAAGAGGATTATTGTTAGATAAACATGATAAACAGGATCTGCTTCATGATTTATCAGGCAACAAGGAAGAATTGCAAAATGCGTTCCACACCAGAGGTTAACTGAGAATGTTACACTGAAGGTTAATTTGCAAGGCTGAACAAATAGGGTTTAGTGTAAATAGTCTTTGTGTATGATAGTACACTTCATTTGTTTGGTGTTTAATTTTTGCCATCTTTCTCACCATCACAGCACTTCTCATATCCTGCACTCAGATTGACCATCAAATGGTGCCACGTTAGTGATGCCATGGTTGGAAGCACATTAAAGCAGCCTCTGGTTACGAAGGGACACAAGTTAAAAGTGAGGGGTGGGAGGTTTAGGGAGGATTTGAGGGAAAACGTTTTTACTCGGAGGGTGGTGACGGTCTGGAACGCACTGCCTGGGAGAGTGGTGAAGACGGGATGCCTCACATCCTTCAACAAGTACCTAAATGAGTACTTGGCACGCCATAACATTCAAGGCTATGGGCCAAGTGCTGGCAAGTGGGATCAGGTGGGCAGGTCAGGGTTTTTCATGCGTCGGTGCAGACTCGATGGGCCGAAGGGCCTCTTCTGCACTGTAGTATTTTGTGATTCTGTGATTCTGGTTTCCCGCAACAGCATCAATTAACCACAGAGAAGTACCTCTAACCGGACACAAATTATTGTAATTCTCCATATTGCTATTTGTGTTGACATCAGTAGCCTCTTTGAGCAAGATTGACAATTTAGTATGCAAATTTGCAAATGATTTTGCTCCTGTTAAATTAGGATTATCTCTGACTTATTCCATATCCAATTCTTAATGCCGGCACGTCAGTGAAAACTTCAACTCATTCGACTGGGCTAGATTGGATCACAGAATTGACTTACAGTACACGCAGTGTCCCAATATTTTTTACTTACATTGTGCAGCGTCAAACCCTTAGAAAGGAGTAACCATTAAAATGTACATTTTTCTCCCTGGAGTGAACTTTGAACTCTGCTTCCAGGAACTCAATACCAGATTGATGCCCTGTTATTTAGTCAGCCTTAGCCAAGTGACTCCCACTAAAAAAAATGTGCCCTGTTCATTCCTCTCTCTTTTAATTTGATTTAAAATGTGCGTATTTCCAAGAAACTTCAAGCTCCGAAATGACAACTATTTAACATCCTTCGCAGGATTCGAAGAAAGTGACTGATACTTTCACCAGGCAGCAGAGGCATAAATTATTTGAATGAAAAATTAAGATAGTCATGGGCATGAATTATCACTTGGCAGGTCAGAGCTGTCGGAGAAATTTGAAAAGCCGTGTTTGGATTCCAAGACTAGATGGAATCTTTCTCTGCTGAAATAGTGAGTGACAGCAGACAATGACATACTATTGAATTCCCAGCTCCTCAGCCATGGTGCGACACAGGGGTGATTTTGACCCCATATTGGGCGAGAACCTGATTTTAATACATTTTAATAAATTTGAATATGATTAACGAGTCCCCCCGCCAAATTATTTCTCCTCACTGAACATTCATATTCACCGACGTGATGATCATAACAGGTTTTTAAAAATGCAAACCTGTCGAGGAGATCTCTCCAGGGGCACAAAGGTAAGTATGGCCCCCATAGGAGAGGGATATAGAATCATTGAATCCCTACAATGCAAAAGGAGGCCATTTGGCCCATTGAGTCTGCACCAACCATAATCCCACCCAGTTCCTATTTCCATAACCCCACATATTTACCCTGCAAATCCCCCAACATTAGGGTCAATTTAGCATGGCCAATCAACCTAACCCTAATCTTTGGACTGTGGGAGGAAACCTACTCAGACATGGGGGGAATGTGCAAACTCCACACAGATAGTGAGCCGAGGCAGGAATTGAACCATGGTCCCTGGTGCTGTGAGGCAGCAGTGCTAACCACTATGCCAGTGGCAGGCAGTGTCTAGATTTCCTTCCCTTAGTGAACCGGTTGGGTTCTTTTAAACAATGACTTCATAGTCATCATTAGACTTTTAATTCCAGATTTGTTTTTTATTGAATTCACATTTCACCATCTGCAGTGACGGGATTTGAACTGGAGACCCCAGAACATCACTCTGGGTCTCTGGATTACTAGTCCAGTCACAATGACATAATGCCACCGCCTCTGCTTGATGCAACAGGAACACTAGCATGGACCAGTCATTCCGAATAACATGTTTCTGTGCTGTAAATTCCATGTACTCCTATGATTTTAAGTTTGCTCATGTACTGGGGATGCACAGACTTTGAGCTTCTCAAAGTTGCTACCAGTGACTTTTCTACTCCCTCAATTGAATTTAACAAAGTTTACACCCTCCCAGGGATTCGGTACAGTATCTGCGCAATGTTTGCAGGAAGCTGACAGTAGTTTTATTTTAATTATAGCAAGGTAAAAATATTTTATGTGAATCCTTCTCACACCATCACCCCTCCTCATCCTCCTCTGGCCACGCTCTTGTAAGCCAGCGAACATCGCTGACAGCAAGAGGGCACGCGAACTGCAACGTCAGCTAAGGGTGATGTTGGAACTCCTACAACCTGCTGAGATGCGAACCCAATGCTGTTCTGCTCGAACAACTAAATCACAGTTTGAAACATACATTGAATCTGGAACTAAAGGCCAAAATTCCAAATATAACAACATGATCTATCCTTTCAGAATCATTAACCTTACTCTCAGGAAGCAAATATAGGTAAAGGCTTTTGATTCCATAAAGAAGTCACTAGTACACTTAGAATCAGAGAATCTCTACAGTGCAGAAGAAGTCTGTGTGGAGTTTGCACATTCTCCTCGTGTCTGCGTGGGTTTCCTCCGGGTGCTCCGGTTTCCTCCCACAGTCCAAAGATGTGCGGGTCAGGTTGATTGGCCATGCTAAAAATTGCCCCTTAGTGTACTGAGATGTGTAGGTTCGAGGGATTAGCGGGTTAATATGTAAGGGTATGGGGGTAGGGCCTGGGTGGGATGGTGGTCGGTGCAGACTCGATGGGCTAAATGGCCTCTTTCTGCACTGTAGGGTTTCTATGATTTCTATGATTTCTATGATCATTTGGCCCATCAAGCTTCCACCGACAACAATCCCATCCAGACCCTATCCCTGTAACCCCGCATATTTACCCTGCTAATCTCCCTGACACTAAGGGAGATTTTACCATTTTGATTCTAAGTGCTTGGCAGACTTGAGACTGAGACTTTCGGATCTGTTCTCAGGCGCCCCCATACGCACTCTGCCTGCAAAAATATCAGCGATTCCGAATTGCGCTGCACAAGCCTGTGGGTGGAGCTTAATGCGCCCGAAACTCTGCAGCTCCGATCGGCACCTCCAACTGCGCATGCCCAAACAAAAGATAGAATGTAGCTCCCCTGCCATAATTGCTCCCGGGCTGGGTAATACCTCCGCTTGGCCCCTATAGACATTGCCCCACTCCCACAACATTACTGACCCCCTTATCCTCCATCCCCTGGCACCCAGACCGATCGTGGGCCCTCCCCCCCTTCCCCCTCACTGATCTCAGGCATAGTGGCAACGGACTCCCCCCTTCCCTCCCCTTCCCCACCGTTCTCAAGCAGAGAGCCATTGGAACCCCTCCCCCTCCCCCTTCCCACCCCACTGATCTCAAGCAGAGAGCCGTCAGACTGACCCCCCCCCCTCCACCCCACCCCACCCCACCGATCTCAAGCGGAGAGCTGTTGGATGCTCGGCACTTACCTCCACACGAACTGGAGCACCTGAATTGGACTTTTGTGGAGCATGTCTGTGTTTCGTCCCGATTCTGGACGGACGAATGCGATGGTAAAGGGGGAAGTGCCGGTAAGTTTGGGGGTGCAGCCCATTAAGTCAATTTAAATGCATGCAAATGCATTTAAATAGCTGTCACGCCCATTTCGGGTGTGTTCCCAATCATGGCAATTTTTGGCCTTGGTAAAGGGGGACCCGGCATGGAGGTGGGCACAGATCGCGCTGCCTGCCTCACGCCCGACTTTACCAAGGTTTTGTGTCCAAAAACGGGTGCAACTTGATGGTAAAATCGTGCTCTAAGGGTCCATTTAGCATGGTCAATCAACCTACCCACACATCTTTGGACTGTGGGAGGAAACCCACGCAGACACAAGGGAAATGTGCAAGCTCCACACAACCAGTCATCCAAGGCCAGGATTGAACGCAGGTCCCTAGCACTGTGAGGCAGCAATGCTAACCACTGTGCCACTGTGCTGCTCCCTCCCTGAAACACAACACAGACTCTCTCACACACTTCGGAAGAGAGAGAGAGAATGTCAGGGGAACTGTGATCCCAACAGAACCTAAATCATACCCCCCCTTCCCCAAACACAACACAAACTCCCTCACACACTTTGAGAGAGAGAGAGAAAGAGAACTTTAAAAAGAAAGACTTAAAACTGAGTACAGAGCTACGGAATCCAAGCATGTTTTCAACTCATTCTGCCACAAAATAATACTGTGGCATATTCAATGCAATGTAGACCTGTATTGCAAATTAGTATTGAAGTCTGCCTTTCTGAGGCTAAAATGGCTCAATTCATCTAGCAACTCTGACTGAACTTCATCTGCAAAAGCCACAAGAAGCCAACTGAATTCCTGCTTGGAACACAAGCTGACAAGTTGCTATTTTATGATTAAAATTCACAGTAAGATGTCTTTTGGCATCAACCATTGGTTTGGGTGATTGGAAAAGAGACTTGACCTGAACTGTCCTGGCAACTGAAATACATTTTCAGATCACAAAGAAACTTGATTTGCCAACTCAGCACATTTTCTGCCTTAGAAATGGAGAACCCTGCACAATATCAACCAGATTTTGCATTCTATTTAATTTTAGAACTGGATTATATTTTACATTTCGCCTCTTGTTATTTCCACGCAGACTAGCTATGTTGAAAAAGATAGCCTCAGTATCAGAAGAAAACACTGAGGTGAGCTTTAACAATGGATTGACTTAGGTCAGATGGAAAGTAAAACCAAAGGCTGGAATTCTCCGGCCGGTCACAACCCGTCACCGCTGCCAACGAGGATGGACAATTTGGGGCTCAGCCAAGTATCCGTTCACTGCAGTGGGACAGGAGAATTGCCTTTTCCTGAGGGCAGTTAAGAGTCAACCACATTGCTGTGGCTCTGGAGTCACATGTAGGCCAGACCAGCTAAGGACGGCAGATTTCCTTCCCTCAAGGACATGAGTGAACCAGATGGGTTTTGACGACAATGGTTTTGTGGTCATCATTAGACCTTTAATTCCAGATTCTTACTGAATTCAAATTTCACCATCGGGCATCACGGTGGCACAGAGGTTAGCACTGCTGCCTCACAGCGCCAGGGACCCGGCTTGGGTCACTGTATGTGTGAAGTTTGCACATTCTCCCTGTGTCTGCGTGGGTTTCCTCCAGGTGCTCCGTTTTCCTCCCACACTCCAAAGATGAACGGGTTAGGTGGATTGGCCATGCTAAATTGTCCCTTAGTGTTAGGGGGACTAGCTAGGGTAAGTGCATGGGTTTATGGGGATAGGGCCTAGGTGGGATTGTGGTTGGTGCAGACGCGATGGGCCAAATGGCCTCCTTCTGCATTGTAGGATTCTATGATTCTATGATCTGCCATGGGATTCAGACCTGGGTTCCCAGGGCATTATGCTGGGTCTATGGATTATCAGTCCAGCGACAATGCTACTCCACCGCTGCCTCCGCTCCAATCTGAGAAGTTGTCGATCCCCAATTCAAATCTGCTCACTCCTGATTTGAATGGAGGTGGGTTGGATGGCTGGAAATCAGTCCGTTCCTATGAGGTAGATCCCTTATCTAAATGTTTTAAATAGGTTGCGTGGCTTGGGTGTCCTTCTTCCGTGTTCTTGCTTCAAATTCTAGCTGGCTGGTTTTACTGGGCCTCATCAGGCAAGCAGCTAAAGGGAGATGAGGGATGCTGTATGGAAGGCAAACCACCCAAAAGGGTAGCAGGCAAAAACAGAAACAAGTAACTTAAAAGGTGCATATGCACCTAAAGTGCCATAACATGCAGGGCTACAGATCAAATGCTGGAAAGTGGGATTAGGCTCGTTTTTTGGCCAAGCAGATACAATGGGCCAAGTGATCACTTTCTGTGTCATTAATCTTCTATGGCTCTATGATTTCCTAGGTTATAACCGTGACGATATTTTATAAGTATTTAATTGGCTTGAACTTATGTTGGGATATCCTGAGACCATGTGTGTGCCATATAAACAACCTTTATTCTTCCATTCGCTTCCTCTTCAAAATTTATGATTCATCAGTAAGAATTTACTATCAAGATAACAGTGAGGCTAACTACCCTCATCATCTATATATAAACTGAATAGCCACGTGGGTATATTGCTGTTCGAGATGCACTGTTTCACTGTCAGCTGAACAACAACATTTCGCAACGTGGTTCCTCAATAAAATATATTGATTAGAATAGCGTTTTTGGACCGATATCACAGATTCAGAATAAAAGCACATCGGCCTTGGGTGACTGTCTGTATGGAGTTTGCACATTCTCCCTGTGTCTGCGTGGGTTTCCTCTGGGTGCTCTGGTTTCCTCCCACACTCCAAAGATGTGCAGGTTAGGTGGATTGGCCATGCTAAACTGTCATTTATTGTCCTTAGATGTGTAGGTAAGGTGGATTGGGGGTTACAGGGATCAGGGGTGGCAATGGGAGGGATGGGCCTGATAAGATGCTGAGTTGGCACAGACATGATGGGCTAAATAGCCTCCTTCTGCACTGGAAGGATTCTATGATTCAATTCGATGATTCGATGAAAGTAAGGACTGATCTATTTCAATGTTATTGTCAAAAAAAATCTCCCTGGCTCTAAAACTTTACGAGTGCGGAGTTAAAATTCTTTCAGCTTTTAATTGTAACGGACATTTAAAAATTCTAGGGTAAACTTTCCAGTCCTGTCCACCACGGGAATTGTGGCAGACAGGACAGAAAATTTGGCGGGCCATTTATAGGTCCATTGATCTCAAGCGGGAATTTCCGGTTTTGAGGAGTGCGGGGCCAGAAAATCCCATCACACATTTTTAATGAATTTCATTCCTCTCTCTTTTATCTCTCTCTCTTAATCTAATCTTTTTTTCCCTCTCTTTCTTTTGCTTTCTGTATCAAGTTTGACATTGCATGGATTACTCAGATTCAGACTTTGCCCTGTTCACCAACAAAACTATTAGATCATTGGATAAGTGGATGCAGAGCTTCTTGCCTTGTTCGGAAGCCTTGTAGAAGTTTGGTATCATTTTGACATCTCACTAACTGCAATGTGATGCAGCAATGTGATGTGCAAAATTTCAAGGAAGTTAAAAGCCAAGGACAAACCTACTCAATGTGTATTCCAGCTCATTGCTTCTTCGGAGATCCCAGTTGTGTTCTCTTTTAATTTTGACAATCTGCAGGCTTTTTAAAACCCATCCTTCACATAAACTAATCACAGTGTTCTGATTTGCAGTGTCCCGCTTTGACAAAGGATCATCTGGACTCGAAACGTCAGCTATTTTCTCTCCTTACAGATGCTGCCAGACCAGCTGAGATTTTCCAGCATTTTCTCTTTTGGTTTCCGATTTACATTGTGTTCTCCTTCACCATATCAGTTTGATAATGCTAATACTTCTTGCCTTTGACTTCTCAATGAAAAAAAAGTCCCACGTTCGTACTTACACGTTCTGTACAGATCATAGAATTTACATGAGGTTTATAGAAGATGATTTCTAGTGGAATTATCTGGCAGGAAAACTAGGCAAAATCAGTGTAAAGAAAAGCAACAATGTGATTTCAGTAGGCTTCATATTTGCTCTTCCACCATGCCATCCAGCAAATCAAATTACTATAACAGCAATTTAAATTGCATTGTTTATGAAATCACAAAGACATGCATTGCCTTGGGGATAAAACACAAACAAGGCAAAATCCTCAATTTTGTGAAATAATATACACAGTTGGACATATTTTTGGCAAATAGTTATCCAAACTTGTCAACATACACTGAGTCAAATCAGCTTGACATGGTATGCATAATTTTTATCCCATCCATTAACCCAGCATATAATTCAAATAATTACTGATGATTGCAAGTCACTTTGGATAAGAGTGTTATGATTAGGTAAGTATAGATTGACAGAGTAAACTAATAATGTGGAGACCATTGTGAAGCTCATCTAATTTCCATTAAGCTTTTTTGCAAGGAAGAGGTTTCGAACGCATTTCCGTTTTCACGCATTGGTAAATGACAATGCTTTTATCATTCATCCTTCCACCGGGTGTTTCAAATGTTTCCGTTTTAATCATCTGGCTCCTAGCCACAATGGCACTTAGAAAATCAAACAGACTGTGGAATGTATGATCTTACAGAAAACCACAAAGATCTTATGAGCTTTGAATAAATAAGGGTTTAAGACGTAGTTTGCAGTTCACTATTGATTGAGGATCTGTCTCATGTTCTTACACAGTTGTTCTGGATATGAAGTACAGAAACAGATAAGTGGCCAAGGTGAGCTTCCCTGGGACATGGGACAATTTCCCTCTCCAACTTAACCTTCTGGAAATTGCCAACATCACGCTAGCTGAGGATTCAGTTGTAAGTTTCATCCACTCAGAACCCAAAGGCCACATGGACATTTGAACAGACCTGCTTTCTTCAGACTCCAAAAGATCGGGTGCAGACTTGTGTGAAATGTACCATTTTAAACACAAAATTAGCTTAGCTTGACCATTGCTGCCATGCCAATGCTCATCAAGATGGAAATACAATTTTTTGTTCCTCTGACAGTATTGTAACAAGAAAAGACAGTATAATATACATCCAACAGTTTGTGACATGTACACCAAGTATACTATTTAACATCCTTATTGCTACAAACTTTGTAACACAGTTATGCTTTCAAAATGTTTCCTTTATGTTAAAATTAAATAGAGTATCCTGAGTGGGGGATGATGAAATCAGATGCAACTGGTCTCTGCCTGGAGACAGGACCAAATGACCTGGTTGCTATGGGGGAAGAGGCCTATGTCAAAACCTATTTAATATCAAGTGATAGGTTTGGACACAAAGGAGGGGCCATTGACCTTTCTGGACATAGACTAACAGACTCAGAGGCTGAGGGAGGGAGACAGAATCAGTTGCTGCTGTGAAAAGTTGAGGAAAAGTGTTGTTTTTTGTGAGCCACTAAATAGAATGCTGAAGGGGAACTGATTTTCCCTTCAAAGAGACGGGACCTGTGGTGATCTAAGGCCCAAGGAGTTGCTAGAGTGGGCCTGGAGGCTGAAAGTCAGATCAAAGATATTACGCCTAAGTGAAGGGAATTTGAAATGACACTAGAAAACTCACCCTGTTGCATCAGGAAGAAGGGAACCTACATAAATCCAGGAGGAATGTGGGGCTTAATCTATAAGGTTACATTTTCTTTGAGAGTGTGGTGTAATGTACAAATGGGTCCTAACATAATTTTAGTGGAGTTAATTAGTCAATGGGGAAGTATCGTTTCTGTAGCTTGGAGCACTGGTTGCCTGATAAGTAATGTTTAGTCTGTGTTGAATTTAGATTTTTCAATATGGTCAATAGGTGGGATTTTCCAGCCCTTCCTGCTACTGGGATCTTCCAGTCCTGCCAAAGACAACACCCGCCATAGGTTCCCTGGTGACGGGATGGGCGAACTGTGCAAATTGCTATTGGCTTCGACAGGACTGGAAAATCCCACCGATGGCCAAAGGCAAGCTGCCTCCACCGCAGGGGGACTGGAAAATTCTGGCTAATGTCTCAAAATATTACATTTTGTCATCTGATTCCATTGGATGCTGGGAAATTCATACATTTTTAAAGAAATGTATGAAAGAAATCATTAGGACCTATCCTAGTTAACAGTTAATCCATCATCCTTCATTGATCTATTGGGTAGCTGTTCTCAAAAACTTAAAACTTCCTTTTAGTGATGTTTTATAACATCTGCATTTAATTAGAAGGATGTAAGTCTGAAATCTAAGCTGATGTAAGTCTGAAATCTAAGCTGATCTAGGCCTGGTTGCTATCTTTGCATTTATCCCTCTAAGCATTCGCGCTTATGATTAGATACCTTGGACAGGACCCAATTTCTACCTCTTTCTATTGGCTGTGGTGTGACCTCAGCATCAGAATTGATATTGAGTTTGACATCTTTGAATCATTCAAGTCAGACCAAGATCTCAGGGCCTAATCTGATTCACTTATCATCACTGCGACAGCCATTACTGAGTTGTCCAGTTTAATAAAGGTGATAAAGGCAACACAAGTTGAAATTCAAACGAGCACACCATTTGCAACTATCACAGGTAAAACAGACAAGAGCCGCTGCTCCACATTTCTCAAAATGCCTCATCATTCTTCAACCAAGAAAAATGGGAGGGCAGTTTGTTTATAAAAAATTACCTCGTTCCAGACAGAATTCTCCTCCTCTGGTGTCCATGGTGTTTCAATATCTTGTGCCTTAAAGATGCCTGAAAAAGAATCATAGAATCCTTAGTTCAGAAGGAGGCCATTCGGCTCATCCAGCTTGCACCGACCACAATCCCACCACAACCCCTGTAAACCTCTGTATTTACCCCGCTAACCCCCCTGACAGTAAGAGGCAATTTAGCATGGCCAATCGACCTAACCTGCACATCTTTGGACTGTGGGAGGAAACATCCTCCCCGTGTCTGCGTGGGTTTCCTCCTGGTGCTCCGGTTTCCTCCCACATCTTGAGACACGAAGGAACAATTTAACTTGGCCAATGCAACATAACCTACACATCTTTGGACTGTGGGACGAAATCATGCAGACATGGGGAGAATGTGAAAACTCCACACGGATAGTCACCCAAGGTTGGAATTGAAGCCGGGCCCCTGGCGCTGTGAGGCAGCAGTGCTAACCACTGTGCCACCCAAAGTCATGGTTTCGTTTCCCCCGACATTGCTACACTCAATTGAGAAGATCCTTGAACAACTGCACTGCATATTTCTCATCCAGCCTGAGTTGGAAGGTCAGGGGCACAATGTGCAGCTACACTCTAGGGTACGTTATAAGAAGAGGAGTGGCAATCCGACTGTGGCTGCCACTCCTCAGAAGTTCTGGCCCAGTAGCTCTAACTGAGTGTTCAACAAACTGCAAGTATATTTTTACATGGAGCAGGGATGTGTTGAATACCATTATCCTCAAATACTTTTTTCATTTTATTTCGTCGACATTGGACACATCAACATGGGCAGCACAGTGGCAGAGTGGTTAACACTGCTGCCTCACAGTGCCAGGGACCTGGGTTCAATTCCGGCCTTGGGTTACTACCTGTGTGGAGTTTGCACTTTCTCCCCGTGTCTAAGTGGGTTTCCTCCAGATGCTCCGGTTTCCTCCTACAGTTTAAAGATGTGCAGGTTAGGTTGATTGGCCATGCTAAATTGATTCTAGTGTCAGGGAGATTAGCAGAGTAAATGTCTGGGGCTATGGGAATAGGACCTGGGTGGGATTGTGGCTGAATGGTCTCCTTCTGTACTGTAGGGATTCTATGGATTCTATAACGAGATATGTGGTTAGTTTCATCAATCGATAGATTAATAAAAACTGTGGGAAACCATATAACCTTGTCAAATATGGATTTCTGAATGACTTAACTAGTTAAGGAAGTGAGTAGTTGAGCCATATCGGCCCGTTTCCAAGCTTGGAACTTGTTGAGTAAACTAATATAAGCTTAAGTGACACAAAGTGCACCATTAATGACCTCAAACTCTACAGCACAGGAAATGGGACTGGGCTCCAGTTATCCCTGCTGGCATACAGGTGTAGAATCACAGAATTTTTACGTCTCTTCATATGGGCATCCTGACTTAGTGCCACCCTCCCTGCCTTTTCCCAATACCCTTTCATATTGTTTCTGTTCAAATGATCATCCAATGTCATAGAGTCATATCTTCTTGAATGTCTCAATTGAACCTGTCTCCACCACGTTTCCAGGCAGTGCATTCCAGATCCAAACCACTCACTGTGTGAAACTGTTTTTCCCACATCACTTTTGCTTCTTTTGTCAATCACTTTAAATCTGTGCCTTCTCATTCTCGATCTTTTCACGAATGGGAACAACTTTTGCCTATCTACTCTGCTCTTGTGATTTTGAACACCTCTATCAAATTACCTCTTAGCCTTCTTCACTCAAAAAAGCACAGTCCCAACTTCCCCATTTATCCTCATAAGTGATGTTTCTCTTTCCTGGAATAATTCTTGTAAACCTCTTCTGTATTCTCTCCAACACATTCACATCCTTCCTATAGTGTGGCACCCAGACGTATACACAATGCTCCAGCTGAGATCTAACTACTGTCTTGTATAAGTTCAACATAGCCTCCTTGTTCTCGTATCCCATGTCACTATTAATAAAACCTAGGATACTTTCTACTTTATCACCTGTTCTCTCTACCTGTCCTGCTACCTTCAATAATCTATGCACATGTACACCCAGGTTTCTCTACCCATGCATCCCCTTAAGAATAGTACCCTATATTTTATATCATCTGCCCATGTTCTTCTGACCAAAATGCATCACATCACACTTCTCCGCGTTGAACTTTACCTGCTACCTATTTGCCCATTCCACTGACTTTTCTCTGTCCTTTTGAAATTCAACACCGTCCTCACAGTCTACGATGTTTCCAAATTTCATGTAATCCACAAACTTTGAAATTGTCTCTTGCAACCAAGATTTAGATCATTAATATATTATAAGGAAAAGCAAGGGTTCCAATACCGACTCCTGGGGAACTCCATTCCAAACCTTCCTCCAACCCAAAAAATATCCATTAATGATTGCTATCAGTTTCCTAATCCTCAGCAAGTTTTGCCACATGTTGCTACTGTCCCTTTTATTCCATGAGCTATAACCTTTTGTACAAGTCTGGCACTCCATTGAATGCCTTTTAAAAGTCTATGGGCCCGATTTTACCAAAACCTCGCGCCCGTTTTCAGGCGTGAAATCGTGGTAAAGTTGGGCGTCAGGCCTATACCGCGATCTACACCCGATTCCAAGCAGATCGCGGCTTTACTGACACCCAATTTGGGCAGGGGTCCGGCCCGCACCCAAATCGGGCGGCCCGACAATTTAAGTGCATTTGCATGCACTTGTTCTATCTATCAATATCTTGGGAGGGAAATTTGCTATGGTTCTTCAGGGGGGTTTAAACTAATTTGTCAGGGGGGTGGGAAAAGGAGTTGTAGTCCGGAAGTGAGTGTTGAGGATAGTGAGGTATTGGGGAAGGTATCAAGGTCAAGGGTGGATACCAGTCGACAGGAAGGTGGGTTGAAGTGTATCTACTTCAATGCAAGGAGCATCCGGAACAAGGTAGATGAACTTGGGGCGTGGATTGGTACTTGGGCCATTACGGAGACGTGGGTAGAACAAGGGCAGGAATGGTTGTTGGACGTTCTGGGGTATAGATGTTTCAGTAAGTGTAGGGAAGCTGGTAAAAGAGGTGGAGGAGTAGCATTGTTAATCAAGGATAGTTTAACGGCTGCGGAAAGGCACTTCGAGGGGGATCTGCACACTGAGGTAATATGGGCTGAAGTTAGAAATAGGGAAGGAGCGGTCACGTTGTTAGGAGTTTATTATAGGCCCCCAAATAGTAATAGAGGTGTGGAGGAAGAAATTGCTAAGCAGATTATGGATAGGTGTGGGGGTCACAGGGTAGTTGTCATGGGGGACTTTAACTTTCCAAATATTGATTGGAACCTTTGTAAGTCGAATAGTTCGGATGGGGCAGTTTTTATGCAGTGTGTGCAGGAGGGTTTCCTGACACAATATGTGGATAGGCCAACAAGAGGTGGGGCCACATTGGATTTGGTACTGGGAAATGAACCAGGCCAAGTGTTAGATTTGGTTGTGGGAGAGCACTTTGGAGATAGTGACCACAATTCGGTGTCTTTTGTTATTGCAATGGAGAGGGATAGGGCCGGACGGCAGGGCAAGGTTTACAATTGGGGGAGAGGTAATTATGATGCGATTAGGCAAGAATTAGGGGGCATAAGATGGGGGGGTGGGAACAGAAACTGTCAGGGAAAGGCACTAATGAAAAGTGGAACTTTTTCAAGAAACAAATACTGTGTGTCCTTGATAGGTATGTCCCTGTCAGGCAGGGAGGAAATGGCCGAGTGAGGGAACCATGGTTCACAAAAGAGGGAGAATGTCTTGTAAAAAAGAAGAGGGAAGCTTATGTAGGGATGAGGAAACAAGGTTCAGATGGCTCGATTGAGGGTTACAAGTTAGCAAGGAATGAACTGAAAAAGGGGCTTAGGAGAGCTAGGAGGGGGCATGAGAAGTCCTTGGCGGGTCGGATCAAGGAAAACCCCAAGGCCTTTTACTCTTATGTGAGGAATAAAAGAATGACCAGGGTGAGGTTAGGGTCGGTCAAGGACAGTAGTGGAAACTTGTGTTTGGAGTCAGTAGAGATAGGAGAGGTGCTGAATGAATACTTTTCTTCAGTGTTCACCAAGGAGAGGGGCCATGTTTTTGAGGAAGAGAAGGTGTTACAGGCTAATAGGCTGGAGGACGTAGATGTTTGGAGGGAGGATGGACGAGCAGTTTTGAATAAACTGAAGGTTGATAAGTCCCCTGGGCCTGATGAAATATATCCTAGGATTCTTTGGGAGGCAAGGGATGAGATTGCAGAGCCTTTGGCTTTGATCTTTGGGTCCTCACTGTCCACAGGGATGGTGCCAGAAGACTGGAGAGTGGCAAATGTTGTTCCTCGGTTTAAGAAAGGGAATAGAAATGACCCTGATAATTATAGGCCGGTTAGTCTTACTTCGGTGGTTGGTAGGTTGATGGAAAAGGTCCTTGGGGATGGGATTTACGACCCTTTAGAAAGATGCGGATTAATCCGGGATAGTCAGCACGGATTCGTGAAAGGCAAGTCGTGCCTCACAAATTTGATAGAATTGTTTGAGGAGGTAACTAAGTGTGTTGATGAAGGTAGGGCAGTTGATGTCATATACATGGATTTTAGTAAGGCGTTTGATAAGGTCCCCCATGGTCGGCCTATGATGAAAGTAAGGAGGTGTGGGATAGAGAGAAAGTTGGCCAATTGGATAGGTAACTGGCTATCTGATTGAAGAAAGAGGTTGGTGGTGGATGGAAATTTTTCAGACTGGAGGCAGGTTGCTAGCGGAGTGCCACAGGGATCAGTGCTTGGTCCTCTGCTCTTTGTGATTTTTATTAATGACTTAGAGGAGGGGGCTGAAGGGTGGATCAGTAAATTTGCTGATGACACCAAGATTGGTGGAGTAGTGGATGAGGTGGAGGGTTGTTGTAGGCCGCAAAGAGACATAGATAGGATGCAAAGCTGGGCTGAAAAATGGCAGATGGAGTTTAACCCTGATAAATGTGAGGTGATTCATTTTGGTAGGACTAATTTAAATGTGGATTACAGGGTCAAAGGTAGGGTTCTGATGACTGTGGAGGAACAGAGAGATCTTGGGGTCCATATCCACAGATCTCTAAAGGTTGCCAGTCAAGTGGATAGAGCTGTGAAGAAGGCCTATAGTGTGTTAGCTTTTATTAACAGGGGGTTGGAGTTTAAGAGCCGTGGGGTTATGCTGCAACTGTACAGGACCTTGGTGAGACCACATTTGGAATATTGTGTGCAGTTCTGGTCACCTCACTATAAGAAGGATGTGGAAGCGCTGGAAAGAGTGCAAAGGAGATTTACCAGGATGCTGCCTGGTTTGGAGGGTAGGTCTTATGAGGAAAGGTTGGGGGAGCTCGGGCTGTTCTCTCTGGAGCAGAGGAGGTTGAGGGGAGACTTAATAGAGGTTTATAAAATGATGAAGGGGATAGATAGAGTGAATGTTCATAGACTATTTCCTCGGGTGAATGGAGCTATTACAAGGGGGCATAACTATAGGGTTCATGGTGGGAGATATAGGAAAGATGTCCAAGGTAGGTTCTTTACTCAGAGAGTGGTTGGGGCATGGAATGGGCTGCCTGCTGTGATAGTGGAGTCAGACACTTTAGGAAATTTACGCGGTTATTGGATACGCACATGGAGCACACCAGGATGATAGGGAGTGGGATAGCTTGATCTTGGTTTCAGATAATGCTCGGCACAACATCGTGGGCCGAAGGGCCTGTTCTGTGCTGTACTGTTCTATGTTTAATGAACCGCGTGCCCAACTCTACTGCCAAATCCCATGCTGAGGGGAATAATGACAGTCGTGGTGTTTGAAGTATGCGGCCACTCCGGAAAGGAGGGATTCGTTCCTCCGGTGGGGAGGAGGGATCGACTGCAGAATGGCAGCGGAACCCCCTGCCCCCTCCCTCCCCACCGATCGGCCCCAGAGTGGCAGCGGCCCCCCGCAGAGGATGATACGTCACACCCCCTCTCCTCCCACCACACCCCCCCCTCCCCCAACCCGGGGATGATCGGTCACACCCCCTCCCCTCCCACCGCCTCCTCAGAGGATGATACGTCACACCCCCTCTCCTCCTCCTCCCCCGCCCCCCCCTCCCTCTCCAGATGGTCTGTGTCAGAGAGCCGCTCTCTCTGCTTTTTTCTTTTGCACCTGGGCGCGCTGCTTCAGATTTTTTTCGAACTGCGCATACGCAGTTCAGAGCTCCGATCGGTCCGGCAGCGCTAAGTCCTGCCCACAGCGCAAATCGAACTGGAGCCGGCAAAATGCGTATGGGCGCGCTGAAAAGAGGATTCCAGGCTTGGATCTATTTGACGCCCAAATTCGGCACTTCGACTCAAAATGGTAAAATCAGGCCCTATGTTTATCACATCAACAGCATTCCCCCATCGACCCTTTCTGTTACCTCTTCGAAAAACTCCAGCAATGTAATTAAATGTAATTTTCCCTTTAGGAATCCATGCTGGCTCTTTCTGATCAACACAATCCTTTCCATGTGATTATTAATTCTTTCCTGAATAATTGTTTCTCAAAACTTGTCCACCACTGAAATTAAACTGACTGGCCCGTAATTCCTAGGCTTACCTTAATAACCCTTTTTGAACAAGGGCATAATGTCAGCAAATCTCCAGTCCTCTGTTACTTGCCCTGAGGCTAAAAAAGACTTAAAGATTATGGGCAGGATTTTCTGGCCATGCTTGCCCCAAAGCCGGAAAATTCCACCCGAGGTCAATGGAGCTTTGTATGTTCCATGTCCCACCCGCTGCGATTTACATGGCGGGCGGGATGGGAAAATTCCGCCATATGGCTTCAATATCCATTCTCGCTTCCTTCAATCTCCTTTGTTGCATCTCACCCGGTCCCAATGCTTTGTTACCTTTAAGTCCCGATAGTTTATCCAACACTTCCTCTTTGTCAATTCTGAACCATTCCCATGGAGGAAATTCCTCCTCCGTCACCAAGGCCTGCATAGCATCCACCTCCCTGACAAAGGCAGATGCAAAGTATTCATTTAATGCCACAGCCATGCCACTGCCTCCATGTTTAAAATCCTTATGAGGTGCCTAATCTGCCCTATTCCTCCTTTCATCACCCTTTTACCATGTATATGCCTATAGGAGACTTTGGGATTCCCCTTTATGTTGGCTGCCAGTCTTTTCTCATGATCCCTTTTTGCTTCTCAAATGTGTTTTTTCATTTTCCCTCTGATTCTCAACTGTATTTTCCACCTGACTCCTGTCATCAGCACACTTTTTCTTCTTTACCTTAATTTCTACCTCATTTTTCATCGAGAGAGTTCTGGATTTCTTTGCCTATCTTTGCCTATTGAGGGGAATGTACTTTGACTGTACCTGAACCATTTCTTTGTTGAAGTAGTCCATTGTTCAGTTATTGTTTTTCCCACCAGTCCGTCTGACCCAGTTCTGTTCTGGTAAGATTGAAGTCAGCTCTCCCTCAGTTAATAACTCTTACTCTGGATTGCCTAGTGTCCTTTTCTATCATTATCCTAAATCTTATGAAGCAATGATCACTGCCTCATAAATGTTCCCTCACTAACACAAGATCAATTTGACTCACCTCATTTCCAAGAGCTAGAACCAATAGCGCATCCTTTCTTGTTGGACTGGACACATACTTCTGTAGAAATGTTTTCTTGGACACAATATAGGAACATTTGTCCCTCTCCGACCTTTACACTATGACTATCTCAGTCTACATTTGGTTGATTAAAGCCCCCTATTGCACGGTGGCACAGTTAGCATTGCTGCTGCATAGTGCCAAGGACCCGGATTGGGTCACTGTCTGTGCAGTGCATATTCTCCCTGTGTCTGCATGGATTTCCTCCGGGTGCTCTGGTTTCCTTCCACAGTCCAAAAGATGAGCTGGTCAGGTTCATTGGCCATGCTAAATTCTCCCTCACTGTATCCAAACTGGCACCGGAGTGTGGTGACTAGGGGATTTTCACAGTAACTTAATTGCACTGTTAATATACGCCTACTTGTACACTAATAAAAATAAACTAAGTAGTAAACTTGATAATGTTTGCAGCTCCCAGTAATTTCTCTGCAGATTTGCTTTTCTACATCCTTCCCAATAATTGGCAGTCTACAGACGACACCGACGAATGTCACTGCACCTTTTTTCATCCTTAGCTCTAGCCAAATTGATTCTGTCCTTGAATCCTCTGGGACATCTTCTTTCCCTAGCACTGCAATGTTCTCTGTCCCTAATGCCACCAGCCTTCCCCTTTTTCTTCTTTTCCTATATTTTCTGAACACGTTATACCCAGAAATATTTAGCACGCAGTCCTGCCCTCCACTTTAGTAAAGCGTTTGACAAAGTCCCTCATGGTAGGCTGGTGAAAAAGGTTGGATCTCATGGGATAAAGGGGGAGGTGGCTAGATGGGTGGAGAACTGGCTTGGTCACAGAAGACAGAGGGTGGTAGTGGAAGAGTCTTTTTCCGGCTAGAGGCCTGTGACTAGTGGTGTTCATGATGTGGAGATGCCGGCGTTGGACTGGGGTAAACACAGTAAGAAGTTTAACAACACCAGGTTAAAGTCCAACAGGTTTATTTGGTAGGCTTTTGCTACCAAATAAACCTGTTGGACTTTAACCTGGTGTTGTTAAACTTCTTACTAGTGGTGTTCCGCAGGGCTCTGTATTGGGAGCTCTGCTGTTTGTGATTTATATAAACGATCTGGAAGAAGGTGTAACTGGGGTGATCAGTAAGTTTGCGGACGACACAAAATTGGCAGGACTTTCAGATAGTGAGGAGCATTGTCAGAAGCTACAGAAGGATATAGGTAGGCTGGAAATTTGGGCAAAGAAATGGCAGATGGAGTTCAATCCTGATAAATGCGAAGTGATGCATTTTGGTAGAAATAATGTAGGGAGGAACTATACGATAAATGGCAGAACCATAAAGGGTGTAGATACGCAGAGGGACCTGGGTGTGCAAGTCCACAGATCCTTGAAGGTGACGTCACAGGTGGAGAAGGTGGTGAAGAAGGCATATGTCATGCTTGCCTTTATAGGACGGGGCATAGAGTATAAAAGTTGGGGTCTGATGTTGCAGATGTATAGAACGTTGGTTCGGCCGCATTTGGAATACTGCGTCCAGTTCTGGTCGCCACACTACCAGAAGGACGTGGAGGCTTTGGAGAGAGTACAGAGGAGGTTTACCAGGATGTTGCCTGGTATGGAGGGGCTTAGTTATGAGGAGAGATTGGGTAAACTGGGGTTGTTCTCCCTGGAAAGATGGAGGATGAGGGGAGACTTAATAGAGGTGTATAAAATTATGAAAGGCATAGATAGGGTGAACGGTGGGAAGCTTTTCCCCAGGTCGGTGGTGACGTTCACGAGGGGTCATAGGTTCAAGGTGAAGGGGGGGAGGTTTAACACAGATATCAGAAGGACATATTTTACACAGAGGGTGGTGGGGGCCTGGAATGCGCTGCCAGGCAAGGTGGTGGAGGCGGACACACTGGGAACGTTTAAGACTTATCTAGACAGCCATATGAACGGAGTGGGAATGGAGAGATACAAAAGAATGGTTTAGTTTGGACCAGGGAGCGGCACGGGCTTGGAGGGCCGAAGGGCCTGTTCCTGTGCTGTATTGTTCTTTGTTCTTTGTTCCATCAGCCTGATCTCTGTTATCTCCACAACATCATGGCAATCTGTGCCTGTTACCCTCCAATCCTATTCCATGTACCCCATACATTCACATCGATGCACCTGATTTCGACTTCATGTCTGGAATTTTACCACCTCACCCACCCGAGGCCCATAACATCCCGCCCGAGGCCAACAGAGAATGCCGCTCTGCGAGCCTCGCCTGTCCCGATGGTAAAATTCCGGCCCATTACTTTCTCCCTTACTCTGACCCCAGAGTAAAGGAGAGAATGGTGAGAATGGCTCACCATTCTCTATGCTCACACTGTCTGTCTCTCCCATTACGTTGCGCACCCGTGTAATCCTCTCCAGTATTGCTCCCTACACTCCTGTCGACTTAGTTTAAACCTGTGCCAACAGTACTAGCAATACACCCCAACGGTAACTCAGTTCCAGCTCTGTTCAAGGGCAACCCGTCTAGCTTATGCAGGTGCCATCTTCCCCAGAGCCAGTCCCAGTGTCCCAGGAATCTTGAGGCCTTCCTCCTGCACCATTTTTCCAGTCACACATTTATCTGCATGGTCCTCCCATTTTTGTGCTCACTTGTACATGGCACCGGAGTAACCCAGAAATTACTACATTTGAGGTCCTGGTTGCTAACTTTCTACCTAGCTCCCAAGATTCTGAATGTAGGGCCATGTCCCCCTTCCTACCTTTCTAACTGGTACCAGCGTGGACCACCACCTCTGCCTGTTCACCCTCCACAGAAGAATATCCTGCAGCCACTTGGTAACATCCTTGGCCCTTACACCAGGGAGGCAACATACCATCCTGGACTCATGTCTATGGCCACAGAAATATCTGTCCCTCCCCTTAATTAAAAAATCCCTTATCACTATTGCTCTTCCTTTCTTCTCTCCCCACCTCTCCTGTACACTTCAGCCACTCATGGTGCCACAAACATGGGTCTGATGGTACTCCTCTGAGGAACCAGTGCCTTCACCAGGTTCCAAAGCAGAACATTGACTTCTGAGCAGGACCCGAGAAGACTCCTGCAACACCTGCCTGGTTCTCTTGCACTTCTTGGTGGTCATCCATTTCCTCTCTGCCTCCCAGGCTCCTAAGCTGCGGTGTGACCACCTCCCTGAAAATACTATCCATGCAGCTCCAAGCATTGAAGATCCGCTGGAGTGACCCCAGCTGCCGCTTGAGCCCTGAACCTAGAGCTTAAAGCTGCTGCAGCTGGCAGCACTTCCTACACATATGGTCATC
Source organism: Mustelus asterias (assembly GCF_964213995.1). Lineage (NCBI taxonomy): Eukaryota > Metazoa > Chordata > Chondrichthyes > Carcharhiniformes > Triakidae > Mustelus > Mustelus asterias. The sequence goes on from NC_135821.1 coordinate 44,244,131, forward strand.
TAGAACACCAGCAGCATGTATGACTTCCCACATATCACAGGACATGCATTTACAGCAACTTAAAGATAGTTCTTAACATCAGTTTGTCACCAAACTGGATAAATGGTTTTCCTATGATGACACTCTTTGTTTTTCACTCTCCTTTTGAACTCAGCGCAGACCAGTTCTAAGTATCTGAATCTCCTCCACCTTTCTGACTCCTAGGTAAGTGAAACATGGCTGGAGACTGGACAGAATTGGATTCACCCCCTCCTTGGCTTGGGGCAGCATGGTGGCACAGTGGTTAGCACTGCTGCCTCACAACTCCACATGAACCTGGGTTCGATTCCCGGCTTGGGTCACATTCTCCCTGTGTCGGCATGAGTTTCCTCAGGGTGCTCCGGTTCCTCCCACAGTCCAACAGGTTAGATGGATTGGCCGTGCCAAATTGGCCCTTAATGTCCCAGGATGTGTATGTTAGCGGGATTAGCAGGGTAAATATGTGAGTTTTTGGGGATAGGGCCTGGATGGGATTGTTGTCGGTGCAGTCTCAATGGGCTGAATGGCCTCCTTCTGCACTGTAGGGTTTCTATGATTCTAGATGATGGGTACTGCCTCCGGGTCCTCATTTCACTGTTCTTCTGGGAGGTGGCTGGAAGATTGAGTTGGGTTTAATGCCGACCTCAGATAACCTATTGTCAGTCTTTAGGCTGAGTGTTTGCTCAGATAATAATGGTACCCAATGCCTGAGCTATTGTAACCTAGCAAGGTATGAATGCCTTCAGGGAAAGGGGAGGCCAGAAAACTGGGGAGGGGGGTGGGGGGGGTGGAAAAATCCCTGACAAAAAAATAGAGATAGGGCTGGATTCCCCGTCCTCAACCACAGTTGGGATTCTCATGTCCTGCTGCTGTGAACAGAGTTTTGGATGAGCGCCAAAGCCTCCATTCTTGCTGGCAGTGGGGCAAATGAGACCGGAGAATCCCGGCGATAATGTGTAATCTTTTATCATAAAATTCATCAACGTTGCAATGATGTAAGGCGCCAGTCCCTGTTATAACACTGATCAATGATTGCATGATGAAACTGGTATTAAAAAGCTAATGTTAATATTAAATACACGTTTATTAACAATTGACAGTATATTTTACGGTGTAATGCATTTCAACCTAAAAGCAACCTGTCACTTACACAGTTACATTAATGTTATGAGAGTTGGATCATTCTTTCCATTCCACGGTCACAGCAGGGCACCTAAAGCTTTCGGTCACCTGCCCTAACATGTGACTCGCTGCCAAATTTTGTTTAATCACATTCCTGTGAAGTGTTTTGGGAAATGTTGGACACTATCTAAATTCAATTTGTTGTTGTGGTGACATCATGACGTGTCTGCAAGAAGTGTGAAGAGATAGGAAATGAGTGCTTTGACAACATTGGAGGAGCGTGTGTGCACCAGTCAGAATCTTATCACCATTCATACACCGGTGGGATTTTCCGAATTCTCCAGATTCTCCGACCTTCGCTTTGTTGTGACTTAATTACACATGTTTGTTGCGGTTACTATTTACAGATTTAGTGTGGCTCCTTTCTGTAAATAATACAGCACAGGAGGTTTCCAAATTACACTAACACTGTGGGAGTTCTGGCAGGGTCAATGCATTGTAAAGTGAAAAATGTTGCATTTCACACTGGCTTCTTGATCTGCAATATAAACAAGACCCAGTTCCAGTGAGCTGAGTGTCAGGCATCACTGACTCCATGAACTACTGACTTGTCTGGAGTCAGGATGTGTGGGGCATACAGTAGGGGGGGAAGGAAATGGCACAAACAACAAAATAACTTTTGAACCATAGACTGAGACATCAAGAGACCGCAGTTACACTTGAAACATCAGGTTATAGAATCATAGGGTCCAATTTTACCATCGCGTTGCACCCGTTTTCAGGCGTGAAAACTTGGTAAAGTCGGGTGTGAGGTGAGTAGCGCGGTCCGCGCCCACCTCCACGCTGGTTCCCCCTTTACCAAGGCCTAAAAATGACCGCGATCGGGACTGCGACCGGAACGGGCACGACAGCCATTTAAATACATTTGCACGCATTTAAATTGACTTAATGGGCCGCACATCTGAACTTAGCGGCATTTCCCCCTTTACCAGCGCGTTCGCCCACCCAGAATCGGCACGAAACAGACATGCTCTACAAAAGTCCAATTTGGACGCTCCAGTTAGTGAGGAGGGAAGTGCCGAGCGTCCGCTGCCATTCTGCCTGAGATCAGTAGGGGGGAAGGGGGGTCCACTGCCACTTTGCCTGGGGAGCCATTCAGAGATGATAATATATAATGCGGGCGGCACGGTAGCACAGTGGTTAGCACTGCTGCTTCACAGCTCCAGGGTCCCAGGTTCGATTCCCGGCTCGGGTCACTGTCTGTGTGGAGTTTGCACATTCTCCTCGTGTCTGCGTGGGTTTTCTCCGGGTGCTCCGGTTTCCTCCCACAGTCCAAAGATGTGCGGGTTAGGTTGATTGGCCAGGTTAAAAATTGCCCCTTAGAGTCCTGGGATGCGTAGGTTAGAGGGATTAGTGGGTAAATATGTGGGGGTAGGGCCTGGGTGGGATTGTGGTCGGTGCAGACTTGATGGGCCGAATGGCCTCCTTCTGCACTGTAGGGTTTCTATGATTCTATGATTTCTATGAATATATCCCACTGCTGCATTGCCGAAAACCTTCCCCTCATAGTCAGCCCCCAAATGTCTGATTTTTGTACTAAAATCCCATCTTCTCCAGCACAGTATATGTTCTAATTTAATTCAATTAAACTAATTTGAAAGGGGTGTTATTACCTCAGAGGGGATTCTTGGAGGGATAAACTGATTGTACAGAATAAACTGTTGCATTGAACTTTTCACATGCTGATCTCGGTTGTTAAGTCTTCGAAGAAAAATGCGATAGCATTCACATTAACAAGTTGTACGGTGCCAAACTTTGCACACTAACATAAAAAACAGCAATAGGCTCGGGGAGAAAAAAACCAGAGGGCATGGGTTAAGGGTGAAAGGAGAAAAGTTTAAAGGGAATATTAGGGGGGGCTTCTTCACGCAGAGAGTGGTGGGAGTGTGGAATGAGCTGCCAGATAAAGTGGTAAATGCGGGGTCACTTTTAACATTTAAGAAAAACTTGGACGGGTTCATGGATGAGAGGGGTGTGGAGGGATATGGTCCAAGTGCAGGTCAGTGGGACTAGGCATAAAATGGTTCGGCACAGACAAGAAGGGCCAAAAGGCCTGTTTCTGAGCTGTAATTTTCTATGGTTCTATTCCGCTGAGGACACTTGTAACTGTCATCAGGTGATGACTGCTCCCATTATGCACCTTAACATTGTTTTATTTCGAGTCTGTATCGTGTTGCAAACCATAACACTGCAAACAGGAAAGGTATTTTCTTCCACTTTGCTGGTAGTCTATCTGTGAGAAATGTTGTCATGTAATCTGAATCATAAACATTTGATACAATTTTCATCGAATCATAGAATCCCTACAGTGCAGAAGGAGACCATTCGGCCAATCGAGCCTGCACCGACCACAATCCCATCCAGGCCCTATCCCCATAACCCCACATATTTACCCTATTAATCCCCTGACACTCGGGTCAATTTAGCATAGCCAATCAACCTAACCCAAACGTCTTTGGATTTTGGTTATACGAGTGAATATAGAATAACCATGTTGCAGGTTCAGAATGCCATCAGAGTTCCAAAGTGACCTCCATGGCACATACACACACATTTACGAAGCAAATTGTGCCAGATGCCATGTTGGCAAGGGTGTTAGCAGACAGAGCGTGGACGTCTGCCAGAATTATGCAGAGGAGGCAGATTGTGACAGCTGAACACACATTGATCAGCAAGGGGGACTCTCTACCTATGCTATTTAAAGGGATAATCAGCTGCTTACAAGTGGTTGATTTTTTCCCTGGCATCATTATCTTTGATGTGGAGATGCCGGCGTTGGACTGGGATAAGCACAGTAGGAAGTCTCACAACACCAGGTTAAAGTCCAACAGGTTTATTTGGCAGCACAAGCTTTCGGAGTCTCATTCCTTCAACTCACCTGATGAAGGAGCGAGACTCCAAAAGCTTGTGCTGCCAAATAAACCTGTTGGACGTTAACCTGGTGTTGTGAGACTTCTTATTACCATTATCTTTGCACAAGTCGTCGCCTGGTGATTTTGAACTTGAGTAGTTTTTTTTAAAAAAGAGACATTTACTGTAACAAATGATTAAAACAATATTAACTAAATGCCAACTTTGGAGGCGACACATTCTTTAAAACACAGACTGGAATACCCACCTTTCTCATTCTTAGCATAACCGAAAAAGCACACTTCACACATATACCTCACAATGTCCTTTGCATAGGTATTCAATTTTCCCAGAATCAATCCAAAGTGATTCTTAACTCCAGAATTTTCACATTTTCTCTTTCTTTTTCCCTTTTTTTTGCAATCTCTTTCCAAATTGAGTTGCTTCATTTACAACTGAATCCTAGCCATAGAACCATAAAACCATGGAAATGTTACAATGCAGAAAGAGGCTATTTAACCCATTGTGTCTGCATCAGCCATAAAAGAGGACTAGCTGCTCACTTTAATCCCATTTTCCAACCCCTTGTCCATAGCCTTGCAGATTAAATCCCTTCAGATGCAGATTCAGATATCTTCCAAAGGAGTGGAGCATTTCAACCTTAACCAACAACTTAGGCAGTGAATTCCAATGCTAACCCTTTACTCTACACTGATGTGGCACAGTGGTTAGCACTACTGCCAGAGACACAGGTTCGATTCTAGCCTTGGGTGACTATGTGGAGTTCTCATATTCTCCCCGTGTCGGTGTGAGTTCCCTCCGGGTGCAAACTCCACACAGACAGTCACCTGAGGATGGAATTGAACCTGGGTCCCTGGCGCTGTGAGGCAGCAGTGCTAACCACTGTGTCACCGTGCCGCCCCACTGTTAATGCACAGGCTGCTGCCATTGTCTCCAAGTGCAGCTACCATGCACCTTCTTCCCAGTAAAAGAATCTAAGCCTTACTTTGGTTGCTTATAGACTTCAGAACAGTTCACCTAACACCACCGCCACCCCCCCTCACCTTAATTTTAACTTAAATTTAAAGACAATGTCCCAAACATGAACCTCATATTGTAACATGATTATGGCATGCTGGAACAATGGGCGGGATTTTCTGTTCCCCCCGCCCCCCCTCTACCCCACTTAATCCCACCAATGTTTCACTTGCTTGGAATGCCCCCCCCCCCCCCCACCCCCCCCCCCCCCACCAATTCCACCAATGTTTCACTTGTTTGGAAAGCTCTGAAGGAATTCTGCAGTACCCAACAGTGTGTGTGGTGAGGTTCATGAGATCAGTTGTATGGTGCACAATGAAGCCCTTGTCACCAGCTCCATGGGGAACACTGGTATCCACAGCCACAATGGTTGCTTTCCACTACAGCGTACAGTGGCTGCTGCTTGAGCAAAGCAATATCAGCTGCCAGGCACTGCATCATGGTCTGATCCACAAGTGTGTGAGAGGAGTTGGCCAATACTTCCATACTGGAAAGGATTGGTTCCAAATTGTGCACGAATTCCTGTGCTATGTGCTCAGGCCTCCAAACTCCTTGGGGCAGCACAGTGGTTAGCACTGCTGCCTCAGTGCCAGGGACCTGGGTTCAATTCTGGGCTTAGGTCATTGGCCGAACAGTGTCTGCACGTTCTCCCCGTGTCTGCGTGGGTTTCCTCCAGGTGCTCCGGTTTCCTCCCAAAGTCTGAAAGATGTACTGGTTAGGTGTATTGGCCATGCAAAGTTCTCCCTCAGTGTACCTGAACTGGTGCCGGAGTGTGGTGACTGGGGGATTTGCACAGTAACTTCATTTCAGTGCTAATGTAAACCTACTTGTGAGACTAATAAATACATTTCTAAAACTTCTAAACTTTGAGCCCAGGCCTTCTGGCAGATTTTCCAATGCACAAAGCATTTTGTTGAGAATAACCATCATCATTGCCCTGTCATCTGCCCCGTGAAAGTCCTTATCTGAGTCCGGTGCATGCAGCAGACCCTGTGTGCTCTCTCTCAAAATACGATAGAGGCATTTAAGAGGCTTTTAATAAGCATATGAATGTGCAAGGAATAGAAGGATATGGACCAAGGGCAGGCAGAAGGGATTAGTTTAATTTGGCATCATGTTCAGCACAACATCGTGGGCCGAAGGGCCTGTTCCTGTGCTGCAGTCTTCTATGTTCGATGTTCCATCATGTAATGAAATCTTTCACATCCGTCTGAGATAGTGTCGTCTTACTCTGTAACGCACGTTTAGCTTTTGTGCTTCGGGCCCAAGATTGGTATTTAAATCCACAACCTTCTGGACTCAAGAGAATTCTACCCACCGAGCGTGGCTGGTAGACACGGAATCTCCTACAAAGACTGCCTGAGCATAAAACCACCTCCCGTGTTATCTCTCTCTTTTTTAATGGTATCATTTTGTTTATGGATCTCGATTCACAGCAGTGTTATAATCCTATCATTCCATTTTTTTACGATGATCTCCACTTCCCATGAACTTGCCCCTGCCTGCTGGGAATAGAAGGTAATCTGTCAGTGTGTGATGAACCAACAGGAGGTGAGATGAGATTGATGCACTAAAATGTTGTTTTCCCTCCTAGCCTGCGACACTGCTGTGCGGAGCTGAGTAATGGCAACTGAATAAGAAAGATGACAGAAATAGCTGAGAGTAAAACATAGAACTAATAACATGACTGTCAAAGTGCATTTTAGAAGATATTATGGGATCTCTGCAAACAGAAAGCAGCTTTTCAGCTTTTAACTGGGAGATGCAGTTAAACAATATCTCTGTCCCTTGTTTATTTTGTACAGTTTCGTTTGTCTATTTGTGTGTAATACGGATAACGAGGACACAGCGGTGCTGTTATTTTCTTGGGAACTAGATATAAGAGCAGGTCAATATTGGATTGGTCTGAAGTTTGAAAATGATAGAGGGATAGGTACTAGGAACTTACAAGCTAAATTTTGGATTCCGGTTCCTGCAGGCCAGTCAGAAAAGCCTCCCGTATTTGACAGCTGGTTCACCCAGGTAGATGTATGGTGGGTCATAGAGTGATTGCACCCAGATCATCTCCCTTCCTTCCCATGATTTCCAACGCACTGAAGTCCGGAAGATACTGAAAAGATACAGAGAGGAGAAACAGAAATCCACAGGCTGGGACAATCTGCTAGATGTTCTGTACCTTCGCGTAGCTAGGTTTGCAGGATAAAGAACTAAACTATTTCTCCTGCCCTTAATCTCAGATTGTACGTGACACAAAAATAACTCCAGAGAGAAAAGGAATGCAAATGACACACCTGATGGACATTATGAGAACTGGGTTTGTTGCTACCAGCACTTAGAATCATAGAATCCCTACAATGCAGGAGGCCACTCGGGCCATTGAGCCTACACTGACAACAATCCCACCCAGGCCCTATCTCTAATTGCCCTGACACTAAGGGGCAATTTAGCATGGCCAATCAACCTAACCTGCACATCTTTAGAGTGTGGGAGGAAACCAGAGCACCCGGAGGAAACCCACGCAGACACGGGAGGAACATGCAAATTCCACACAGACAGTGACCCAAGGCTGGAATTGAACCCGTGTCCCTGGCGCTGTGAGACAGCAGTGCTAACCACTGTGCCACTGTGCTGCTCCAAATCAACGCCAGGAGTGGGATTGTGATGTGTTTTAAGAAAGGCTTTGAGGGCGAGCATAGGGAACAACGTAGCAACTTTGATCATGTCAATAAAGTAACAATGGGGCAGGATTTTAAATAAAAACAGAAGATGCTAAAAATACTCAGCGGGTCAGGTGGCACCTCTGGAAAGAAACAGAGTTAACATTTCAGGTTGGTGACTCTTGGGGCGCGATCTTACCGGCTGTTCACGCCACGCTCCTGCGGCAGCGAGGTCGGAGAATTTGGCGGCCAGCTGAATCTCCATTCACTGCAGCAGGACTGGAAAATCCCGCTGGCGTGAATGGTGGGAAGATTCCATCCTTGAACTGTTAACTCCGCTTCTCTCTCCACCGATGCTGCCTAACGTGCGGAATGTTTCCAGCATTTTCTGTTCTTATTTCAG